>NW_016107595.1:129379-140647 GCF_001604975.1 Cebus imitator
TTGGATGGATGGATGGATGGATGATTGGTTGGTTGGATGGATGGATGGATTGATGGACAGATGGATGGATGACAGATGGATGGTTGGTTGATGAGATGAATGGATGGATAGATGATTGGTTTGGTTGATTGGATGGATGGATGATTGGTTGGTTGATTGGATGGATGGATGATTGGTTGGTTGGATGAATGGTTGGATGGATGATGGATGGATGAATGGATGGATGGATGGTTGGATGGCTGGTTGGTTTGGTTTGGTTGGTTGGATGGCTAGTTTGGTTCGTCAGGTTGGTTGATTGGTTGGATGGATGGATGGATAGATGGTTGGTTGGTTGTGAAACATGGTGCTGATGCTCATTGATAACCTCAGAAAACCGCTTGTGATTTCAGGAAGGCAACAGCCCCCAGGGAAGCAACCAAGGAGTCAAAATTACACCAGACCAGCAGAAGAGGAGCAGCTTTTTCCGATGTGTTCTTCTGTGAGGGACACCGCCTTACTCTGAGCCTTGCTCAGCCCAGCTGACTGTGCCTGTTCTGAGTGAGCCCCTCACTCAGCCGGGGCCCTCCCACCTCCAACGCCCCGCCTGCGCCGTGGCCACCGGGCCCACGGCCACCAGAATGCAATTGAGAAATCGTTTATTTTAGTAACTGTCTGATCTTTTTCAACTTTGGAGATGGAATAAGTTAAAATTGCTATTTTTCCTGTAACGTCTGCTGAAAGGGCCCACCCAGATGTCGCATGTCCAGAGAGAGAAGGAGTCAAGGTGCAACCGTCAACCATAGCCACTGTCAGCCTTCTGCCTCTGGGCCTTTGCTTCGTTGCCTCTCTGCGACACAAAGCCCCACCAGGAGGCTCAGTCACGTCCCCCGCCACAGAGGCGAGGTCCCAGAAGGCCAGCAATGGCTCCAGGAGCAACTGGTCCCATACCCTGAGCAAGGCAACCAACCACCAGGCCCAGGAAGCATCACCCAGGAGGTCTGGCGCCCACTTCCACCCCTTCTCTCAGTTTTGGACAAATGACAAAAAACCATTTTGCCCCCTCACTCTTCATCTTTCACTGTTAAACCAAAGGAAAGCACAAATTAAGGAAATCCTGTGTAAAGCGTTGAGAAGGAAAGAAGCTTGGAGCAGCCTCTCCTGTCCACAGCCGGGGTTAGGTCCACAGTCCTGTCATGCCCATCTGCGGTCCCCATTGAGCATCAAGGGGACACTGTGTCTGCTACAAATGACCCCGAAAACACAGCCACAGCCGTCACGTGGTCCTTCTGAACTCAGAACACCCTCTGCTCAGCACCAAAATGGGCCCCACTCCTTTGCTTCCTCCCGCTGTCTCCAAATCGGACGTTCTTTCTAGCTGAGATTTTTATTTTTCCAGACCTGTAGTGCCATGAAGCAATTCCGTCTTTAACTTCCAATGGCAGACCCAGGTGATCGGGAACAAGCGCGTCATACCTCTGGCTGGACGTGGCCGAGACACGAGGCATTCCACGGCAGCAGGCTGACCGCACAGCAGTCTGGGTTGATTTTCAGCTGTCATCATTGGGTTCTGTTTTGACAGCTCTGCTGTCCTGTAGAGACTGCGACTGGGACCAGGTCACCAAGCCAGAGGGGTGTCACTTTTTTTTCTTTCTTTTTCTCTCTTTTTTTTTTTTCCTCCTTAAGCTGCTGTCGATCCAAACCATTGGTATCATAGTTTCTTCTTTTTTTGAATTAAAACCAACATATCAGTAATAGTCTGCTCTCCCTGGGAATTTAACATGCTCTGTTTACATCGATAAATGCACTTAAGGAAAACAAGCAAATTAAAGCTCATCTTAAAGTCCAAGGATTTTTATGTCCACATTTTCCCTGTAGGCAACACGCTCATGGCCAGGTGTTGCAGGTGGGTCTGGACAAGCTGGTAGAGCCTGTGGGTTACCCCAGCGAGCGGCCACCTCAGAGGAGATGCCACCCATCATCAAAAGACTCAATTGGGAGAAGCAGCCTCCCGGCATGGTATGAGAGCTCGCACCTGTAATGCCAGCACTTTGGGAGGCTGAGGTGGGCAGATAACTTGAGCTCAGGAGTTCAAGACCAGCCTGGCCAACATGGTGAAACCCCATCTCTACTAAAAATACAAAATAAAAAAAATTAGCCAGCCATGGTGGTATGCACCAGCTACTCTGGAGGCTGAGGCAGGAGGACCACTTCAGCCAGGAGGTCAAGGCAGCAGCAAGCTGAGATCACACCACTGCACTCTAGCCTGAGCTACAGAGTAAGACCCTGTCTCAAAAAAGCGCCCCTCCCCAGCCCTTCCCACCTGCAGCCACAACCCTACCTCCACCCCTCCGTTGCAGGAAAATAGGAAGGCATCTCTCCTGTTAACTTCTCTGCCCCATGTCCTCTGCTTAACGTGCTCGGCTAACACCAGCCCCATCATGCCACCAAGATTGTTTTGCCTTGGTCCCCAGTGGCACCCATGTGGCCAAGTTGAGCCCTTGCTTCTCTACCCCTTACCTCTCAGGAGACTCCATCCTTTCCAAGAGCCTGTGTCACCTGGCTTCTGGCACACGGCCACTGTGTCCCTCCTGCCTCCCTGGTGGGTCTGTCCAGGGGCCCTCTCCTGGCTGGCTTTCCAGGGCATTCCTTTCATTCTATCCAGGGTCCTTCCCAAGAGCACCCCCAGGTCCAGCCGTTCCCTGGAAGCTGTATTCACAGCCAAGATCACAACAAAATCAGCAAAGGGAAAGGCCTGCAGGGTGAAGTCCAGAGGCTACCAGGCAGAAGCTTCCAGAATCCTCTCACAGTGGGGTCACACACCCCATGCCTAACTGCCCCAACAGCGAGTTGTAACAACGTGTACAATGTGTCTCTTGTGAAAACTGGTAGTTCTGTGCCCAGGTGTTTATGGGGCCTGTCACATAGGAACCCTCTACCTGGCACTTAGCAGGATTCCAGACTCCTACAAAGAAAGCAGGGGTTTAGCATAAACTGCATTATTTTTGGGAGGCCAAGGCAAGTGGATCGCCTTAGGTCAGAAATCTGAGACCAACCTGACTAACATGGAGAAACCCCATCTCTACTGAAAGTACAAAATGAGGCCAGGTATGGTGGTGCACACCTGTAATCCCAGCACTTTGGGCGACTGAGGCGGGCAGATCACTAGATCAGGAGTTCGAGACCAGCCTGACCAACATCGTGAAACCCCATCTGTACTAAAAATACAAAAGAAATTAGCTGGGTGTGGTGGCAGGCGCCTGTAATCCCAGCTACTCAGGAGGCTGAGGCAGGAGAATCACTTGAACCTGGGAGGTAGAGTTTGCAGAGAACTGATACTGTGCTACTGCACTCCAGCCTGGGTGACAGAGCTAGACTCTGTCTCAAAAATAAATACATAAAAATACAAAATTAGCCGGGCATGGTGGTGCATGCCTGTAATCCCAGCTACTTGGGAGGCTGAGGCAGGAGAATTGCTTGAACCTGGGAGGCGGAGGTTGCAGTGAGCTAAGATCGCGCCATTGCATTCCAGCCTGGGCAACAAGAATGAAACTCCGTCTCAAAAAAAAAAAAAAAACCTGCATCATTTGTACAGAAAGTGTATGCATCTGTCATGAGCCATGCATGTAGGGAAGTCGTATCTATAGAGAACTTTACCACCTGCTGGGCCACCTTGCCAGCAGGCCTTTTTCAGAAAGCAGCCTCAGATCTGTTCATTCTTTCCTGCACATACTGTATGACTTTAGATAGACCAGTGGCTTCCAAGCTGCAAATCCAGGTCAGACTTGTGTCTGGGTTCCACCTGCCACTCTCTATTCCAATTTGAATGTCTTATCAGCATCATATGCGTAACACAGCTTTGACCCTGGACTCCATCCCTGCCTTCCCCATCATGCCCACAGCTGACCCCTCCCGAGTTGTAGCCACCACTGCCTGGACCTCTGTGAGCACTTCCTCATGGGTTTCCGGCCCTCCATTGTCCTTCAAACTATTTTCAGGACATCCTTAAGCAACTGAAATCAGGCAGTGTCACCCCTTTGTTTAAACCCCCATCCCCAGGGGCTGGGGTGTGTGGCTCATGTCCGTAATCCCAGTGCCTTGAGAGACTGAGGCAGGAAATAGCTTGAGGCCAGTTCAAGTTCAAGACCAGTGTGGGCAACATAGTGAGACCCCATCTCTACAGAAAAATACGTAAATTGGCTGGGCATGGTGGCTCACACCTGTCATCCCAGCACTTTGGGAGGCCGAAGCAGCTGGATCACCTGAAGTCAGGAGTTGAGACCAGCCTGGCCAACATGGCGAAACCCCATCTCCACTAAAAATACAAAGTGAGCCAGGCATGGTGGCATGCATCTATAGTTTCAGCTACTCAGGAGGCTTAGGAAGGAGAATCACTTAAACCTGGGAGGTGGAGGTTGCAGTGAGCAGAGATTGTAACACTGCACTCCACCCTGGGTGACAGAGCTAAACTCTATCTCAAATAAATAAATAGTAAATGTGGTGTCATGCACCTGTAGTCCAGCTACTCAGGAGGCTTAGGAAGGAGAATCACTTAAACCTGGGAGGTGGAGGTTGCAGTGAGCAGAGATTGTAACACTGCACTCCACCCTGGGTGACAGAGCTAAACTCTATCTCAAATAAATAAATAGTAAATGTGGTGTCATGCACCTGTAGTCCAGCTACTCAGGAGGGTTAGGAGGGAGGATCACTTGAGTTGGGAAGCCGCAGTGAGCTATGATCACATCACTACATTCCAGCCTGGGTGACAGAGCAAGACCCTGTCTCAAAATATACATATATATATATATATATGTACACACACACACACATATATATACACACACACACAACAAAAACCTTCCCAGGTCTCCCTTGGGCTTAGGGATACAAATTATGCCCCTCACCGTGGGGCACGAGCCTCTACACGCTGCAGCCGTGGCTCTGCCCACCTCTTCCTCTCTCTCTGGCCGCCCTCCCTGGCTCACTCCAGTCCTCTCCTTACTCCTTCGCACCACACTCATCACTGAGCAGGCCCCAGTGCCTTTGCACTTGCCACACCCTAGTCTTGCAGTCTCCTGAAATGTGCACAGCCCGCTCATCCATCACGCCATGACTAGCCAGGGCTACCTCTGCAGAGAGGCCCCTCTTCCTAGCTCATCTTCGTAGCATTTATGAAAAGGTACCTGTTTGGATTGCCAACTCTGTCCCCACTTAGCCCAGAAGCTCCATGAGGACAGGGACTCCTGTGGTATGCTTGTGTGTGGCCTGAGCCTGTTAAATTAATGAAGGATGCCCACATGGCCTCCCAGGTGACCAAAAAGGAGGTGACATCCTCTTCCTTCAAACAAACCAGCTTCCAGTATTGACCCTGCAGCCTAGCAGGCAGTTCCCATCCCCAGGCAAACCCCATGCCCACTGAGGAGAAGGCAGGCATTGCAAACTCAATGGGCTTGGGAACCCCCAGCCACAAACCCCATTCCTACCTGACCAGGCTAGAGGCCTGCCCTGGTGACCCCTGGCTTAGCTGCTGTCAACATTTTTGTCATCTCTATCCTGAGCCTCCGAGCACCCACTCAGGAGGACCCTGAATCCTGATAGTAAAACTCAAAGTTGCCCCCAGCCAGGGATGCCTGATACATGGCCACTTTGGGAAACTTGCTTTCTTTCCAGGAAACTTTGTGGTTTCTGCCCAAAACTACAAAATTCAGAAACAGTGACAGCCAATTGCAAGGAATAGTAAATGCCAACTGGGAACCCACGCTGTATTTGGCTTTCTTCTGAGCCCATTAAGGATCAATGATAAGAGGGAGCTGCCTGGGCTCAAATCCCAGCACCACTCAAGACCCACCGTAATACAGGAGCTAGAAAGAAATGATTTAGGCCGGGCGTGGTGGCTCATGCCTATAAATTTCAGCACTTTGGGAGGCCAAGGCAGGTGGATTACCTGAGGTTGGGAGTTTGAGACCATCCTGACCAACATGGAGAAACCCCATCTCCACTAAAAACACAAAATTAGCCGGGCATGGTGGCGCGTGCCTGTAATCCCAGCCACTCGGGAGGCTAAGGCAGGAGAATCTCTTGAACCTGGGAGGCGTAGGTTGCGGTGAGCCGAGATCCCATCATTGCACTCCACCCTGGGCAACAAGAGTGAAACTCCATCTCAAAAAAAGAAAAGAAATAATTTAGGCAGATATTGAGGGCACCAGAGTCCTCAGTGGAATTTCCTTTCTAACAAAAAGCAGCCCAATAAATTATTTTTTTCTAACAAAGAGCAGCCTGAGAAATGCAGCTGCAAACCTAGATAAGCAAGCTGGAAGAATGGCGGCAGCTGTGCCAATAGAATGTCCAACATGGAGGCTCCATCTTCCCTTTTTTTAATTACCAGGTGTACAGTAAAGGATGGGCAACGTGGCACAGCTCAGATAGAGGACCCGCTTGCATAATAAAAGATTAGGGTAGACGTGGCCAGAAATTCACAACCTAGGTAAATGAGACACCTAGTCCTAACCAGTTTTTCACACCCTATGTAAATCAAACACCGCCTCCTCACTAGGCATCTGTAAAACCCCCTGCATTTCACTGTGCATCCAGCAACCTGCCTCTGCAGGAGGGAGCTCTTCTCTCTCTTTCTGTTACACTGCTGCTCTTAACCTGACTCTTGTGTTCTGTGTCCATGTCCTTGTTCTCCGTGGCCGTGGGACAATGAATCTCGGGTATATCCCAGATGAGTCTGTTTCAGTGGCACAACCTCGGACACATACCCTCACCCGCTGAACCTCAGTTCCCTCTCCTGCAAAATAGGGGTGATCACAGTTTCCACCTCAGAGGATGGTTATAAAGAGCCAGGGAGATGGTAGATCCCAGAGGAAGCACAGCTGCGTAGTGAGCACAGGACAGAACAGGCTGCTGATAGCATCATCGCTGTCTTCACCACCATCATCATTGTTACCATTATTTTGAAATGGTCTCACGGCAGGGCGCGGTGGCTCATGCCTGTGATCCCACCACTTTGGGAGGCTGAGGCGGGCGGATCACTTGAGGTCAGGAGTTCAAGATCAGCCTCGCCAACATGGCGAAACCCCGTCTCTACTAAAAATACAAACATTAGCCAGAAATCACTAGAACCTGAGAGGCAGAGGTGGCAGTGAACCGAGATTGAGCCACTGCACTCCAGCCTGGGCAACGGAGCAAGACTCCGTCTCAAAAAAGGGAGAGAGAAAAAAAGAAAGAAACAGGGTCTCGCTCTGTTGCCCAGGCTGGAATGTAGTGGTGGGATTATGGCTCACTGCAGCCTCAGCTACCCACACTCAAGCAATCCTCCTGCCTTAGCCTCCCAAGTAGCTGGTACCACAGGTGCACACCGCCACACCCAAGTAATTGTTTTACCTTTTTGTAGAGGTAGTCTCTCACTGCCCAGGCTGGTCTTGAACTGGCCTCCCATGATCCTCCCACCTCAGCCTCCCAAAGTGTTGGGATTACGGGTGTGAGCCACCACACCCACCCTGTTATTACTATGACCACCATTGTCCATCTTGTGCCCCAAGAAAAGAACTCACTTATTTTCTTCACCTTGTCTCTAACAGGTCAGCAAAATGACTTACAGCTTTGAGTTATCATTGTATTTGCCCCTCCTCTGCCCTGAATTTCCAGCCAGTTGTCCCCAGTCAGGTCAAGGAAATTCCTTGAACTCCTCAGTTCTACCTCATACCTGGTCTGGTCTCTTGCTGAGAGTGTCATTAATTTTTCTTCTTCTTCTTTTTTTTTTTTTTTTTTTTTTTTTTTTTTTTTTTTTTTTTTTTTTTTTTTTTTTTTTTTTTTTTTTTTTTTTTTTTTCTTTTTTTTTTTTTTTTTTTTTTTGAGACAGAGTCTCACTTTGTTGCCCAGGCTGGAGTGCAGTGGTGTGATCTTGGCTCACTGCAACTTCCATCTCCCGGGTTCAAGCAATTATCTTGCCTCAGTCTTCTGAGTAGCTGGGATTACAGGTGCGTGCCCCCATGCCTGGCTAATTTTTATATTTTTAGTAGAGATGGGGTTTCACCATGTTGGCCAAGCTGGTCTTGAACTCCTGACCTCAAGTGATCCACCCACTTCCACCTCCCAAAGTGCTGGGATTACAGGTGTGAGCCACCACGTCTGGCCAATTTTTCTTATTTCTAAGGACTTGGATGGCATGACAGGCACACAGGGGACCCTTAGCCATCATCCTCATGTATATATAGAGAAATGACACCTTAGACTTTATGGGTCTTTTTGTTTGTTTGTTTTTATTTTTTTAGACAGGGTCTCACTTCTGTCACCCAGATTGGAGTGCAGTGGCACCATCTCGGCTCACTGCAGCCTCTATATCCCGGGCTTAGATAATCCTCCTACCTCAGCCTCCTGAGTAGCTGAGACTACAGGCCCATGCCACTACACCCAGCTAATTTTTGCATTTTTTAGTAGAGACGGGGTTTCGCCATGTTGGCCAGGCTGGTCTCAAACTCCCAACCTCAGCTGATCCGCTTGCTTTGGCCTCCCAAAGTGCTGGGATTATAGGCATGAGCCACCACACCCGGCCAGTTCTGGACGTTTCACATCAGTGGAATCATGGACAAGCTGGCCTTCGTGTCTGGCTTCTCTCACCCAGCATCATATTTTTGGGGTTCATCCACTTGTAGCATGGATCAGTGCTTCCTTCCTTTTTGTGGCTGAATCAAATTCCATTGTGTGGATGAGCCATGTTTTATCCATTCATTCACTGATGGACATTTGGGTTGTTTTCACCATTTGGACACCTTAGCCATCATCTGTGTCAGGCGTGCCAAGCTCATTCCTATTGCAGGGCCTTTGCCCTTGCTGTTTTCTTTTCTGCCTATTTTGCAGGTGAACTTGTTCAACATTTGTCTCCTCATGGACTGTGGGGGCCAGAGGGTGGGGTCCATGCCGATCTTGCCTTCTTTTTTTTTTTTTTTTAAGACAGAGTCTCAATCTGTGACCTAGGCTGAATGTAATGGTGCGATCTCTGCTCACTGCAACCTCCACCTCCTGGGTTCAAGTGATTCTCCTGCCTCAGCCTCTCAAATATCTGGGATTACAGGCATTTGCCACCACACCTGGCTAATTTTTGTGTTTTTAGTAAAGACGGGATTTTGCCACGTTGGCCAGGCTGGTCTTGAACTGCTAACCTCAGGTGACCCGCCTGCCTTGGCCTCCCAAAGTGCTGGGATTACAGGCCTGAGCCACTGCTCCCGGCCCAATCTTGCCTTCTGCTTCCTCTCCAGCATCTAGTATAGTGCCCATCCAGAGCTGCAGCTCAGCTACTGTTTGTGAGATCAGTGAATGAATAGAACGCAGGCATTGCAGGAAGCTAAAACTATGCAATTACATCAAGCCCAGAGCTGGGCACAGTGGCTCATACCTGTAATCCCAACACTTAGGTAGGCTGGTGTGTGAGGACTGAGTAAACCCAGGAGTTCAGGACCATCCTGGGCAACCGAGCAAGACCCTGTCTCTGAAATAAAAATTTAGCCAGGTGCCGTGGCTCACGCCTGTAATCCTAGCACTCTGGGAGGCCGAGGCAGGCAGATCACGAGGTCAGGAGTTCAAGACCAGCCTGACCAATGTTGTGAAACCCCCATCTCTATTAAAAATACAGAAATCAGCCGGGCTGGTGGCAGGTGCCTGTAATCCCAGCTAATCAGGAGGTTGAGACAGGGGAATCGCTTGAACCCAGGAGGTGGAGGTTGCAGTGAGCAGAGATCACGCCACTGCACTCCAGCCTGGGTGACAGAGGGAGACTCTGTCTCAATAAATAAATAAATAAATAAAAATTGAAAAGTAGCCCAGGCATAGTGGTGTAAGCTTGTGATCGTGGCTACTTGGGAGGCTGACATGGGAGGATCTCTTGAGCCTGGGAGTTTGAGGCTGCAGTGAGCTACAGTGATACACTACACTTCAGCCTGCGCGACAGAGCAAGACCCTGTCTCTAAAAAGAATTGCATCAGGCCGGGCGCGGTGGCTCACACCTACAATCCCAGCACTTTGGGAGGCTGAGGCGGGCAAATCATGAGGTCAGGAGTTTGAGACCAGCCTGGCCAATACGGTGAAACCCCGTCTCTACTAAAAATACAAAAAATTAGCTGGGCATGGTGGTGCATGCATGTAATCCCAGCTATTCGGGAGGCTGAGACAGGATCATGACTGGAACCTGGGAGTCAGAGGTTGTAGTGAGCCCAGATCTTGCCACTACACTCCAGCCTGGCAACAGAGCGAGACTCTCTTTAAAAAAAAAAAAAAAAGTATAAGAATTGCATCAAGCCCAGTGTTGGCAGAGCCTAAGGACATCCCCATTCCTTGGCATGTAGGGTCCCATCATTTTCCCAGCACTGAGATGGCATCATGGCCACCTCCCCCAAGAGCCACCCCATGTGAGGCTGTGAATAGCCCACTTACCAGCTGCGGCCTCTGCTGAGAAGCAGAAGCCCAGATCTGTCTCCCTGGAGAAGCTGACATCAGAGAGGGGCGTCCTTGGCATTCTAGTCCCCTTATCTCCCCTCCAGGCAGATATTTTCCCACCACACCCTTCCTTCCTCCTGGGGCCACGTACCCGTTTGCTGGGCTGAGGCTTGTGGACACTGAGGGGTGTGGGGTGATTCCATTGTGATATCTGAACGGAAAACGTTAGTTTGTGGGAGACCACATCAGCCAAGCAGATCAGGGGAAGGGAGGTTGGGCCCTTTCTGGCGGGGTCTCAGGGGGCTGGGCCGGAGCTAGGCCGGCGTACCTGAATGTTCCTGGAGACTCTAAACCCCATGCAAATAAGACCCTCGATGATCAGACTTTCCAAAGAGGATCAGAGAAGTGAAGGCCGGGCTCACACCTGTAATGCCAGCACTCTGGGAAGCCCAGGCAGTAGGATCGCTTGAGGCCAGGAGTTTGAGGCTGCAGTGAGCTATAGTCGCACCACTGCACTCCAGCCAGGGCAACAGAACTAGGCCACGTTTCCAAAAAAAAAAAAAGCGGGGGTTGGGCGCGGCGGCTCACACCTATAATCCTAGCACTTTGGGAGGCCGAGGTGGGCAGATCACCTGAGATCAGGAGTTCGAGACCAGCCTGGCCAACATGGAGAAACCACATCTCTACTAAAAATACAAAATCAGCTGGGCGTGGTGGCAAGGGCCTGCAGTCCCAGCTACTCAGGAGCCTGAGTGAGGCAGGAGAATCACTTGAACCGGGGAGGCAGGGGTTGTGGTGGGCCAAGATTGCGCCATTGCACTCCAGTCTGGGCAACAAGAGCAAAACCTTGTCTCGAAA
>NW_016107595.1:141512-145952 GCF_001604975.1 Cebus imitator
ATCACACCACTGCACTCCAGTCTGGGCAACAAGAATGAAACTCTGTCTCAAATAAAAAAGAGAGAGAGAGAGAGAAGAAAAAGAGATTGGGCACAGAGAGGTGAAGCAAGTTGTCCAAGGCAGCTCAGCCTATGAGGTCTGAAGCACAAGCCAGTGTCTCCCTGAGCCAGACACAAAGGCCTTGTTTGAATGAAGTCACAACAGAGAGTGCTGATTCTCTCACTCCCAACTGACCTCTATGCACCGTGCTGGAGGGTTGCCTATCATCTTCACGTGACTAAGGAGGGCTATTATACCCATTTCACAGATGCAGAACTGAGGCTCAGAGAGGCTGAGCAATTCACCCGAGGACACACAACAGGTGAATGAGAAGCCAGGTGCTATGTGTCTCCTGCTTTAACCCTTGTTGACCTCAGAGGGCAGACAACGCACTTCTACTGCCTTGAGGGGGAACAGGGGTGTGACAGAGCACCCAGGTGGGCTTACGGTAGGTGAGCTTATGTAGCCCAGCTGGGCCAGTGTGATAGGCCCGTGGGGAGGCCCCCAGCAGGACCTGAGCCCTTTCTGCCCGGCAGCAGAGGAGGAAGTCGTTTTGCCTGTCTGCCTGAGTACAAGCACAATGCCAGGGCTGGCCAGTCTGCTAGGCATGCCAGGCCTGCACCCAGGACCCGGTGCTGTGACGGCCTTCCCAGAGGGCTTCGGCTTATTTAAAATCAGAAGAAAAACACTGAACCTCCTAAGAATAAATACACAAGGAGGAATCCAGCCTGGACCGCATCGGTGGTCCCGAGAGGGAGGCCTTCAAAAGAATGAAGACATTTGCACTGGCAGCCCTGGTTCCCCAGCTTGGAACCGCTTTACAGTGAGTGGGGCCGCTTGCCCTGAGTTTTTCTTTTCTCCTCCTTTTCCTCCTTCCTCCTTCTTCCTCCTCTTCTTTTCTTTCTTTTTTTTTTTTTGAAACAGAGTCTTGCTCTGTCGCCAGGCTGGAGTGCAGTGGCGCGATCTCGGTTCACTGCAACCTCCACCTCCCAGGTTCAAACGATTCTCCTGCCTCAGCCTCCTGGGTAGCTGCCATGACAGGTGCCCAGCACCACCCTGGGCTAATTTTTCATATTTTTAGTAAAGACAGGGTTTCACCATATTGGCCAGGCTGCTCTTGAGCTCCTGATGTCAGGTGATCCATCTGCCTTGGCCTCCCAAAGTGTTGGGAGTTATTGTGAGAATGGGGCAGCCGTTGCAACTTATTTTAAAAACAGTTTTGCGTTTTATAAAATGGCATTGCTCAGGTTCTGGCTCTAGGCTAGCACAACCGCACCCAGCAAAAATATTGTTTTAATTAGCCAGGCGTGGTGGTGCATGCCTGTAGTCCCAGCTACTTGAAAGGCCGAGGCAGGAGGATCCCTTGGGTCCAGGAGTTCAAGGCTACAGTGAGCTATGACTACCCCGGCACTCCAGTCTGGGTGACAGACTGAAACCCTGTCTCTAAAATAAGTTAATCAATCAATAAAAATATTTTTGAACATTTTGTGATTGAGGAAGTCCTGGTGTGGATCTCTGCGGGCCATGAGATCACAGCTTGTCCAGGCTGCATTCAGTTTCAAGGCCTTTGTGCCTGCTCTTCCCCTCAGCAGCCTGGGCAACATAGCAAGACCCCATCTCTACAAAAAATACACTCTTTCGGCAGCACACACTCCCCAAATCCAGATGTCTCCTCACCCGCAAATGCCCCTTCCTCCAGGTCAGTGAGGCCACCTCTGGGGGATTGTGCAATTGCTGCTCCCCCTTCTTATTCCCTCTTTGGGTTTTTTTGTTTGTTTGGGTTGTTTTGTTTTTAAGACAGAGTTTCCCTGTGCTGCCCAGGCTGGAGTACAGTGGCGTGATCTCAGCTCACTGCAACCTCTGCCTCCCTAGTTCAAGCAATTCTTCTGCCTCAGCCTCCTGAGTAGCTGGGACTACAGGCGCCAATCACCACGCCTGGCTGATATTTGTATTTTTAGCAGAGACAGGGTTTCACCATGTTAGCCAGGCTGGTCTCGAACTCCTGGCCTCAAGCGATCCACCTGCCTCAGCCTCCCAAAGTGCTGGGATTACAGGCATGAGCCACTGCTCCTGGCCTCTGTTTCCTCTTTGTTGTTTTTGTTTTCGTTTTGAGAAGGAGTCTCGCTCTGTCGCCCAGGCTGGAGTGCAGTGGTGTGATTTCAGCTCACTGCAACCTCCGGCTCCTGGGTTCAAGTGATTCTTGTGCCTCAGCCTCCCAAGTAGCTGGGATTACAGGTGCATACCACCACCCTCGGCTAATTTTTGTTTTGTTGTGTTTTATTTGTTTTCTGGAGATGGAATTTCACTCTTGTTGCCCAGGCTGGAGTGCAGTGGCACGATCTCAGCTCACTGCAACCTCCGCCTCCCCGGTTCAAGCAATTCTCCTGCCTCAGCCTCCCAAGTAGCTGGGATTACAGGCACCTGCCACCACGCCCAGCTAATTTTTTGTATTTTTAGTAGTGGTCAGATTTTACCATGTTGGCTGGGCTGATCTTGAACTCCTGACATCAGGTGATCTGCCGTCCTCAGCCTCCCAAAGTGCTGGAATTACAGGCATGTGCCATCGCGCCCGGCCTAATTTTTATATTTTAATAGAGATGGGGTTTTGCCACGTGGGCCGGGCTGGTCTCAAACTCCTGACTTCAAATGATCCACCCGCCTCAGCCTCCCAAAGTGCTGGGATTACAGGCATGAGCCACTGCTCCTGTCGCCTGTTCCCCCTTTGGAATGGCGTGTTCCTCCTCTTCATGGCTTGATATTTTATAGATGCCAGGAGTTGGCAGGGCCCTGCATCTGTCTCGGTGTCACCCCTGTGTCCTCCAAAGAGTAGGCACACAGTAGGCGCTCAATAACGGCTTGCTGGGGGCAAGGCAGGAGCAAGCTGTCCCTGCACCTGTGGCAGCAGCTGCTTTGCTGGACTGCAGATAGGGTGACTGGGCCTGTCCTTGTCCCGCCCCAGGGCTCACCTGCTTAAGGAAACAGGAACCGCCTCGGGGCAGCCAGCCCCGCCCCATTGACGTGGGGACCCTGAATCGAAACCCAGCCTCCTGCTGGCGCTGCCACAGCCACCGTGAGGGCCTCGGCCATCCAAGGGTCTCCCAGGTACGTGCCCCAAGAGCCTCAGCCCCCCTCTCAGCCCCCGAGGAGACAGAGCATGGGAGCCGGGCTAGGCCAGAAGGAGGGACAGGGCTGGTGGGTCCTGGGGTGGCGGGAGGGATTTTCTGGTAGCATGGGGGAGGGCTTCGTGGAGGAGGGGGCATTTGTGGTCACCACTGGAAAATGGAGCCGGAGTTGGGGAAAGGCAGTCCTGGCAGGAAAACGGCATGAGCAAAGGTGTGGAGAGGTGGGAGAGAGAGCAGGGAGGTCTTTAGGTCTGGAATGTGGGTAGCCAGGAAGTAGAGGAGGCCCCCGGCCAGGGTCAGGAGTTTGAATTTCAGTATGAGTTCTTTCATCACTAGATAGCTGTTCATCAGCAAAGACCCTTGCACCCTCCACTCTGCCGGGCCAGCACCAGGACCCAGAAAACGACGACAACTCAGATCCTTAGGCCCTGATCCTTAGGAGGCCCTCAGGCTAGTGGAGACAGCCAGATATACTCTACCTCCATGGGGTCATGGCTGGACCAGAGGGAGGAACAAAGGGGAACACTGGGGACAGAGCGGGGTACAGGGCTTTGTCTGGGGGGAGAGGCAGGAAAGCTACCTGGAGGACAGGACATTTTCACTGGGTTTTGAAGGATAAGTAGGAGTTCTTCCAAGTAGAAAACAAAGAACAAGCCTGTCAACATTATCCCATGCTAGGTCACAACTGGATTCGTGAATATTGTATATGTCTCTCTATATATACACACTAACTAAACATTCCTAGGTAAATATCATTATCCCCAGATTAAAGACAGAAAGACAGGCACAGAAAGAGGCTATGTGACTTATCTGAGGTCACTCAGTGGCTAAGTGGGGAGCTGGGGTTTGAACCCAGGCCATCTGGCTCCAATTCTGGGCTTTTTTGTTGGTGGTGGTGGTGGGGTTTTTTGGGGGGTTTTTGTGAGACAGAGTCTCGCTCTGTCACTCAGGCTGGAGGGCAGTGGGGCAATCTGAGCCCACTGCAACCTCTGCCTCCTGGGTTCAGGTGATTCTCCTGCCTCAGCCTCCTAAGTAGCTGAGACTACAGGCACAAACCACTGTAATTTTTGTATTTTTATTTTACTTTATCTTATTTATTTATTTAGAGACGGAGTCTCACTCTGTTGCCCAGGCTGGAGTGCTATGGCTTGATCTCAGCTCACTACAACTTCCTCCTTGTGGGTTCATGCAATTCTCCTGCCTCAGCCTCTTGAGTAGCTGGGATTACAGGCATGCACCTCCTCATCCAGATAATTTTTGTATTTTTAGTAGAGACGGG
>NW_016107595.1:146265-149351 GCF_001604975.1 Cebus imitator
CTCGGCCTCCCAAAGTGCTGGGATTACAGGCGTGAGCCACCGCGCCCGGCAAACATTTCTTAATAAACCTCAGAATTCCTTCAGGCTGCACCCTAGAGGGTATGCTTGACATCTGGCTGGAGAAAGTCAATATTGATGCAGGGTGTGGCGGCTCAGGCCTGTAATCCCAGCACTTTGGGAGGCCGAGGTGGATGGATCACAAGGTCAAGAGAGCAAGACCATCCTGGCCAACAAAGTGAAATCCTGTCTCTACTAAAAAATTAGCTGGGCATGGTGGTGGATGCCTGTAATTCCCAGCTATTTGGGAGGCTGAGGCAGGAGAATTGCTTAAACTCGGGAGGTGAAGGTTGCAGTGAGCTGAGATTGTGCCACTGCACTCCAGCCTGGTGACAGAGCCAGACTCTGTCTCAAAAAAAAAAGAAAGTCAATATTGACTACCATTGGTCAACAGGCCTCACCTCCACTTAGAAACAACCCAGCAAAAAGACCATTTAAGATAGTGAAAAGTTAGATGGGGCCTGTGGGTAGGGGGAGTGAGCTCCAGTTTGAGAACAGAATTTAGGGTGAGTGGCCAGGCGCAGTGGCTTACACCTGTCATCCCAGCACTTTGGGAGGCCAAGGCAGGCGGATCACTTGAGGTCAAGAGTTCAAGACCAGCCTAGCCAATATGGTGAAACTCCATCTTTACTAAAAACACAAAAATGAGCCAGGTTTGGTGCCGCATGCCTGTAATTTCAGCTATTCAAGAGGCTAAGGCAGGTGAATCGCTTGAACCTAGGAGGCAGAAGTTGCAGTGAGCTGAGATCGCACCGCTGCACTCTAGTCTCGGCGACAAAGCGAGACTCCATCTCAAAAAAAAAAAAAGGGTGAGCAGGCTGGGCGCAGCGGCTCAAGCTCACCCCTGTAATCCCACCCCTTGGCGAGGCCGAGGTGGGTGGATCACCTGAGGTCAGGAGTTTGAGACCAGCCTGGCCAACATGGAGAAACCCTATCTCTAAAAAAAAAGGAAAAAGAAAGAAAGAAAAAGGGTGAGCAAGGGGAATCTTGAAGGAACTATCTAGCAAGATACAATCCTTTGGCTCATTTTACATTCACTTAATTCTGTTCTGCAAAACAGTGCTGGCTTCTCTCTTTCTCCAGCTTTGTCACTGATGCTCAAAGTCCCGTGGTACCTCTTGCTTAAGATTATCAAGAAAGTGTGTGAATTAATGATGCACCTGACACGTCATAGTTGTGCCATCAGTGGCTACTATGTGTGGTGATGTTGGTGGCAGAAGCAACTGTCTGGAGCCACATTTTTCTGGTGTTTAATGAAACCAAGGCAGCCAGGCACGGTAGCTCATGCCTGTAATCCCAGTACATTAGGAGGCTGAGATGTAGGCATCGCTTGAGCCCAGGAGTTCGAGGCCAGCGTGGACAACATAGCAAGATCCCATCTCTACAAAAAAATTTTAAAAATTAGGCAGGCCTGTAGTCCCAACTACTTGGGAGGTTGGGGTGGGAGGATTGCTTGAGCCTGGGAGGTTGCAGCCACAGTGAGCGTGAGCTGGGATTGCAGCACTGCACACTCCAGCCTGGGCAACAGAGGGAAATCCTGTCTCAGAAAAAAGAAAGGGCCAGGCGCAGTGGCTCACGCCTGTAATCCCAACATTTTGGGAGGCCGGGTGGATCACAAGGTCATGAGATCGAGACCATCCTGGCCGACATGGTGAAACCCTGTCTGTACTAAAAAAAATAGAAAAATTAGCTGGGCTTGGTGACGCGCACCTGTACTCCCAGCTACTCTGGAGGCTGAGGCAGGAGAATCCCTTGAACCTGAGAGGTGGAGGTTGCAGTGAGCCGAGATCGCGCCACTGTATTCCAGCCTGGGCAACAAGAGTGAAACTCTGTCTCAAAAAGAAAAAAGAAACCAAGGCAACCCTTTTTGACACCCACTACTATTGGGTCAGCTCTTTTGTTCGTTCACTTGCCACTTTGCCATTTCCTTATTCCTCTGGGGGCATTGATATTCACTTAATATTTAAATGCTCTATTCTTAAATTTCAAAAGATTTATTTATAAAAGGAACTTTCTAGTCCTTGCAATAAAGGCATAACAGGCAGGCCACAGTGGCTCACGCCTGTAATCCAAGTAGTTCGGGAGGCTGACACAGGTGGATGGCTTGAGTCCAGGAGTTCGAGACCAATGTGGGCAAGAAGGCAAAAGTTATCTCCACAAAAAATACAAAAATTATCCAGGCTTGGTGGCACATGCCTGTGGTCCCAGCTACTTGGGGGACTGAGGTGGGAGAATCACTTGAGCCAGGAAGATCGAGGCTGTAGTGAGCCAAGATGTCCAGCCTGGGCGACAGAGTGAGATCCTGTCTCAAAAAAGAAAAAGGGAAAAGGAAGGGAAAAAGGAGAGGAGAGGAAAGGAACGGAACACAAGGCACAAGAAGAATAAAAGGAAAAATCCTTGAAGGACATTGGGGAGGAGCCGATGAATGAATGTGTAAAAAGTACCAGGCACATAGTAAGTGCTCAAGAAATACAAGCCAGATTTTTGTTTGTTTTTGTGTGTTTGTCGTTGTTGTTGTTGTTTTGGTTTGGTTTTTGGATTTTTGAGATGGAGTCCCACTCTGTTGCCCAGGCTGGAGTACAGTGGCGCAATCTCGGCTCACTGCAACCTCCACCTCTCAGGTTCAAGGGATTCTCGTTCCTCGGCCTCCCAAGTAGCTGGGATTACAAGCATGTGCAGCCATTCCTGGCTCATTTTTGTATTTTGAATCGAGACAGGGTTTCACCATGTTGCCCAGGCTGCTCTTGAACTACTGACCTCAGGTGATTCACCTGCCTTGACCTCCCAAAGGGCTGGGATTATAGGCCTGAGCCACCATGCCCAGCTACACAAGCCGGTGTTTTTGCTTGTTTGTTTTTGAACAAACAAAAAGCCTTGCTCTGTTCCCCAGACTGGAGTACAGTGGCACAACCACGGCTCACTGCAGCCACAGCCTCCCGAGCTCAAGGGATCCTCCCACCTCAGCCTCCTGAGTAGCTGGGACTACAGGCATGCACTACCACACCCAGCTAATTTTTTAATTTTTTTTT
>NW_016107595.1:151846-153062 GCF_001604975.1 Cebus imitator
TTTGAGAATGAGTCTCACTCTGTGGTGTGATCTCGATTCACTGCAACCTCCATCCCCCGGGTTCAAGTGATTCTCCTGCCTCAGCCTCCCAAGTAGCTGGCATTACAGGCATCTACTTCAATGTCCAGGTAATTTTTGTATTTTTAGTAGGGATGGGGTTTCACCATGTTGGCCAGGCTGGTCTCAAACTCTTGACCTCAGGTGATCTGCCCGCCTAAGCCTTCCAAAGTGCTGGGATTATATGCATGAGGCACCATGCCTGGCCGAATTTTTAAATTTTTTTGTAGCCATGGGGTCTCACTATGTTGCCCAGGCTGGTCTGGAACTCCTGGGCTCAGGCAGTCCACATCCCCTTGCCCTCCCAAAGTGCTGAGATTATAGGCGTGAGCCACAGCACCTGGCCCTCACAAGCCAGTTTTAAGCCCATTGCTCTGTCCGGCCTGGAGGACTTCTCAGAGGAAGAGGCGCCACAAACTGCAAGAATAGAGCAAAAATAAGAGGGGCATCAAGCTTGATTCTTGTCTTCCCTCCCTTCTCTACCCAGGTGACCTTCGCCCCACCCCAGGAAGCCATGACAGAGGCCAGGAAGCTGCCCCCACCACTGCCCCCTCGGCTGGACTGGTTCGTGCACACCCAGTCGGGCCAGCTGGCCCAAGACGCGGTCCCCGAGTGGTTCCATGGTGCAATCTCAAGAGAGTGAGGACATACCCACGCCCTCCCCCGGCCCACCCACCTCTTTCCTTGTCTGCTTCTGCTCTGGGCAGGTTTTAACAGCACAGTTCTGGACTTGGCTCAGCTCAGTGTGGCAAGAGGCTAAAATGAGCTCCAGACTCCCAGGCTTGCATCCTGCCACCTCTGTGGGCTCACCGTGTGACCTGGGGCAAGTTCCTTGCCCTCTCTGTGCCTCAGCTTCCTCTGTATAAGTGGCCAAAAGGCCAGCACTGCCAGGGACCTGGCAGCACCCCACACCTTGCCCAGGCCAGGCATTACCAATCAATGATGGCAGAATGCAGCCTCAGAATCTTTCTTCTTCTTTTTTTTTTTTCTGAGACAGCATCTCACTCTGTCGCCCAGGCTGCAGTGCAGCCTTGGCTCACTGCAACCTCTGCCTCCCGAGTTCAAGTGATTCTTCTGCCTCACTTCCAAGTAGCTGTGAGTACAGGCGCATGCCACCACACTTGGCTAATTTTTGTATTTTTAGTGGAGACAGGGTTTT
>NW_016107595.1:154314-158021 GCF_001604975.1 Cebus imitator
AAAAAAAAAAAAAAAATTAAAAAAATTAGCCGGACGTGTGGCACATGCCTGTGGTTCCAGCTACTCAGGAGGCTGAGGTGGGAGGATCTCTTGAGCCCAGGAATTCAAGGCTGCAGTGAGCTATGATTGCACCTCTGCACTCCAGCCTGAGTGACAGAGCAAGACCCTGTCTCAAAAACAAACAAAAAATGATTCGTGAAATAGCATATGTTCCTTTTTTGTGCTGTTTTGGAAATCGGTACAAATGGCCAGGAGGCTGCCTTCCTCTCTGTGAACTCCCGATAATAATGGTAATATAGAGAAAACAGGCCGGGCGCGGCGGCTCATGTCTGTGATCTCAGCACTTTGGGAGGCTGAGGCGGGCAGATCACCTGAGATCAGGAGTTCAAGACCAGCCTGGCCAACATGGTGAAACCCTGTCTCCACTAAAAATACAAAACACTAGCTGAGTCTGGTTGCCCGTACCTGTAATCCCAGGTACTTGGGAGGCTGAGGCAGGAGAATCACTTGAACCCAGGAGGTGGAGGTTGCAGTGAGCTGAGATCACACCATTGCATTCCAGCCTGGGCAACAAGAGCAAAAAAAAAAAAAAAAAAAAAAAAGAGAGAGAGAATAATAGTAATAATAATAGCAAACATTTTGGGAGCACCTACCAGGTAGCAGCTGTCACATTGATGTTGCAAGTTCTTTCTGTTCTCACAGCAGCCTTGGAAGTGGGTTTTACTCTCCCCTTGAGGAAGCTGAAGCTCAGAAAGGGATAGACAATTGCCTGAAGTCACGCAGCTGATGGACAGTACAGCTGGGGTTTGAACTTGAATGCATCTGAGTATACAGGTCCTTCTTTGTTACCTGTGACACCTTGATCTACCCAAAGGTGCCTTAATCGGGAGATTCCAGTCATTGGGAAGGCAGGCAGGTGCTGTGGGAGAAGGGAGGAGGTCTGGTCTGGGATCAAGGTCATCAGAGGCCTTCTAGGTCCTCTGTGGTAACATCCCTAGTCCATGAATAGCTCAGGGTCTGCAACAACTGGGAAAAAAAAAAAAAAAAAAGATGGGTTTGGGGTATTTGTTCATTTAGAAAACAGGCCGGCTGTAATCCCGCACTTTAGGAGGCCGAGGCGGGCGGATCAGTTGAGGCCAGGAGTTTGAGACCAGCCTGGTCAACATAGTGAAACCCCGTCTCTACTAAAAATACAAAATTAGCCGGGTGTAGTGGTGGGCACCTGTAATCCTAGCTACTCAGGAAACTGAGGCAGATAATTGCTTGAACCTGAGAGGCGGAGGTTGCAGTGAGCTGAGACCACACTACTGCACTCCAGCCTGCGTGACAGAGTGAGACTCCATCTCAAAAATAAAATAAATAAAATAAAACAGGCGGGGCGCAGTGGCTCACACCTGCAATCCCAGCACTTTAGGAGGCTGAGGCCAGTGGATCACTTGAGGACAGGCGTTTGAGACCAGCCTGGCCAACATGGTGAAACCCCGTCTCTACTAAAAATACAAAAAATAGCTGGGCATGGTGGCAGGCGCCTGTAATCCCAGCAGCTTGGGAGGCTGAGGCAGGAGAATCGCTTGAACCTGAAGGTTGACACTGCAGTGAGCCGAGATCACACCATTGCACTCCAGCCTGGGTGACAGAGCAAGACTGCCTCAAAAAAAAAAAGAGAAAAGAAAAATGAAAACTACCAGTCTTCTGCATGAATGGCCCCATAGCCCCAGGAGTCTGACTGTGTCATTTCCTTTTGTGTGTGCCCTTCCAGGGAGGCTGAGAACCTGCTGGAGTCGCAGCCACCAGGATCCTTTCTCATCAGGGTCAGCCACAGCCACGTGGGCTACACACTCTCCTACAAGTAAGGCCTGGGCCAGGGGCTAGGGCAGGGGCAGGTAGGCTCTGGGGCTTCCTTGGAGGGGGAAAGGGGTTACTGCTTCTCAGAGAGCGGCAGCAACTGAGGCTGCGGGTCTGAGAACCAGGACTGCTGGGGACCTAAGATTGGCTGGCGGCTTCTCTCCCTCCACCCCTCACAATCTAATTAGTGATTCCCAGACTGTGTGTTAGGGAAACCCAGGGAAGCCCAGCTCCTTAAGACCTGGAAGCCAGACAAATCCAGAGGACTCCAGGCCAAAGGAATAAAAACCCAGTGGCTCAATTTTACAGTTACCCACAGTGGGAAAAGCTTCTCCAAGGCTCAGCTCTGCCATTATATGCTATGTGACCTTAGACAAGCTGCTCAACCTCTCTGTGCCTCCAGTAAAGGAATGTCACATTTTAATTCAGCGTATTCATGTGAGGATTAAATGAGATACAGTCAGGACATAGAGTGACATTAATATACATTTATTGGTTAACTGGGCATCTCTTGAGCACTTGCTGTGTGCCAGGCACACAGCCTTAGTCTGGAGCTTTCTTTCTTTTTTTTTTTTTTCTTTTGAGACAGAATCTCATTCTGTCACCCAGGCTGGACTGCAGTGGTATGATCTCGGCTCACTGCAACCTCCGCCTTCCAGATTCAAGTGATTCTCCTGCCTCAGCCTCCCCAGTAGCTGGGATTACAGGCACCTGCCACTATGCCTGGCTAATTTTTGTATTTTTAGCAGAGATGGGGTTTCACCATGTTGGCCAGGCTGGTCTCGAACTCCTGGCCTCAAGTGATCCACCAGCCTCAGCCTCCCAAAGTGCTGGGATTACAGGCATGAGCCACTGTGACCAGCTTTCATTATCATTTCTATTGATTATTTACCCCTAGCCAGGCAATGAATTAAGCTTTTGCCTGTAGTAACATGTTTGATCTGAGGTCGGCCATTGTAGCCCTATGTTATAAATGGGGGAAACTGAGGCACAGTGAGGTTAGTAACTTGCTGGGTGTTGAATGGCTAATGAGTGAAGAAGCCTGCACAGGAACCTGGCATAGTCTGGCTGTAGCAGTGGCGCTGCCAGCCCAAGGGCTGGGGACTTGGAGCGGGGATGAGGGGGAGTGGGATGTTCCAGCCCTCGCAGTGTCTCCACAGAGGCCAAAGCAGCTGCTGCCATTTCATGGTGAAGCTCTTGGATGATGGGAGTTTCATGATCCCCGGGGAGAAGGTGGCCCACACCTCGCTAGACGCCCTGGTCACCTTCCACCAGCAGAAGCCAATTGAGGCGCTCGGGGAGCTGCTGACACAGCCCTGCAGGCAGGTGAGGGCGGGGACGCATGTGGTTCACAGCCATCTCCTTGGGGCCAAGCCCCCCGGACCCCTTTGCTCCACACATCTCCATCAGGTCCTCTTGATTCTGTCACTCTCATGGTCCTTGGCCCCTCCCAGCCCCACCTCTCCTAGTCCCTCTGCCCCCGACGGCCATGTCCCTTGTGGTCCCCGATTCCCCATCTCTCCACCCTCCAGGCCCATGTCAACAGGCTGATTGTTTTTTTTTTTCACAAGGGTTATGTACCAGGTATAATCTTGGCTCAAATGAAGGAATTGCATCTTTCCTTAGAAGGCATAATGGGTGTGACCTGGCTCCAAATAAACTTTCCTTAGAAGGCTCAGTGGGAGTGGCCTGGCTCCCAATAAACTGCTGAGGGCGGGGCATTTTTCCTTAGAAGGTTCAGTGGGAGGCCGGGCGCGGTGGCTCAAGCCTGTAATCCCAGCACTTTGGGAGGCCGAGGCGGGTGGATCACGAGGTCAAGAGATCGAGACCATCCTGGTCAACATGGTGAAACCCCGTCTCTA
>NW_016107595.1:158296-167626 GCF_001604975.1 Cebus imitator
CAGTGGGTCTGGCCTAGCTCCCAAGAAACTGCTGTGGGTGGGGCATCTTTCCTTAGAAGGCTCAGTTGGCGTGGCCTCCCAGTTCCCAAGAAACTGCTGTGGGCAGGGCGCCTTTCTTTAGAAGGCTCAGTGGGTGTGTCCCAACCCCTAAGAAATGGCTGTGGTTGGGGCATATTTTCTTATAACACTTAGTGGATGTGGCCTAGGTACTAAGAAACTGCAATTCAGAGGACGGTCCCTGAGACCTGCCTTCCAGGGTTGGTCCAGGGCCTTTGCCCTCCCTAGTACTGAGCCACAGTCCCTTCCACCCTGCAGAAGGATCCCGCGAATGTGGATTACGAGGACCTCTTCCTCTACTCCAACGCAGTGGCCGAGGAAGCTGCCTGCCGGGTGTCTGCACCTGAGGAGGTATGTATATGACAGGAGGCTGGCACCTCCCACCTGGTGGAGGGGCAGGAGCAGAGGTGGCCAACAGCTGCCAGAGGAGGCTCCTTCCCGAAGGAGAATTAGATCCTACAGCTTGGTGCTTTAAACCTTTCCAGTGATTTCCCAACACTGAGATTAAAATTCAAACTGCAGGCTGGGCACGGTGGCTCACGCCTGTAATCCCAGCACTTTGGGCGGCTGAGGCGGGTGAATCGCGAGGTCAGGAGTTCAAGACCAGCCTGGCCAACATGGTGAAACCCCATCTCTACTAAAAATGCAAAAATTAGCCAGGCATGGGGGCGAATGTCTATGATCCCAGCTACTCGGGAAGCTGAGGCAGGAGAATCTCTTGAACCTGGGAGGCGGAAGTTGCAGTGAGCTGACATCATGCCACTGCACTCTAGCCTGGGCAACACAAGACTCTGTCTCAAAAAAAAAAAAAAAAATTAAACTGCAATCTCAGTTCCTCTTTCTGCCCATCACCTACCCAGCGCTGGCCCTGCTGCCATACCATCTGTTGTCAGACACAGCAAGCTAGCTCAGGGTCTCTGCACGTGCCGGTCTCACCTCAGGTCCTTTGCACAAACCCTGTGCCCTCCCCCTAGATTTCCCATGTCTTCATTCAGTTCTTCAAGTGCCTCCTTCTTCAGGCTCCAGACCTAAAGCAACGCCTTCTACATTCTCCTTCATGTTATCCTGTTTATTCACTGCAGCGACTTCCTAAAAATGTTCCCCCAAATCCTGTCTATTTATGGGCTTACATGCTCCCTGGCTGCCTCCCCCATCAGACTGTGAGCTCTGAGAGACTGGAGAATCCATCTGGCTTGTTTGCCTCTGCTTCTCCCACCCCTCTGAGAGGACCTGCCATATTGAAAGTACTTAAGTAAGGACTCTGTGAAGTAGATGAATGAATGTATCACAGCATCTTGGGGCTTGGGAGACCTTTAGGGACCCCTGGGTTGAAGCCTAAGTGTTCTCCAAGCCCCTTGCCCAGCAGGGGAAGTTGTGACAGTGGTACAAATGAAACAGGCTGGTATGATGGACATCAGTGGAGGGGCGGAGTGCAAGTGGGGGAAGGCAGTCAGGGAAGGCTTCCTAGAGGAGGTGGCATACAGCTGAGATGTACAGGTGAGCAGGAGCCAGTCATATACACAGACACAGGGAGGACATTCCAGGCAGAGGGAATGGTGCTTGCAAAAGTCCTGGGGCTTGGTTGTTTGGAAAACAGAACAATAAAAGCCAGCATATAGATGGAGTGGGGTTAGTGAGAGAGAGACAGAAAGAGAAAGAAAGATTGTCAGAAGCTGAAGCCCCAGGCTCAGCAGGGGCCAATTTGGGATTCTATTCCAGTTGCACCAGGGAGCCATAGGAAGGTGTATTCATGGCAGAACTGGTGTTTTGTTTGTTTGTTTGTTTGTTTTGAGATGGAGTGTTGCTTTGTCACTCAGGCTGGAGTGCAATGGCATAGTCTAGGCTCACTGCAACCTCCGCTTCCCAGGTTCAAGCGCTTCCCAGGTTCAAGCAATTCTCGTGCCTCAGCCTCCTGAGTATCTGGGATTATAGGCATCTGCCACCACACCCAGCTAATTTTTGTATTTTTAGTAGAGCTGGGGTTTCACCATGTTGGCCAGGCTGGTCTCAAACCCCTGACCTCATTCATGATCCGCCCATCTCAGCCTCCCAAAGTGCTGGGATTACAGGCATGAGCCACCACACCCGGCCTGGGCTGGTGGTTTTAAATGTTGCCTGTGGCTACTTGGTGCAGAAGGGGCTTTCGGGGGCACTGGTGGAGATGGAAAGAAGGAGGAAGTGGGGTCGAGGTGGGGAACGGTGTCAAGGTGGGAGGGACAAGAATGAGAGCCCAGGGGTGGTGGAAAGAGACGTGGATATTTGGTCTGCACAGTGGCTCATACCTGTAATCCGAGCGCTTTGGGAGGCTGAGCCAGGAGGACTGCTTGAGGCCAGGAGTTTGAGACCAGCCTGGGCAACATAGCAAAACCCTGCCTCCACAAAAAGTTAAAAAATTAGCCAGGCATGGTGGCACACATCTGTAGTCAGCTACTCTGGGGGCCGAGGTGGGAGGACCAGGAGGTGGAGGCTGCAGGGAGCCATGACTGCACCACTGCACTCCAGCCTGGATGACAAAGCAAGACCCTGTCAAAAAGAAACATTTGTAGAGATGGAGTCTCACTACATTGCCCAGGTTGGTCTCAAACTCCTGGCCCCAAACAATCCTCCTGCCTCAGCCTCCCAAAGCACTGGGATTATAGGCGTGAGCTATCACGCCTGACCCCACATTTTTGTAAAGATAGTATTTTGTAACCTGTGAATATCAGATGAAATTCAAAGGTCCATATTTATAAATAAAGCTATATTAGAACCCAGGCACACTCACTGGTTGACATGTAACCTCTGGCATCCCCCTGCAACAGCAGAGCTAAGTCATTGAGGCAGATGGTACAGCCTGCAAAGCTGAAATATCTGCTCTCTGACCCTTTGTAAAAGAAGTTTGCCAGGCCAGGTGCAGTGGCTCATGCCTGTAATCCCAGCACTCTGGGAAGCCGTGGTGGGTGGATCGCCTGCAGTCAGGAGTTCGAGACCTGCCTGGCCAACATGGTGAAACCCTGTCTCTACTAAAAATACAAAATTAGCCAGACATGGTGGCACATGCCTGTAATCCCAGCTACTCGGGAGGCTGAGGCAGGAGAATCGCTTGAACCCGGGAGGTGGAGGTTGCGATGAGCCCAGATCGTGCCATTGCACTCCAGCCTGGGCAACAAGAGCCAAACTCCATCTAAAAAAAAAAAAAGAAGTTTGCCAACCCCTGAGGGAAACAGTGAGACAATGAAGCCATTTACCGAGATGAGAAGGATGGGGAATGGGATCAGATTTGGGGGTTCACATGGGCACGTTTCTCAGCCCCGGGGCATCTGCGTGGAACCCTGGCTCCAGTGTCTGGGGCAGATGTGGTGCTTTGGTGGGCGAACTGCCCCAGGCCTCATGGGCTCTCATTTTCAGCCCTCCCCAAAGCCAGTCCTGCTTCACCAATCAAAGGAAAGGAAGCTGTCAGCAGAGATGAACAGAATAACCACTGAGGAAGCCACTTCCTCCTGCCCCTCAAAAGCCCCTCTGGGAGAGGCCCGTCAGAAACTCTGGAGGAACCTCAAAATGCTCCCCGAGAGAGGCCAGAGGGTCCGGCAGCAGCTGAAAACCCACCTCGCCACTGTGAACTTGTCGTCACTCTTGGATGTCCGGAGATCCACGGTGACCTCAGGCCCTGGGACCAGAAAAGGCAGCCAAGAACCGTCAGGGGACACCACCTTAAGGGACAGAGTCTACCCGGACCCCTTTGTTGCCACGTCCCTTGAAAACCCCTCAGAGCCTCAGG
The DNA here is from genome assembly GCF_001604975.1 of Cebus imitator. Classification (NCBI taxonomy): domain Eukaryota; kingdom Metazoa; phylum Chordata; class Mammalia; order Primates; family Cebidae; genus Cebus; species Cebus imitator. The sequence goes on from NW_016107595.1 coordinate 162,111, forward strand.
CGCCAAAAGACAGAAAGATCCCCACCAGGAAGGCCGAGAGGTCGGCCAGCTGCAATGAGGTGACTTCAGGGAGCAGGAGCTGGCACCAAACGGTAGTGAGAGCTGTATCCTCCCAGGACTCCAAGCCGGAGTGCCAGGGCTTGGCAGAGCCTGAGAATGACCAGCTCCCAGAGGAGTACCGACAACCGCCACCCTTTGCCCCTGGGTACTGCTAGAGAATGGGTCCACCCCGGCTCTGGGACTCTTGGTGCCAGGGGTTGCCACACTCCTGGATGTCCTAACAGTTCTTCCATGGCCCCAGACCACGGCATTCGGGAATCTTGGGGAACCCGGGAAATGGAATAAAGACGTTTTGGGAGTCTGTTCCTACAGTCACCCGTGGGGTGAGCTGGTTATTTTAGCAATAATCATCAGAGTAATCCTGATGGTTTGGGGTACCTCCTGTCCATTAGCCCCTGCACCGGACCCACTGTATCCATTATTTGATATCCCAGAGCAAGCCCCTTAGGTAGCGTTATCCTCCACGTTTTGAAGAAGAGACTGAGGTTCAGAGAGGAGGAGAGGCGTGAGCAAGGCTACAGAGCTATGGGTGTCAGCACCAGGAATTGAAGCCAGGTGAATCACCGAGCCGTCTTCCCACGTCATCTGTTTGTTCTGTTGTCTAAAAGCACACTGCATGCTGGGCGAGGCGGCACATGCCTGTAATCCCAGCACTTTGGGGGGTCGAGGTAGATGGATCACTTGAGGCCAGGAGTTCGAGACCAACCTGACCAATATGGTGAAATCCCGTCTCTACTAAAAATAAAAAATTAGCCCGGTGTGGTGGCGGGCACCTGTAATCCCAGCTACTCGGGAGGCTGAGGCAGGAGAATCGCTTGAACCTGGGAGGCTGAGGTTGCAGTGAGCCCAGATCATGCCACTGCACTCCAGCCTGGGCGACAGAGCAAGTCTCTGGAAAAAAAAAAAAAAAAGGCAGGGGATGGAGGAGGCATCACAGGGCTGTGTCTGGTGGAGGGTTCTGGAGAGAGTCCTTGGTTGTGGGGCTGTGTGACCTTTGGCAAGTCTAGACGTCTCTGGATGGACTTTTTTTTTTTTCTTTTTTTCTTTGTTTTTGAGATGAAGTCTCACTCTTTCGCCCAGGCTGGCGTGCAGTGTCACAATCTCAACTCATTGCAACCTCCATCTCCCCATTCAATTGATCCTCCTGCCTCTGCCTCACAAGTAGCTGGGATTACAGGTGTGCACCACCACGCCCGGCTAATTTTTGTATTTTCAGTAAAGGCTGGGTTTCACCATGTTGGCCAGGCTAGTCTCGAACTTCTGACCTCGGGTAATCCACCCACCTTGGCCTCCAAAAGTGCTGGGATTATAGGCATGAGCCACTGCGCCTGGCCTATGTATTTATTTATTTATTTAGAGACAGAGTCTTGCTCTACTGCCCAGGCTGGAGTGCAGTGGCACGATCTCCAATCACTACCACCTCCCTCTCCTGGGCTCAAGCAATCCTCCCTCCTGAGCATCCCAAGTAGCTGGGACTATAGGCATGCACTACAGCACCCAGCTCATTTTTGTATTTTTGGTAGAGATGGGGTTTCGCCATGTTGCCCAGCCTGGTCTTGAATTCCCGGGCTCAGGTGATCTGCCCGCCTCGGCCTCCCACAGTGCTGGGATTGCAGGCTTGAGCCACCACACCCTGCCCAGTAGCTGCTTAATTAATTAGGGGTTTAGGATGGGAACAAGGACTCTAAATGTGACATACCGTACAGTGGAGGTGTCTGGGAAGGTCCCTAGGGGCTGGTCTTGGTTGCAGGAGTGAGCCTTCCTTGGACCGACTGGGGCATAGATGGGAGCCCTCAGACAACCCCAGGTGGAGGGGGCGTGGGGTTCCCCAAATGTACAAGGTGGGATCCGGTATGAGGGGCACCTGGCTTCAAGCCCACCCCTGCAAATGACTTGTGGTGTGGACTTAGGCAAGTCTGTCTCCTCCCTCCAAATGAGGGCATGATCCTCAGCCAACCCTGCAGGGTTGTTATTGGGGGTCAGTGTCACGGCAGGGGGCAGACACATCATAAACTGTAAAGTGCAGTGCCCACCTCAGTGAATGACATTCCCACCCCTCCCCATCAGAGGCCTCCTCTTGGCAGCTCTAGTGAATCAGCCAGGAGTAAGTTTCAGTCCCTTTGATGACTCGGATTGAGGCATAAGAAGCAGCTTGAGCCGGGTGCGGTGGCTCACACCTGTAATCCCAGCCCCTTGGGAGGCTGAGGCGAGCAGCTCACCTGAGGTTGGGAGTTTGAGACCAGCCTGGCCAACATGTCGAAACCCCATCTCTACTAAAAATACGAAAGTTAGGCAGGCCTGGTGGTAGGTGCCTGTAATCCCAGCTACTGGGGAGACTGAGGCAGGAGAATCGCTTGAACCTGGGAGGTAGAGGTTCAAGTGAGCTGAGATCACGACACTGCACTCCAGCCTGGGTGACAGAGTGAGACTCTCTCTCAAAAAAAAAAAAAAAACAAAATAAGCAACTTGAGCAGTCAAGGCTGAGGTTTGGCCTTCGGAGTGGGAGCCCTAGGGTAGGACAGCATGGGCCCAACCTCCCCACCTCATCTCCGCCACGGACACCCACAACCAACAAGGCATTTCCAGCCTTCACAGTGAAGACGATCTAGGAGTCACTCCTTCCTTGTACAAACGGAGATCATGGTCCAGAGAGGGTGTGGTCACAGCCAGGGTCACACAGCAAAGTCAAAGATAAGATTCTAGGCTGCCTCCCGCCCATCTTCCAGTTTCAAGGTGGGAAAATGCATCCTCCAAGCAGGCACGACTTGGTGATTTGTGTTTATTCCCAGAAACCAGAGTCCACAGCGGGTGAGGGGTCACCTGCCCTCCTGTAGCTGGCTCCTCTGTGGCACCATCAGATTCGGATGTGGAAGGTGCTGTGCACGGAGAGAAAAGGACTCAGTGCCTTCGCGGAGTGGACAGTCCCTCTTCCTCCTCCCCATCAACATGCTCAGGGGAAATCCCTGGGACAGGCAGGAAGGATGCCATGTGGCCCCCTCAAACACCCCTAGGCAGGGGGATCCCCAGAGGGGTTGAGAGCACATGCCTTTGATTTTTTTATTTTATTTTACTTTTTTTGAGGTGGAGTCTCGCTCTGTCACCCAGGCTAGAGTGCAGTGGTGTGATTTCAGCTCACTGCAACCTCCGCCTCCTGGGTTCAAGCAATTCTCATGCCTCAGCCTCCAGAGTAGCTGGGAGTACAGGCACCCACCGTCACACCCAGTTAAAATTTATATTTTCAGTAGAGACGGGGTTTTACCATGTTGGCGAGGCTGGCCTTGAATTCCTGACCTCAGGTGATCCACCCACCTCAGCCTCCCAAAGTGCCGGAATTACAGGCATGAGCCACCATGCCCGGCCAAGTTTTTTTTTAATTTTTAAAATGTATTTATTTATTTTTGAGACAGGGTCTCACTCTGTAACCCAGGCTGGAGTGCATGTCACAATCAGAGCTCACTGCGCCCTTGACCTCCTGGGCTCAAGCAGTCCTCCACCTCAGCCTCCCAAGAAGCTGGAACTACAGGCGTACACCACCATGCCTGGCTGTTTTTTTATTTTTATTATTGGTAGATATGGGCTTTCCTTACGTTGCCCAGGTTTGTCTCAAGCACCTGAGTTCAAGAGGTCCTCCCTGCTTAGCCTCCCAAAGTGCTGGGATTAAAGGCATGAACCACCACACCTGGTTGGAATATTATTATTCTTTGATTTTTTTCCAACCTTTTGCAAATATAAAAGCCATTCTTAGCTCACAGGAGGTACAAGAGCAGGCTTTGGGGCAGATTAGCCTATTGACCACACTTTGCCCTGCTGTGGGGGTTGATTTTCCCCCAAGGCTGCCAAGTACAGTTGCACAGTCTTTTCACTGCAAATTGTTCAGGCAGTAAGGGCTGAAGTCCAGCCACATTCTACTTGCCGAAAGAGGTGCACCCAGGCCGCGCACAGTGGCCCACGCCTGTATTCCCAGCACTTTGGGAGGCTGAGGCGGCTGGATCATCTGAGGTCAGGAGTTTGAGACCAGCCTGGCCAATATGGTGAAACCCCATCTCTACTGAAAATACAAAAATTAGCTGAGCATGGTGGCATGTGCCTGTAATCCCAGCTACTCGGGAGACTGAGGCAGAGAATTGCTTGAACCCGGGAGGTGGAGGTTGCAGTGAGCTGAGATTGCACTCCAGCCTGGTGACAAGAGTGAGACACCATTTAAAAAAAAAAGGTGCATCCACCTGCAACAGGTGCCTGGGCGTCCCAAATTCTCCCCATTTTACGGATGCAGGGACTGAGACCAGGGAAATTGAGAAAGTTCCCGAGTCGCAAAAGAATGAATAGAGGAATCTTCAGAAACAGTCTGTGAACTGTCTCCGTCAGAGCCCCGTCACACGTGCACATGGATTGTGGGCGTGGCGAAGAGCATCACCTGAGGAAGTCTGGTGCCCGGAGGATCATGTTCTGGAAGTCTTCCAGGGACAGCCGCCCATCATGGTCCCCATCAGCCTCATCCAGCACCTTCTCGCACACCAGGCTCACCTCCTCAGCGCTCAGCTCCCCCCGAGTCAGTTTGGTCACGGTCTGCTCCAGGTCCCATGCACAAATGTAGTCGTCATTGTTAAAATCTGCAAAGCAAGACAGACAGGGAGTGACAGCAGGTGGCAGGCAGGCTGGGTCAGCTATGGGCACATACTGTGCCCATGTTACAGAAGGGAAAACCAAGGTTGGGTGGGTGACTCACGCCTGTAATCCCAGCACTTTGGGAGGCTGAGGCAGGTGGATCACCTGAGGTCAGGAGTTTGAGACCAGCCTGGCCAACATAGTGAAACCCCATCTCTACTAAAAATACAAAAATTAGCTGGGCGTGGTGGCAGGTGCCTGTAATCCCAGCTACTTGGGAGACTGAAGCAGGAGAATTGCTTGAACCCGGGAGGCGGAGGTTGCGGTGAGCTGAGATCGTGTCACTGCACTCCAGCCTGGGTGACAGAGCAAGACATCTCAAATAGACAAAAACACAAGGTGCCAGGCACTAAGATAACTGCTTTTCTTTCATTCAGTAATTCAACAAATATTTACCGAGCCAGGCATATAAGACAGATAGTGAGCAAAACAGATACTGTCAGTACCTTTGGGGTCAATAAGAAGTGAACAGGTCAGTGAACAAGAAATTAAGCAGCATTGCCTGGTGCTAGAAGAGAAACAGGATGGTGGGATTGGTGGGGTGAATGGGGGGAGGCCTACTTTCGACCTAGACTTCAAAGATAAGGAGGAGCCGGGGAGGTGGGGGCAGTGGCTCACGCCGTAATCCCAGCACTTTGAGAGGCTGAGGCGGGTGGATCATGAGGTCAGAAGTTCAAGACCAGCCTAGGCAAGATGGTGAAATCCCGTCTCTAGTAAAAATACAAAAATTAGCCAGGCACGGTGGCAGGCGCCTGTAATCCCAGCTACTCAGGAGGCTGAGGCAGGAGAAT
>NW_016107595.1:167996-181716 GCF_001604975.1 Cebus imitator
TGAGCCACTGCAATCCAGCCTGGGCAGCAAGAGCGAAACTCCATCTCAAAAAAATAAATAATATAAATAAATAAAGAAGGAACCAGGGGAAAGGTGTTCTAGGCAGAGAGTTTAGCAGAGGCAAAGGCCCAGAAGCCAAAAGAGTGTGGTATGTTTGAGGAACAGCAAAGCCGGTGTGGCTGGAATAGAGTTAGCAAAAAAATGAGGTGGAAGGCATTGGAGTGGGGTGGAGGACCAGGCCACACAGGGTCTCAAAGCACTTGGGGAGATGTATGAGATGGAGGTGACCCCAACTGGTTCCCACTGCTCACCCCATGCCCATGATCCCCAACCCCAGGGCTGTGCACCTACCATAAATTTTAAAAGCATAGTAGGCTTTGAGGTCACGGGGAGCCATTTCGCTCATCACAGAAAACATGTCCAAAAAGTTATCTAAGGTCATGTGGCCATCCCCATTGTTGGAGAAGACCTGGGCGATCCTCTGGCGGAAGGGGTTATCCTGGGGAGAGAAAGGAAGCTGGGAGGCCATCTTCTGACCCCCAGGGTCTCTAGGGGTCCATGTAGTCTCACTGTCAGCACCCGCTTTATGGGAACCTCCAAGTACCCTCCATCAAGACTCGCTCCCTCCCATGGTTCCCGGACAGGACTTTGGACAGCTCCACCCTCTGCCCCTGTGGTCTGAGCAAACTTGACTCCCACTTCCAGCTCTTGGAGCAGCCATATGACCCAGGCAAGGCCAATCAGAGAGTTCCATTCACCTGGCAATGGTGATTGACTCTGGGATGGGCATGTAACTCAAATTAGCCAATCAGAGGCTGCCCTGGGACATTTTTCTGAAAAATTGGGAGGGAGAGGATCTGGTTTCTGTTGCTTGCAGAGCTCACAGAAGCTAAAGCTGAGTGGCTGAGAGGTCTTTTCACAGCCTCAAGAGGAGAGGCTCCCTGAGACTGAAACCTCTTCCTCGGAGGAGCCGAGAGATAGGGGAACATTCCTGAGCACATCATCAGAGCCCCTGGTTCCAGACATACCTGACACTGCCCCTGTCCCTGGATTTTTTTGTTGTTGCTCAGGGGCAATCCATTCTGATCCAATCCATTCTGTCCCTCTCAAATAAGGTTTTTGTCACTTGCAATAAAATCAATCCTACTCATAGTCAGTTACTTAACCTACAAGTTCCCCTCAAAGACATAAATCATGTGTCACACATCCTACTGAGAAAACCTGCATTTAGCAGCTCCTGTTACGAAAAGAATTAACATTCTCTGAGTACTTGACATGCAACACACCCTGTACTGAGGTTTGTTTTTTGTTTGTTTGTTTGTTGTTTGTTTTGAGATGGACTCTCACTCTGTCACCAGGCTGGAGTGCAGTGGCGCGATCTCAGCTCACTGCAACCTCTGCCTCCCAGGTTCAAGCAACTCTCCTGCCTCAGCCTCCCAAGTAGTTGGGACTACAGGCGCACGCCACCACGCCCAGCTAACTTTTGTATTTTTAGTAGAGATGGGGTTTCACCATGTTGGCCAGGATGGTCTCCATCTCTTGACCTCATGATCCGCCCACCTCGGCCTCCCAAAGTGCTGGGATTACAGGCATGAGCCATCATAGCCAGCTAATTTTTGTATTTTTAGTAGAGATGGGGTTTCACCATGTTGGCCAGGCTGGTCTCGAACTCCTGACTTCAGGTGATCCACCTGCCTTGGCCTCCCAAAGTGGTGGGATTACAGGTGTGAGCCACCACGCTGGCCAGCTCTGGGTTTTAACGTTGCCTCTGTCACATTGTAGCTGTGTGACCATGAACAAGTGTCTTAACCTCTCAGAGTCTCAGTTTTCTTATCTGTAAAATGAAGAAAACTGCAGCACCCACCTCATAAGAATGCAATGAGAGACATCTGTACTAATTTTTCCCCTGCCTGACCCATGGCCCGGGCGTACCTTCAGCTCGGGCATGCTGCCAATGAGCTCGTAGGGCACCTTCACATCGGGACAGGTGGTATAGTCGAGGGGCACGAGTTGCGGGGCCAGGTCCTGGTACCGATGGAAGAGCCTGATGTGGGGAGAAAAAAGCTGGGAAAGGCTGGGGGCAGGGAGCAGGCAAGAGGTTGTCCCTTTCGTTTTGTTTTATCTGTCTGTTTGTTTGAGACAGAGTCTTGCTCTGTCGCCCAGGCTGGAGTGCGGTGGTGCGATCTCAGCTCACTGCAACCCATGCCTCCTGGGTTCAAGCCATTCTTCTGCGTCAGCCCCCTGAATAGCTGAGGTTACAGGTGCATCCCATCACGCCTGGCTAACTGTTTTATGTTTTTAGTAGAGATGGGGTTTCACCGTGTTGGTTGGGCTGGTCTCGAACTCTTCACCTTGGGTGATCCACCTGCTTCGGACTCCCAAAGTGCTGGGATTACAGGCGTGAGCCACCGTGCCCGGCCAAGTCCCTTCTCTTTCACCTTCACAGCTGCCCACTGCACACCAAGTGATACCGGGACCTCAAAACCCTCAGCCCTGGGCCTGGACCTCAAGCATACAGAGTCTGACAGAGGAGACTCTACCTCCCTCGGGGCAGGACCAAGGTGCAGAGAGGGCCACAGGTCACAGGGAGACTGGACTGGGGAAAGCAAGGTAGGGAGAAGGGGGTTCCTGGAAGAGGGGACATTGGTGCTGGGCTTTGAAGCATGAGTAGGAGTTTATAAGGCAGATGGAGTTGGGAGAAGGGAGGGTGCTTATGGCCAGATCACAGCAAGCATTCAGACAATCCTCCGTAATTTACGCATCTCTGGATACCATCATGTTATCAGCAAGATCCTGCCTCCAAAGATACCGTCATCTGTTTCCTTTCTTTCTTTTTTTTCCTTCTTTCTCTTTTTTCTTTCTTCCCTTTTCCTTCCTTCCTTCCTTTCTTCCTTCCTTCCTTACTTCCTCCCTTTCTCCCTCCCTCCCTCCCTCTCTTCCTTCCTTCCTCCCTTCTTTCTTTCTTTCATGAAGTTTTCCTCTTGTTGCCTGGGGTAGAGTGCAATGGCTTGATCTCGGCTCACCTCAACCTCTGCCTCCTGGGTTCAAGTGATTCTCCTGCCTCAGCTTCCTGAGTAGCTGGGATTACAGGCATGTGCCACCATGCCCAGCTAATTTTTTTTTTTTTTGTATTTTTAGTAGAGACAGTGTTTCTCCATGTTGATCAAGCTGGTCTCAAATTCCCTACCTCAGGTGATCCGCCCGCCTCGGGCTCCCAAAGTGCTGGGATTGCAGGTGTGAGCCACTGCGCCCACTGATACCCTCATTTTCATATCTTCCCTTTCTCTCCTCATAATGGGAGGAAGGGGCTGGGTGCAATGGCTCATGCCTGTAATCCCAGCACTTTGGGAGGTCAAGGCAGGAGGATCGCCTGAGGTCAGGAGTTCAAGACAAGCCTGGCCAACATGGTGAAACCCCATCTTTACTAAAAATACGAAAAATTAGCTGGGCGTGGTGGCAGGTACCTGTAATCCCAGCTACTTGGGAGACTGAGGCGGAGAATCACTTGAACCCGGGAGGCAGAGGTTGCAGTGAGCCAAGGTCATGCCATGGCACTCCACGCTGGGCAACAAGAACAAGACTCCATCTTGAAAAAAAAAATGGGAGGAAGGGTCCTCAATGGGGCAGAGCAGAGGCAAACAGCTAATATTCACATTTTTCTAAAGGGCTGACTAAAGGCATTTTCCAAGTAACTGAATACCACACACTATAGATTGTAAGGCCAGTTCTTCACTCGAATGCCCTCACCTGGTGATGCCATACCTTAATGAGGGCATGCTGAGTGGCAGCCTTGCAGAGACCATCCTTGGTGGGTCTGAGGTCCCCAAGCTGCTAGGGACTGTCTCTGGGAGAGACATGAGTCCCTGGGTCATACGATGACTAGGAACTCAATGGAGGTGGAATAGGGAGACCGGGAACTTCCATCCTGACCACCCAGTTCCCTATCGGGGTCCCCCAGGGAACACCCTGGGTTTAGGTTTCTGTGTGGCTTTGAGCAGGTTCCTCTCCTCCTCTTTGCCTTGATTATTCTGTCTGACAAGCAAGAAGCTTGGGACAGATGAAACGTCAGTCAGCCTTCAACCTCCTTGGGGCTCTGCCCATCTACCCTTCTGTCTGGGGTCAGCATCGCTCTGTCTGAGCCTCAGTTTCCCCAACAGTAATTTGATCGTGATGGCCAAGGTGACCCTGCAAGCTGTCCTCACCTAGACAATGGGGCTCACTAGTAAAAGGTGTGGCCATCAATAATGGATGTCCTGTGACTACATAAATGGGGCCTTGGCCCTGATCACACTGCAGCCGAACCCTGGCCAGCTTGGGTTTCATAGCTCTGAGTTCATGGGTCGAGGCCTCTGGACAATGGCCCTACAGGCCCAGCGATGATGTGGGACACTCATCCGTGTCCGTCCTGCTGGGTCACGCCAGGGACCTGCAGCCACCTTGGGCCGCCTCCCCACACCCTCACCTATGCCAACTCCACAACCCAGAGCAGGCCCTGGACTTTGCACCTGGGCTCCCAGCCTCCAGAGAATCTCTCTCTCTTTCTCTCTTTCTCTCTTTCTTTCTTTCTTTCTCTTTCTCTCCTTCCTTCCTTCCTTCCTTCCTTTCCTCCCCTCCCCTTTCCTTCCTTCTTTCCAGACTAGAGTGTGGTGGTTCGACCTCAGCTCACTGCAGCCTCTGCCTCCCAGGTCTCAGTTCAAGCAATTCTCCTGCCTCACCCTCCCTACTAGCTGGGACTACAGGTGCACACCACCACGCTCAGCTAATTTTTGTATTTTTAGTGGACACGGGGTTTCACCATGTTGGCCAGGATGGTTTCGATCTGACCTCATGATCCATCTGCCTCAGCCTCCCAAAGTGCTGGGATTACAGGCGTGAGCCACTGTGCCAGGCTACAGTGCAGTAGTACAATCTCAGCTCCCTGCAACCTTGGCCTCCCAGGTTCAAGTGATTCTCCTGCCTCAGCCTCCCAAGTAGCTGGGATTACAGGCACCTGTAACCACACCTGGCTGATTTTTGTATTATTAGTAGAGACAGAGTTTCACCACGTTGGCCAGGCTGATCTGGAACTCCTGACCTCAGGTGATCCACCCGTCTCGGCCTCCCAAAGTGCTGGGATTACAGGCGTGAGCCACCGCGCCCGGCCTCAGGAGAATCTTTCTAACATGCTGACGGTCTCTCCCCTGCTCACACATGTTCCACGGCTCCCAAGCCCAAGCTCATCAGCCTAGAGATTGGGACAATAAGACAAGATGGGACTTCTCAGCTTTTCCGTCTCTGCCTCCATCCACTGACCACACCTGCCCCCCTTCCCCGTTTGAGTGCCATCAGATTGGAAATACCAGTTGGGCACGGTAGCTCACATCTGTAATCCCAGCACTTTGGGAGACTGAGGCAGGAGGATTGATTGAGCCCAGGAGTTTAAGACCAGCCTGGGTCTCACATAGTGAGACTCCCATCTCTGCCAAAAAAAAAAAAAAAAAATGAGCCACACATGGTGGCGCACCAGTGGTCCCAGCTACTTGAGGTGGGGGAATAAACTGAGCTTGGGAGATCAAGGCTGCCATGAGCCTGACTGCAGTGCTGCACTCCAGCCTAGGCAACAGAGACCCTGCCTCAAAGAAGAGAGATGAGAGAGAGAGAAGAAAGAAAGAGGGAGAGAGAGAAAGAAAGAGAAAGAAAAGGAAGGAAGGAAGAAAAGAAAGAAAGGAGAAAGAAAGGAGGAAGGAAGGAAGGGAGGGAAAAAAGAAAAGACGCGCGCATGCGCGTGCGCACGCGCGCGCACACACACACACACACACACACACACACACACACACACGCATACCCCCCAAATTGCAAATATCCTCCAGCAATGAATAGAAAGTTGATTTTCCAGACCTTCACTCCCTTCCTCCCTGGACTGACCTCATGATCTCCTTCCTCGTGAAGAATGTGCAGTCCTGCGGAGAGAGGTGTTGTCTTAACCCGAACCCTGCCTCTGGGGCCTCCTTCCCCCGCCTCCGGGGCCTCCTTCCCCCGCCTCCTCCCTCATCCCACACTCACGCACAGAAGGCCCGGTGCCGCCACACACAGAGCCCAACCAGGAACCCTGGCGGATGGTACACCTGGATGAAGGGATTCTGTTCCCATTTCCCAGACTGTGAAACCACAGCTGTCAAACCCACTGAGGACCCATCCTGTCCGCGCTACCTGATACGCTTCCAGCTGCTCATGAGTGAAGACTGTCTGCTTGCTGCCCATGGTGTGAACCACACCCCAGACTCGGGGATGCACCCCTAAAGCCCCCAGCTTCCTCGGGGCCACACGGGTTGCCAGGCTGTTGTGTGCCAGTGTCTGGGCAAATCTCCCCGCCCTGGCTGTCACCTGCCCACCCACGTCGTCACCCCCTGCTTGGTGAGACTCAAATTACAGCCAGGCTCTCTGGACTGCAGCCTGAATGTGTCCACGGGTGAGGATAAGGGCCATGGGACGTCACAGAGAAGTCCTCAGTGGGGAGACCACATCTGCCACCACCAGGTGAGGCTGGGGGTATGGGGCTCACTCAAGGGACAGGCAGGGTGTACGGAGGGACTATGGGCACACCCCAGCTCCAATTCCAGCTCTCCGTCCACTATCTGTGTGACCCTGGACAAGTCATCTGACTTCTCTGAACCTCATTCATGAGATGAAAGTTACATTATACCTGCCTCATAGGGTCATTCTCAGGATCTGAGATTTTTTTTTTTTTTTTTTTTTTTGAAAAGGAAGTCCCCCCCTGTAGCCCAGGCTGGAGTGCAGTAGTGTGATCTTGGCTCACTACAACCTCCGCCTCCCGGGTTCAAGTGATTCTCCTGCCTCAGTCTCCTGAGTGGCTGGGATTATAGGTGCGTGTCACCATGCCCAATTTTTGTATTTTATTAGAGATGGGGTTTCACCATGTTAGTCAGGCTGGTCTCGAACTCTGACCTGTTGATCCACCCACCTTGGCCTCCCAAAGTGCTGGGACTACAGGGATGAGCCACCATACATGGCTATGATCTGAGATTTAATTAAAAAAAAAAAAAAGAAGGTTTTGGCTGGGCGAGGTGGCTCATACCTGTAATCTCAGCACTTTGGGAGGATGAAGCATGAGGTTTGCTTGAGTCCAGGAGTTCAAGATCAGCTTGGGAGCTGGGTGCGGTGGCTCACACCTGTAATCCTAGCACTTTGGGAGGCTGAGGTGGGTGGATCACCTGAGGTCAGGAGTTCAAGACCAGCCTGGCCATCATGGTGAAACCTCATCTTAAAAAAAAAAAAAAAAGATCAGCTTGGACAGCATGGCAAGACCCTGTCTCTACCAAAACCACAAAAATTAGCTGGATGTGGTGGTGCTTGCCTGTGGTCCCAGCTACTTGGGAGGCTGAGGTGGGAGAATCGCTTGAGCCCAAGAGTTTGAGGCTGCAGTGAGTGGTGATTGCATCGCTGCACTGGAAGCACGATGGTGAACTAGCTGGATGAGGTTCTGGGTGCGCATTACCGTTACTGTTATTATTATTATGTTTTAATTTTTGAGACAGAGTCTCACTTGTTGCCCAGGCTGGAGTGCAGTGGCATGATCTTGGCTCCCTGCAACCTCTGCCTCCTGGGTTCAAGTGATTCTCCTGCCTCAGCCTCCCGAGTAGCTGGGACCACAGGTGTACACCACCATGCCAAGCTGATTTTTTTTTTGTATTTTTTTTTGTAGAAATGGAGTTTCACCATGTTTCCCAGGCTAGTCTCGAACTCCTGGGCTGAAGCAAACCTTGTGCCTCAGCCTCTCAAAGTGCTGGGATTGCAATTGTTAGCCATCGTGCCCAGCCTATTATTATTAATATTACCATTGTTATTATCATTATTCTAAGTATTATGACTTGAAAAAAGTGATCCAAGGTCTAAAGTTGATAAGCAGTGGGTTAAATAATGCCAGATGAGTTCTTTGTTGCAGGAATTGTCAGGGCCGTTAATATTCTGCTAGGCACAGTGGTGCACACCTGTAGTTCCAGCTACTTGGGAGGCTGCAGCAGGAGGATCGCTGGAGCCCAGGAATTCTGGGCTATGGTGCACTATGCTGCTTGGACATCCACACTAAGTTTGACATCAGTATGGTGGCCTCCTGAGAGCAGGGGACCACCAGGTTACCTAGGATGGGCGAACTGGCTCAGGTCGGACACGGAGCAGGTGAAAACTCCTGTGTTGATCAGTAGTGGAACGGTGCCTGTGAATAGCCACTGCACTCTAGCCTGGGCAACATAGTGAGACCTTATCTCTAAAAATACATATTAACCAGGCGCAGTGGCTCACGCCTGGAATCCCAGCACTTTGGGAGGCTGAGGTGGGTGGATCATCTGAGGTCAGGAGTTAAGAGACCAGCTTGGTCAACACAGCAAAACCATGTCTCTACAAAATACAAAAATTAGCCAGGTGTGATGATAGGCACCTGTATGGTGAGACTCCATCTCAAAAAATAAAAAAAAGGGAAGAAAAAGAATTATAAAATTATAATGTACACCATGCATCTGCTAAGGGTAGTTTTTTTTTGAGACTGAGTCTCACTCTGTCACCCAGGCTGGAGTGCAGTGGCACGATCTCAGCTCACTGCAGCCTCTGCCTCCCGGGTTCAAGCAGTTCTCCTTACCTTAGCCTCCCGAGTAGCTGGGATTATAGGTACCCACCGTCACACCTGGCTAATTTTTGTATTTTGTAGAGATAGGGTTTTGCTGTGTTGACCAGGCTGGTCTGGAACTCCTGACCTCAGATGATCCACCCGCCTCAGCCTCTCAAAGTGCTGGGATTCCAGGCATGAGCCACTAAGCCAGGCCAAAGGGTAGAGCTACCAACTTTATTAAGGCCCAGAATCCTCTTGGGTGGAGAATCTGGGGGTCTAAAGTTCTTAGCCTGGCCCTCCATGCCCTTCACATTGTGGGTCTCACTTGTGTTTTCTCTCCCCGGCCTGAATTATGCAGTACCTCCCAGCAGGCTTCCCTGCCTCAGCCTCATCAAGCATCCTCTACCAAATCTGTGCAGTCATCTTGTAAAAGGGGACTCTGATCAGGCTTGAAAGATGCCCCAAAAATGACCTTTTTTTTTTGAGACAGGGTCTCACTCTGTCATCCAGGTTGAAGTGCAGTGGTACAATCATAGCTCACTGCAGTGACCCTCCTTCCTCAGCCTCCCAGGTAGCTGGGACTAGAGGCACATGCCACCACATCTGGCTAATTTTTTGTATTTTTTGTCTTTCTATGTTGCCCAGGCTGGTCTTGAGCCCTTGACCTCAAGTGATCCACACACCTCAGCCTCCCAAAGTGCTAGGATTACAGGCATGAACCACCACGCCCAGCCATCCAAGAATGACTTTTTAAAAATAAATGATATTGGCTGGGCGTGGTGGCTCACGCCTCAATCCCAGCACTTTGGGAGGCCGAGGAGGGTGGATTGACTGTGGCTGAGAGTTCAAGACCAGCTGACCAACATGGAGAAACCCCGTCTCTACTAAAAATCCAAAATTAGCTGTGCATGGTGGTGCATGCCTGTAATCCCAGCTACTCAGAAGGCTGAGGCAGGAGAATCACTTAAGCCCAGGAGGCAGAGGTTGTGGTGGGCCAAGATTGCGCCATTGCACTCCAGCCTGTACAACAAGAGTGAAACTCCATCTCAAATAAATAAATAAATAAAAATAAATGATATCAAGTGTTGGTGAGGGCGTGGAGCAACCGGAATGCTCATACATTGCTGGTGGGGATGCAAAATAGTACAGACACTTTGGAAAATAGGATGGCTGGGTTTTTTGTTTTGCTTTGTTTTGTTTTTTTAATAGAATTAACCTTACCACAAGCCTCAGGGCCCAGTGTGGTGTCTCATGCGTATACTCCCGGCACTTTGGGAGGCCAACGCAAGAGGAACACTTTATCCCAGGAGTTGGAGACCAGCCTAGGCAGCATGGTGAAGCCCCATCTCTACAAAAATATAAAAATTAGCCAGGCATGGTGACATCCAGCTACTTGGAAGGATTGCTTGAGCTAGGGAGGTCGAGGAAGCAGGGAGCTGTGATCGCTCCACTGTACTGCACTCCAGCCTGGGTGACAGAGTAAGATCCTGTCTCAAAAAAAACATAAAAAAGACTCCTGGGTGTGTACCCAAGGGAAATAAAAACCCATGTTCAACTGAGAGTGACCCCTAATGTAAACTATCCACTCTGGGTGATAATGATGAATCAGTGTCAGTTCATCAATTGTAACAAACTTGCTACTGTCATGCACTTGCAGGTGATCGCAGGGGAAGCCAGGCAAGCGTGGAAGCAGCAGGTGTACCAGGACTTTCTGCATGTTTGGCTCAATTTTGCTGTGAACCTGAGACTGCTTTTAAAAAATAAGGTATAATTCAAAAAAAAATTTAAACTAGGTTCACACAAAAACCTGTCATGCCCGCAGAATGGGGCAAATGCTCGGATGCTCAAGTCATTTAAAAAATGACGTAATATTTGCATATAGCCTATGTGCATCCTCCATATACTTTTTATTTATTTATTTATTGAGACAGTCTCACTCTGTCACCCAGGCAGGAGTGCAGTGTCTCAGCTCACTGCAAGCTCCACCTCCCGGGTTCAAGCTATTCTCCTGCCTCAGCCTCCTGAGTAGCTGGAATTACAGGTACATGCCACCGTACCCGGCTAATTTTTGTATTTTTGGAAGAGACAGCTTTCACCATGTTGGCCAGGCTGGTCTTGAACTCCTGACCTCAAGTGAACAGCCCACCTCAGCCTCCCAAAGTGCTGGGATTACAGGTATGAGCCACCGTGCCCTGCCCTCCATATATTTTTAATTATCTCTTGATTACTTATAATATCTAATGAAATATAAATGCTTTATAGTTGTTATACATTTTTATTTGTATTCTTTTTATTGTTGTGTTATTTTTATTTTATTGGTTCCAGAATTTTCACTCCATGTTTTATTGAATTCATGGATAAGGAACCTTTGGATATGAAGGGCTGTATTTGCAAATCATATATCTCATAAGGAACTACTATTCAGAATATATAAAGAACTCTTGGCCTAGTGCAGTGGCTCACACCTGTAATCCCAGCACTTTGGGAGGCTGAGGGTGGAGGATTGCTTGAGCCCAGGAGTTCAAGATCAGCTTGGGCAACACAGGGAGGCCCCCACCTCTACAAAAAAGAAATAAGAAATTAGGCCAGGCACAGTGGTTCACACCCGTAATCTTAGCACTTTGGGAGGCCAACGCAGGCTTGAATGTGGTGAAATCCTGTCTCCACAAAAAATTAGCCATAGGTGCTATCTATTCTCCTATGGTCCTGTAGTCCCAGCTACTGGGAATGCTGAGGGGAAGAATCGCTTGAGCCCAGGAGGTGGAGGTTGCAATGAGATTTCGCCATTGCATTCTGGTGTGGGCCACAGAGCGAGACTCTGTCTCAAAAAAACGCTGGCCATTGCGGCACATGCCTGTGGTCCCAGCTGTTCAGGAGGTTGAGGGAGGATCACTAGCCCAAGCCTTCAAGGGTAGAGTAAGCTGTAATTGTACCACTGTACTCCAGCCCAGGCAACAGAGAGAAACTCCATCAAAAACAAGAACAACGGGCGTGGAGGCTCACACCTGTAATCCCAGCACTTTGGGAGACCAAGACAGGTGGATCACCTGAGGTCTGGAGTTCGAGACCAGCCTGGCCAACATGGTGAAACCCCGTCTCTACTAAAAATACAAAAAATTAGCCAGGCGTGGTGGTGCATGCCTGTAATCCCAGCTACTCAGGAGGCTGAGGCAGGAGAATCACTTGAACCCGGGAGGCAGAGGTTGCAGTGAGCCAAGGTCGCACCATTGCACTCCAGCCTGGGCAATGAGAGTGAGACTCTAGCTCAAAACAAAACCAAAACCAAAACCAAAACCAAACCATAATAAAAGCTAAGAACTCTTACATCTTAAAAATGGAAAGACAACCCAAATAAAAACATTATGCCAGACCAGAAGTGGTGGCTCACTCTTGCAATCCCAGCACTTTGGAAGCCAAGGTGGGTGGATCGCTTGATCCTAGGAGTTCAAGACCAGACTGGGCAACATGATGAAACTTTGTCTCTACAAAAAAACCCCACAAAAATTAGCCAAACTTGGGGGCATGCTCTGAGGTACCAACTATTGGGAGGCTGAGGTGGGAGGATTGCTTGAGCCCAGGAAGCTGAGGCTGCAGTGAGCCATGATTGTGCCGCTGTACTGCAACCCAGGCAACAGACCCTGACTCTAAAAAAACAAGAGGAAAGAGAAGGCGGCAAATTTCACGTTAAGTGTTCTTACCACAATGTTTTGCTGTTGTTGTTGTTGTTTGTTTTTTGAGACGGAGTTTGCCCACACTGGAGTGCAATGGTGCAATCTCGGCTCACTGCAACCTCCGCCTCCCAGGTTCAAGCGATTCTCCTGCCTCAGCCTCCTGAGTAGCTGGGATTACAGGCGCCTGCCATACACTCAGCTAATTTTTTGTATTTTTAGTAGAGACAGGGTTTCACCAAGTTGGCCAGGCTGGTCTCAAACTCCTGACTTCAGGTGATCCACCCGCCTCGGCTTCCCAAAGTGCTGGGATTACAAGTGTGAGCCACCATGCCCAGATTTTACCACAATTTTTGTTTTTGACTTCCCAAAGTGCCTGGGATGACAGCCGTGAGCCACGGCACCCAGCCTTTATCACAATTTTAAAAAATGTATCTTAAATATGCAGCTACCATAGCATCCAGTAATTACACTTTTGGGCAATTCCAAAGGAATGAAAACATGGTCACATGAAAATCTGTAACAGATGTTTTATCACAATAGCCAAAATCTGGAAGCAATCCACATGTGAATAGTTAAACAAATGAATACATCCATACCATAGAAAACTACGGGAAACAGACAAGATAAATATTACGACTTGGATGAACCTCTAGGGGATTATGCTGAGTGGAAAATCAACCAATCCTAGCAGGTTACATATTGGATGATTCCATTTATGTCACATTCTTAAAATGAATGACATCAGAGAAATAGAGAGCAGATCTTTGGCTGGCAGCTGTGCAGAAATGGGGGTGAGGGGATAAGTACGTATGGTCATAAAAGAGCAAGAAGAGGAACTTTTTTTTTTTTTTTAAGATGGAGTTTCACTCTTGTTGCCCAGGCTGGAGTGCAGTGGCGTGATCTCAGCTCATCACAACCTCCGCCACCCGAGTTCAAGTGATTCTCCTGCCCCAGCCTCTCGAGTAGCTGGGATTACAGGCATTACAGCTGCCACCACGCCCGGCCTGTTTATTTTCTTAAAACTGCATGTGAGCCTTCCATGATTTCAAATTAAAAGTTTAATTAAAAAAAAAACGTACTTCCCCTCCATTTAAACATACACATTTTGTTCCGCATTTTAATACCTCCGGAATCAAGATGCATCTAGAAAGTGCTGCTGGAGCAGTCTCATTGCCTATACATGCACACCCATTCAAAGCATCAGCTTCAAAACTCACAGAATGGAGGCAGTGGCTGGGAAGAAAATCCCTTAGGATGTGAGGAATGGGGGTGTGGAATCCTATGCACTTAGCAACATTCCTGAAGTGGGAGCTCAGCCAGCAAGCTTGACATTATTGCAGAGCTGTCTAGAAAGTCCAGCCCCAGCTGCACTTTACAAATTCTTTACAAATCTGTAAAGAATCCTTTACAGATTCTTTCTTTACCTTTTTTTTTTTTTTTTTTTTTT
>NW_016107595.1:183210-184826 GCF_001604975.1 Cebus imitator
TTTTTTTAGTGCATCCATCAACATGATCATAGTTCACTGCACCCTCAAACACCCAAACCCAGGCTCAAGTGATCCTCCTGCCTCAGCCTCCCAGGGAGCTGAGACAAGTGTGCCGCAACACACCTGGCTACCTTTTTACTTTTTGCAGAGATGAGGTCTTGCTATGTTGCCCAGGCTGGTCTTGAACTCCTGGCCTCAAGCGATCCTCCCACCTCGGCCTCCCAAAGTGCTGGGATTACAGGTGTGAGCTACTGCGCCCAGACAAAAGATCGCCTTTCTTTTGACACAAAAGTGCTGGCAGCCCCGATCCCCCGGTACCAGAAGCCCCTTCTCTCTCCGTCTTATCCAATTGTGAACGGAGAATTAGGCAGTGGCTTGTTGCCCCCTGCAGGTAGGAATGAGAAAGGCGGCCACTTTGTTCTTTTTCTTCTGTCCGGTAGATTTGGGGACGTTCGCTTCTCTCTTCTCCACCTCCTTCGTCTTCTCCCCACTCCCCTCTCCTCACCCCTCATAAAAAACCTCCCTGGCACAATTTGGACAAAAGCTATGAGAAATAAAATGTGCAAATGTGCATAACCTTGGACCTAGCAATTCCATTAGCTGCAAAATTCAGACAAGATGTGTGGGCACGCATCGTGTCCCTTCACTTATCCAGGGGCAGTATCAGGGCTGTTTCTAATTTGCTGGCTATTGCAAATAAATCTGCAGTGAACATTTATGTACGCAATCTTATTTGGGCCTATACTTTCATTTCACTTGAGTTAAAACCTAGGAATTTGATTATTTTGTCATAGTATAAGCAAATGTTTCGCTTTCTTTCTTTTTTAGACTGGAGTGCAGTGGTGCAATCTCGGCTCACTGCAACTTCCAATTCCCAGGTTCCAGCAATTCTCCTGCCTCAGCCTCTTGAGTAACTGGGACTACAGGCATGCGCCACCATGCCCGGCTAACTTTTTGTATTTTTAGTGAAGACAGGTTTTGTCATACTGGCCAGGCTGGTCTCAAATTCCTTACCTCAGGATCCACCCACCTTGGCCTCCCAAAGTGCTAGGATTATGGCGTGAGCCACCGCACCCAACCATGAATGTTTAACCTTTTAAAGAACTGTGAGACTGATTTCGAAGCCGTTTAAGCCATTTCACATTCACAGCAGCAGTACATTTGAGTTCTAGTTTTACCACATCTTCAAAGATACTTGGTAAGCACAGTCTTTTTACATTCTTCTCATTATAACAGGCTTTTTTTTTTCCCCCACCAGGTTTTTAATACAGAGGTAAATAGAGAAGAAACGAAAAATTTCCATAGTACTCTGCTGACATTAAAAAGATATATGCAAAGGCCGGGCGTGGTGGCTCACGCCTGTAACCCCAGCACTTTGGGAGACTGAGGTGGGCAGATCGCCTGAGGTCAAGAGTTCGAAACCAGCCTGGACAACATGGCAAAACCCCTTCTCTACTAAAAATACAAAATTTAGCGGAGTGTGGTGGCAGGCGCCCGTGATCTCGGCTACTCAGGAGGCTGAGAAAGGAGAATCTCTTGAACCAAGGAGGCAGAGGTTGCGGTCAGCTGAGATCTCACCACTGCAACTGCAGCCTGGGCAACAAATAGAGACTCTG
>NW_016107595.1:186451-191959 GCF_001604975.1 Cebus imitator
TTAAATATGGGATGTGTACATGCACATAGCTTTTTGTTTACTTTGTTTGTTTGTTTGTTTTGAGACAGTTTCACTCTTGTCTCCCAGGCTGGAATGCAGTCGTGAGAGCTCAGCTCACTGCAACCTCCACTTCTCAGGTTCAAGCAATTCTCCTGTCTCAGCCTCCCAAGTAGCTGGGATTACAGGGGCACACCACCACACCCAGCTAATTTTTCACATTTTTACGAGAGACAAGGTTTCACCACGTTGGCCAGGCTGGTCTCGAACTCCTGACCTCAAGTGATCCACCCATCTCAGCCTCCCAAAGTGCTGGTATTACCGGAGTGAGCCACCGTGCCCAGACTAAATTGGTACATTTTAGAACAACAAATACCACATGATCTCACTTCTGTGAATCAAAAAAGGACATAAAATTTCAGTTAAGAGAGGAGAAGGCTGGGCACAGTGGCTCATGCCTGTAATCCCAGCACTTTGGGAGGCCTAGGTGGGCAGATCATAAGGTCAAGAGTTTGAGAGCAGCCTGGCCAACATGGTGAAACCCCATGTCTACTAAGAATACAAAAATTAGCTGGGCATGGTAGTGTGTGCTTATAATCACAGCTACTCGGGAGGCTGGGGCAGGAGAATTGCTTGAACCTGGGAGGCGGAGGTTGCAGTGAGCTGAGATCGCACTACTGCACTCCGGCCTGGTGACAGAGCGAGATTCCGTCTCAGAAAAATAAAGAGAGGAGAAATAAGTTCAAGAGATCTATTTTACAACATGATGACTATAGTTAATAACAATGTATTATACTCTTGAAAATTGCTAAGAGAAATTTTAAGTGGTCTCACCATAAAAAAATAAGTATTTGAGGTCATACATGGTATTTAGCTTGACTTAGCCATCCCACAATGCACACATACTTCAAAGCATCATATTGTGAACAGTAAATATACAATTTTGTCAACTAAAGAAATAAATGGGCTGGGCGTGGTGGCTCATGCCTGTAATCCAAGCACTTTGAAGGCCAAGGCGGGCGGATCACCTGAGGTCAGGAGTTCAAGACCAGCCTGACCAACATGATGAAACCCCGTCTTCAAAAAAAAAAAAGTGAATAAAAATGATTGTATTTTACTGTATATAAAATAGGCCTCATAAAATTGATTTTTAATTGTTTTAACATACTACATAATATTGTCACTTACCAAAAGCTGAAAAATTAATGAATAGATCTACTGGGTAGATTTACAAAATTAGGTCCAGCTTCCCAGAACAGGGGATGGGCGCCATGGTTGAGGCCTGTGATCCAGTGTTTTGGGGAGGCTGAAGCAGGAGGATGGCTTGAATTCGGGAGTTTGAGACCAGCCTGGACAAGATAGCGAGACCCCCATCTCTACAAAAAAATTAAATATTAGCCGCGCTCAGTGGCGCCCGCCTGTAGTCCCAGCTGCTGCTGGAGAGGCTGAAGCAGGAGGATCTCTTGAGTCCAGGAGTTCAAGGCTGCAGTGAGCTAAGATCGTGCCACTGCACTCCAGCCTAGGCGACAGGCCAAGACCCTGTCTCTAAAAAAGAAAAAAGAAAAAAAAAAAAGAACAGGGAGAGAGAACAGGACACCCAAAAGCGGGCAAAACGCTCGAAAAGGGGTGGGGTTTCCAGCTCCCTGTCTGAAGGACGGGAGACCGGAAGTTGGCGCCAAATTCGGAAGTGTGGCAGGAGACTGAATGAGAAAGGCGCGCACTCGCTTGGCTCGCAGTCCAGCCCACTACCCGAAGAGCGTCGCGGATCCAGAACCAAGAACGTGTGCTCATCCGGTAGCTCAGCCAATCAAAGAGAAGCAAGGCGGGCATTCGGGCGGAAATGGTGTTTGCAAACAGGAAGTGTGGCAATCCATCTACTGAACCATCGGCGAGTGTCATGGAGGCCTACGAGCAGGTCCAAAAGGGACCCCTAAAGCTGAAAGGCGTCGCAGAGCTCGGAGTGACTAAGCGGTGAGGCCCGAGGGCCTGCGGGATTCCGTTTTCACTCCCCTTAGACCTTTTCTCGGAAACCCTGGCCCTGACCCTCCGACCCGCCCTCAACCGCCCCCTCCTTGTTTCATTTTCCAGGAAGAAGAAAAAGAAGGACAAAGACAAAGCGAAACTCCTGGAAGCAATGGGAACGAGCAAAAAGAACGAGGAGGAGAAGCGGCGCGGCCTGGACAAGCGGACCCCGGCCCAGGCGGCCTTCGAGAAAATGCAGGAGAAGCGGGTGAGCAGAAGCAGAAGGCGGCGGGGAGGGCGGGAACATCCGGCGCCAGGAGACTCGAAATTGTGGTCAGAGCTGGGACTCTCGGAGGGCAGGGGAGCAGTCAGAGGAGACCTTAATTATGGGGAGATGATTCTGTGCGTGAGTGAGAGAGGAGTCGTCCCCTGCCTGGGAAGCTCCAAGGATGAGAAGACTCCGCTGGCCAGAGTGAGCAGCAGAGGGGAGAGCTGGAGCTGGAGACCCGGGTTTGGATTCCAGCGCTGTGGCTCATTTGCCCTGCGACACTAGGCCAGTGACTTTATTATTTCCGTGCCTCGGTTTCCTTCTTTGTGCGAGTTAGGATAGTAATTTATTTTAAGAGTGTTGGGAACTTCAGAGGAAGTCATGAAGGTAAAAAGCAATGCATAAATGCTCAGTGGATGTCTGCTGTTGATATTAAATGATATTAAATGGCCTTTTTTTTTTTCCTTTTTTGAAATGGAGCCTCACTCTGTTGCCCAGGCTGGAGTGCATTGGCGCGATCTCGGCCCACTGCAACCTCTGCCTCCTGGGTTCAAGCGATTCCCCTGTCTCAGCCTCTTGAGTAGCTGGGACTACAGGCACCCACCACCATGCCCAGCTAATTTCTGTATTTTTAGTAGAGACGAGGTTTCACCGTGCTCACCGCTGGAAGTCACCACAAAGGTTGTTTCCATGACAACTTTTTTTCGGCAGATTCAAACGGTGTATATTTTTAAAATTTATTTGTTTTGTGTGGGTCGGAGCACTGCAGCCTCCGATTCCCGGGTTCAAGCAATTCTCCTGCCTCAGCCTCCTGAGTAACTGGGATTAATAGAGACGCGGTCTCACCATATTGGCCAGGCTGGTCTCGAACTCCTGACCTCAAGTGATCCTCCTGCCTCAGCCTCCCAAAGTGCTGGGATTCTAGGTGTGAGCCACTGCTCCCAGTCTCAGCTGTTGATATTGAATGGCCATGCCCATGACAACATTGTTTGTGTTGTATTTTAAGGCTCCAATCAATTATTTTTTCTTGATGTTAAACACAATAAATGTGTGGTGTGCAATGGAGAACAAAAGAGTTCATAGTAAGATAAATAAACTTGGTCTATTATGCTGGGAAGAGGGAATAATCAGTCAAGGTCAGTGATTCTCAACTGGGTGCAGTCTCCACTCCCCTAAACTCAAGGTTTGGAGACATTTTTGGTTCTCAGCTGGGTTGGGGTGGGGACTACTGGCAACAGTGGCTGGAGGCCAGGGATGATGCTTCTGGCCCTGCAATACACAGGACAGCCCGCTGCAGCCAAGAACCATCCGACTCCAGGCCGGGTGCGGTGGTTCACGCCTGTAATCCCAGCACTTTGGGAGGCCAAGGTGGGTGGATCATGAGGTCAGGAGTTCAAGACCAAACTGGCCAACATGGTGAACCCCTGTCTCTACTAAAAAATACAAAAATTAGCTAGGCATGGTGGCTGGTGCCTGTAATTCTTGGGAGGCTGAGTTTAGGAGAATTGCTTGAACTGGGAGGCAGAGGTTGCGGTGAGCTGAGATTGTGCCACTGCACTCCAGCCCGGGCTACAGAGTGAGACTCCATCTCAAAAAAAAAAAAAAAAAAAAAAAAAGAGGCCGGGCGCTGTGGCTCACGCCTGTAATCCTAGCACTCTGGGAGGCCGAGGTGGGTGGATCACCTGAGGTCAGGAGTTCAAGATCAGCCTGGCCATGACGGTGAAACCCCATCTTAAAAAAAAAAAAAAAATGATCCGACTCCAAATGCCAGTGGTGCCGAGGCTGAGAAATCCCTGGTCTAGGTGATTGTGTATGGTGACACTGGGGAAAATTGACTCCTTACCCCCAGGTCTAATTCAGGCATACGGAAAACACATGGATGCACTAGCTCTGGCAAGACAGACCTGAGTTTGACTCTGCCTCTACCAGGAATTAGTGGTGTAACTCTGGGCAAGTTAGTTACCTTTTACTTAAAAGTAGCACTAAAGTCTACCTCATGGGGTTGTGGTAAGGATTTAACAAGTGAATACATTTCTTTGGGGGTGATTGAGGGGAGCGGAGACTCCCTATCGCCAGGCTGGAATGCAGTGACGCGATCTTAGCTCACTGCAACCTCTGCCTACTGGGTTCAAGCAATTCTCCTGCCACAGCCTCCCGAGTAGCCAGGACTGCAGGCACCTGCCACCACGCCCGGCTAACTTTTTTGTATTTTTAGTAGAAACGGGGATTCATCATGTCAGCCAGGCTGTTCTTGAACCCCTGACCTCAGGTGATCCGCCCACCTCAGCCTCACAAAGTGCTGGGATTACAGGCGTGAGCCACCACGCCCAGCCTTTTTTTTAATTTTTCTTTTTTGAAATGGAGTCTTGCTCTGTCACCCAGGCTGAAGTGCATTGGCACAATCTCTGCTCACTGCAACCTCCGCCTCCCTCATTCAAGCAATTCTCCTGCCTCAGCCTCCCAAGTAGCTAGGACTACAGGCGCCCACCATCACACCCAGCTAATTATTGTATTTGTAGTAGAGACAGTGTTTCACCGTGTTGGCCAGGCTAGTCCTGATGATCTGACCTCAAGTGATTTACCTGCCTCAGCCTCCCAAAGTGCTGGGATTACAGGTGTGAGCCACCGTGTCTGGCCAAGTGAATACATTTCTGTCCTTTCTAACCCTGAGGCTGTCGTCAGAGGCATGGCTGAGATTTTACTGCTGGAGTCGGGATAAGAGACTGATGCAACTATCAAGAGACTAATAATGGCAGCTTAGAGTAGAGCAGTCATGGCGGAGCCAGTGGAAGGTAACAGGTTGGGGATAGGTTTTCAAGGATGAATGCAGGGTTAGCTGTTGGGTTGGATGTAAGCTGGGAAGGAAAGAAGAGTCAAGTCTTTGGGCTGGGCAGTTTAATGAATGAAGGTGCTGTTTACTGGGGTGGGAAGGATTGCAGGTAAAGCAGGTTTTCTGGGATGGTGGACAAGGGATGGGAACCAAAGCTAGAGTTTTAAAGAAGATAAATGGGAGGCTGGGCGTGGTGGCTCACGCCTGTAATTCCAGAACTTTTGGAGGCTGAGGCAGATCAGGAGCTTAAGAGATTGAGACCATCCTGGCCAACATGGTGAAAGCCCATCTCTACTAAAAATACAAAAATTAGCCAGGTGTGGTAGCGCACGCCTGTAGTCCCAGCTACTCAGGAGGCTGAGGCAGGAGAATTGCTTGAACCCAGGAGGCGGACATTGCAGTGAGCCCATATCACACCACTGCACTCTAGCCTGGCGATAGAGCGAGACTC
>NW_016107595.1:192004-194784 GCF_001604975.1 Cebus imitator
GAGCAAAAAAACTCTGTCTCAAAAAAAAAAAAAAAAAGGTAAATGGGGTGCCCCGTTAGAAATCCAATCCAAGTGGAGTCAGCCAGGCACAGTGACTCACACCTGTAATCCCAACATTTTGGGAGGCCAGGAGTTTGAGACTAGCCTGGGTTACATAGTGATACCATGTCTCTGCAAAAACTAAAATATTACCTGGGTGCCACACCTGTGGGTAGAGCCCAGCCAGATACCTGGCATTGTGTGGCAGTTGGACAAGTCAGTGTGGCTTCTTGTGAGGAGACACAGGCTTCGGCTGGGCTCACAGCAGCAGGCAGACGGGCAGAGATGGGCAGGGTGCATCCCTTAGCGGGAGAATCAGCCAGGCGGGGGGCTGACTGGACACAGGAGGAGGTGAGGAGGGAGAGAAGGAGAAGAGGGGACAGAGAGAAGCAGCCAGGTGGCCCCTACTAATAATATCTCATGGTGCTCTGGGGGGACTGGGCTCAGCGGGGTAGTTCTCCTGCTGACCTCACTTGGAGTCTGGTGCAGTCAGATGGCAGCTGGGTCTGGAGTCTCTGCAGATGCAGCTGTGCTGAAGCATCTAAGTTGGCTTTGCCATCATATAGCTGGTGCCTCAGTGCTTCTTTTTTTTTGAGACAGAGACTTGCTCTGTCGCCCAGGCTGCAGTGCAGTGGCACGATCACACTCACTGCAACCTCCACCTCCTATGTGCAAGTGATTCTCCTGCCTCAGCCTTCCGAGTAGCCAGGACTACAGGTGCACGCCACCATACCCGGCTAATTTCTGTATTTTTAGTAGTGACAGGGTTTCAACATGTTGGCCAGGCTGGTTTCGAACTCCTGACCTCAAGTGATCCGCCTGCCTCTGCCCTCAAAGTGTTGGGATTACAGGCGTGAGCCATCACGCCCGACCTCTCAGTGTTTCTTTCGTGGCCCCTCCCTCTGTGTCATCTCATCTTCCAGGTCCTTTCTTTCCAGCAAGGCCATCAGACTTCATGCACAGCAACTGGCTTCCAAGGGCTTGAAGCTAACGCTGCCAGGTCTTATGCATGGACCCAGAACTGGCACCATGTTCTTTTGAGTTAACTGAGTCCACGGCCAGCTCAGAGGCACGGGAACTGCATAAGCAATGACTAATACGCAGCAGGGGTCATGGGGGCCACCAAAGAGTGGGCCACGGTCGCCCAGCTAGGAAGTGTGTGGCCTCAGGTCCGTCTGGCTTTGTGTCCCACACTCCCAACTCTTTTTTTTTTTTGAGACAGGGTCTCCCTCACTCTGTCGCCCAGGCTGGAGTACAGTGGTGTGATCATAGCCCACTGCAGCCTCAGCCTCCTGGGTCCAGCAGTCCTCTCCCCGCAGCCTCCCCAGTAGCTGGGAATACAGGCATGCACCACCACAATCAGCTGATTTTTTTGTAGAGTTGGGGTCTCCTCACGTTACCCAGGCTAGCCTTGAACTCCTGGGCTCAAGCTCTCCTCCTGCCTTAACCTCCCAAAGTGCTGGCATTACAGGCATGGGCTACCGTGCCCAGTCCACAGTCCCAGCTGCTCCCAGATACTGACCCTTCCAGGTGTCATTGAGTGTTTGAAGTGAAGGTTGGAGCAGGTCATTGTGCAGGATACATATTTCAGAGTCACGCTGGGGACAGCGATCCTGGTCTTGAAGCCCTGACGTCAGTATGGGAAGTGTCACTGGAGTGCCTGCTCCGTGTTGGGCTCTTTACCTCTCTCTCTCTCATCATTCCTCAAACCCCGTCTGAGACTTTGTTTTTCTCCAAACTGGGAGTGCTGTCGGTCACCTCAGGATGTGGGAAGCATGCCAACAGCTCCCAGCAGAGTCTGCTCATGGGTATGTACTCAGGCATTGGGGGTCCATTTCCTGCCACTCACGAGGCTGGTAACTGACCTGGGTTCCCTGTTGGACCAGCCTGAGTGCAGCTGAGGGAGGGGGCAAGGCACACAGCCTGAAACCTCCAGCTGTTCTAAACGTGAGAGCTGGGCTGGCCAGGGCTCCATCTTCCATCCCATGCCGGCCTGGGCTGTGTGGAGCCTGTAAACTCACCTCCGTGTCTCTTCTCTCTTCAGCAAATGGAAAGGATCCTGAAGAAAGCATCTAAAACCCACAAGCAGAGAGTGGAGGTGAGTCACTGTGTCCGGTGGGGGAAGCTGAGGCATTCAGGGTCCCAGCTGGGCCCAGAGGCTAACAGCCTGGCAGAGGGAGCTGTTGGCATGTTGATGAGAAGGGAAGCTTACCCAACAGAAATGACACTTCCGTAGGGCTACTCAAAGGTGAGCCCAGGGTTCAGGCGTCTGTAAGGCCTGGCAGGGTGAGTTTGAGAGGAGGGGCCAGGAGAGAGGGGAAGTGGGAGAGATGGGGCTGCGCAGTGCTTCTTCTCCCCAGCACCCCACTTGGGTCTGCGCTGACACTGGCCTTCCACTCTGCTTTCCCAGGACTTTAACAGACACCTGGACACACTCACGGAGCATTACGACATTCCCAAAGTCAGCTGGACGAAGTAGCTGCCTGCGCCCGGGATGGAGCCACATCGAGGGTTCGCCAAAGGCCCCGCTGGGGTTGTGTGTGTTTCCTTTGGTATATTCTAGACACACGGCTTTACACACACCCTCGCGTCTTCTGCTACAGACTGCTCTTCGAAGCTGTGCACCCTCATTCTGGAACTTGATTAAAGTAAAATTGTCCTTGTCCTCAGTTTAGGTTTTTTGGCAACATATAGAAGATACACCCTTTTCGTTTGGATGGAAAGTTTCTTTTTTTTTTTTT
>NW_016107595.1:196094-218087 GCF_001604975.1 Cebus imitator
GAGATAGAGTCTCAGTCTCGCTCTGTGGCCCAGGCTGGAGTAGAGTGGTGTGAACTCAGCTCGCTGCAACCTCCACTTCCCGGGTTCAAGCAATTCTCCTGCCTCAGCCTCCCAAGTACCTGGGACTACAGGCGCCTGCCACCACGCCTGGCTAATTTTTTGTCTTTTTAGTAGAGACAGGTGTCACCGTCTTGGCCAGGCTAGTCTCGAACTCCTGACCTTGTGATCCACCTGCCTTGGTCTCCCAAAGTGCTGGATTACAGGCGTGAGCCACTGCGCCCGATCAAGTCCGAGTGTCATCTTAGAGGCTATTTAATTATCATCTAAATGCTGCCTTTTGGATTTGTGGCACAGAAAAATATGCATACTGGAAAACAGCAACTCAGCTGGAAGAACTCGGATGGCACATCTGTCCCCGCCTGTGGCTCACACCCGAGAGAGAGGACATGCATTCTGATGAGCGTTGCTTTCGGCAGCGGTTCTCCCATGGCCTGGCGGAAAGACAGTTGCAGACCTTTATCCATGAGCCAGCAGCAGGCGTCTGCATCATGTAGTACTGTGGAAACCCGTCGTCAGTGCAGTGGAAAAGTAGTTACTTAAGTTCTGTCTCCCCAAATAACAAACACCGCCAAAAGGTAGTGACTTAAAACAGTGAAGATTCATTATCACAATTCTGTGGGTGGACCCTGCTCGGCTGGAGGATTCTGCTCCATGGAGTGTGGTTCAGTTCACTCATTTAGTTGTGTTGGCTTTCCTGGGGCCAGAAAGTCAGGGTGGCATCCCAACCTCCAGGATCTCCGTCCACATCGCCTATTTATTATTTTTGGAGACAGAGTCTCGTTCTGTTGCCCAGGCTGGAGTTCAGAAGTGGGATCTTGGCTCACTGCAACCTCCACCTCCCAGATTCATCCGATTCGCCTGCCTCAGCCTCCCGGGTAGCTGGGTGCCCAACACCATGCCCAGCTAATTTTTGTATGTTAGTAAAGATGGGGTTTCACCATGTTGGCCAGGCTGGTCTCAAACTCAAGACCGCCCACCTTGGCCTCCCAAAGTGCTGGGATTGCAGGTGTGAGCCACCGCGCCTGGCCTAAATTGGTGCATTTTAGAATGACAGATGCCACGTGATCTCACTTCTGTGAATCTAAAAAAGTTGAACTCAGAGAGTAGAAGGATGGTTACCAGGGGCTGGCGGGGGAGTGTGGAGTTGGGGGACATTGGTTAAAGGACATAAAATTTCCGTTAGGAGAGGGCCAGGCACGCTGGCTCACACCTGTAATCCCAGCACTTTGGGAGGCTGAGGCCGGAGGGTTGTCTGAGCCGAGGAGTTTAAAGCCAGCCTGGGGAACAGAGATTCTTACTGTGTGTGGTGGCAGTGGCGGTGGCGGCAGCGGCAGGGGGTGGGGGAGTTGTAGCAGACCAGGTCTCACTAACGCAGGCCTCCGTAATGACTGTTCTAGTACTGAGTGGTTAAGTTAAATTTTTTTGTTTTTGTTTTTTTTTTAAATAAAGACGGGGTTTCGCCATGTTGGTCAGGCTGGTCTTGAACTCCCAACCTCAGGTGATCCGCTCGCCTTGGCCTCCAAAGTTCTTGGATTACAGTCGTGAGCCACCACACCTGGCCAAATTTTTTTTTTTTTTTTTTTGAAACAGTTTCACTCTTGTCACCCAGGCTGGAGTACAGTGGCGAGATCTCAGCTCACTGCAACCTCCGCCCCCCAGGTTCAAGTGAGTCTTCTGCCTGTCACCCTCCTTAGTAGCTGGGGTTAGAGGCACACATTACCACACCCGGCTAATTTTTTTATGTCTAGTAGAGACAGGGTTTCAGTATGTTGGCCAGGCTGGTCTCGAACTCCTGACTTCAAGTGATCCACCTGCGTCGACCTCCCAAAGTGCTGGGATTACAGGCGTGAACCACTGAGACTTGATACTAATTTCCCAATCAATACGCTCTGAAAGGAATCTGACGAGATGTCAGGACCGTGACATTTATTTTTTTTATTTTTATTTTTTGAGACAGAGTCTTCGCTCTTTTGCCAGACTGGAGTGCAGTGCAGTGGCATGATCTCAGCTCACTGCAACCTCTGCCTCCTGGGTTCAAACAGTTCCCCTGTCTCAGCTTCCCGAGTAGCTGGGACTATAGGTGCGCACCACCACCCCAGCTAATTTTTTATATTTTAGTAGAGATGGGTTTTCACCATGTTGGCTAGGAAGGTCTCAATCTGACCTCGTGATCTGCCCACATTGGCCTTCCAAAGTGCAGGGAGCACCAAGCCCGGTGAGTCACCAAGCCCAGCCGACTTTTTTTTTTTTTTTTTTTGAGATGGGGTCTAATTCTGCTGGCCAGGCTGCAGTGGTGTGATAATAGCCCACTGCAGCCTTGACCTCCCAGGTTCAAGTAATCCTCCCACTTCGACCTCCTGTGTAGCTGGGACCACAAGTGCACATCACCACACTCAGCTGATTTGTTTCTTTGTAGAGACAGGGTCTCCCTGTGTTGCCCAGGTTGGCCTCAAACTACTGGCCTCAACCTCAAGTGATCCTCCCACCTCAGCCTCCCAAAGTGTTGAGATTGTGGGTGTAAGACACACATTCGGCCACAACTATGACTTTCTACTGCTAAGGAAGGACATCAGGGTCTGTTCAGCAAAAGTTAACAGTAACAGATGTGATATGTAACAAACCCTATTGGACCTTAACCTCATATTTTGCCC
The DNA here is from genome assembly GCF_001604975.1 of Cebus imitator. Classification (NCBI taxonomy): domain Eukaryota; kingdom Metazoa; phylum Chordata; class Mammalia; order Primates; family Cebidae; genus Cebus; species Cebus imitator. Next base: position 198,806 of record NW_016107595.1, read on the forward strand.
AATTAATTGTAATGTTTTAGAAAAGCGTATCTTCTTTTTGTTTTTGAGACAGGGTCTCAAAAACAGGGTCTCTGTTGCCCAGGCTGGAGTGCAGTGGTGCCATCATAGCTCACTGCAGACATCACCACCCAGGCTCAAATGATTCTCCTGGTTCAGCCTCCCAAGTAGCTGGGACTGTAAGTGCGTGCCACCACACTCAGCCAGTTTTTGTATTTTTTGTAGAGATGAGGTTTCACCATGTTAACTAGGCTGGTGGGAAACTCCTGGGCTCAAGCAGTCTTCTTGCCTCAGCCTCCCAAAGTGCTGGGATTACAGGCGTGAGCCACAGCACCCAGCATCGTATCTTTATTTATTTTATTTATTGAGATGGAGTCTTGCTCTGTTGTTAGGCTGGAGTGCAATGGCACAATCTCAGCTCCCTGCAACCTCCAACTCCCTGGGTCAACCGTACTCCTGCCTCAGCCTCCTGAGTAGCTGGGATTACAGGCACGTGTCACCACACCCGGCTAATTTTTGTATTTTCAGTAGAGATGGGGGCAGGGCGGTGGGGAGGGTCTCACCAAGTTGGTCAGGCTGGTCTCGAACTCCCGCACTCAAGTGATCCAGCCGCCTCAGCCTCCCGAAGTGCTGGGATTACAGGCGTGAGCCATCGTGCCCGACCGTAAGTGATTATATCGTTTTAACCTATAACTAACACCTGAGTCCTGCAGATCTTTCTCTGCAGCCTCAGTAAATATACTTAATCTAAGTGGGACCAGGTGCTGGGGTGATTCCTCTTGTCTCCTGCTAAATCACGGAGGTTTGGGGAGTTCCTTCAAACCCCAATAAAGTTGTTTGTGGAGGCCTGGGGAGTTTCTTCAGATCTCCAATAAAGCTTGTTTAATCCTAAATGGGTCCTGTTAAGAATTACTTCGTTATCATATCATGCTTCAAGGCCCAGGAAAGGCCTACGCACAAAGCACTTTGGGTGGGCTTTTGTTACATCCCAGCCTTTGTATAAGAGCACTCTCAACTTTTAATATTTAACTTAACCCTTGTAATCCCAGAACTTTGGGAGGCTGAGGTGGGTGAATCACCTGAGGTCAGGAGTTTGAGACCAGCCTGGCCAATGTGGTGAAACCGTGTCTCTACTAAAAATAGAAAAATTAGCCCGGTATAGTGGCACATGCCTGTAATCCCAGCTGCTCAGGAGGCTGAGGCCGGAGAATTGCTTGAACCCAGGAGGCAGAGGTTGTAGTGAGCTGAGACCGCGCCATTGCACTCCAGCCTGGGTGGCAGAGCGAGACTCCGTCTAAAAAAAAAAGCAAAAAACAAGCCTCTTGGCTGCTTGCTCTGTGCCTTGTGCACAACCCTTCCAACCCAGGAGTCACTTAGTAGTCTTCAAACATTCTACTTTGCTTTTCTAGAGTTTAAGTTACATTTGTTTTTTCTTTTTCATTTTTTTTTTTTCTTTTTTGAGATGGAGTTTCGCTCTTGTTGCCCAGGCTAGAGTGCAATGGTGCAATCTTGGCTTACCTCGACCTCTGCCTCCTGGGTTCAAGCGACTCTCCTGCCTCAGCCTCCCAAGTAGCTGGGATTGCTGGCATGTGCCACCACACCCAGCTAATTTTGTATTATTATTAGAGACAGGGTTTCAGTATGTTGGCCAGGCTGGTCTCGAACTCCCGACCTCAGGTGATCCATGTGCCTCAGCCTCCCAAAGTGCTGGGAGTCACATTTCTATCCTAAGCAAAAGCTATATAATTACCGAATTGCAAAAAATCATCTTTCCAAACTCCAAAACGGAGATAGGAGGGAAGATAAAATACATGAAAGAGGCAGGCATCCTGGGTAAATCACTCCGATATTGCAGGGTTGGGATCCCCAGGGTACTATGATGGCTAATTGGAACAGAATGCAGACATTTCTCCAAAGCCCCATCATTCATAAAAGCAAATTAAATATGATTCAATGGATTCATCAGGAGCCACCAGTTGCATTACCGACTTCTAACTTTGCAGAAATGAAACACGGTACTTTGGGTCAAGGTTCAATGAGGCTGGTTTTTACAACATTCCAGGCAATAAACAGGGACGCCCATTCACTGATAAATGTTGACGCTGACAGGTGGTGACCAATAATAAGGTTTGACTCCCATTCAGATAGTTTGTTTGACCTCTTTCCAAGTAACCACGGCCTTACCCCTCACTTTTGAGCTTATAATTGGTACACTTGTTTCATAGGCTTCCCCACCAGACTGTGAGCTCTATAGGGCTGGGTCCCAGATCGGTTCCACCACCAGGCTCTCTCGCCTAACTCGGCCCACGGGAAGCGGCTAAATAAGGTCCATCGGAGGCGGCTTTCAGCTGCTCTGGATCAATTGCTCAACTGGCAGCGGCCACCGGGTGGCCTGATTTAGTTGGCCCCGCCCTGCAAGGGCCTTACTTCCGGGATTCTTCAGGCGGGAGCAAGAAACATGGTCACATTTGACGTCCTGCGCCTGCGCACACTCCGTCTTGCGCCTGCGCATTACTGACAACTCCGGGACCGGACATAACGGTCCCCGCGCGGCTCTCCGAACCGGAAGTGGAGGTGAGCTGTTGCGGGCCGCGCCTGGCCTCGCTCAACGCCCGGTAGCCCCCACCGTCGCCGCCGCCGCCCTCGGCCGCTGCCGAGGCCTCCTGCAGCCACCATGTCCGCCAGCGCCGTCTACGTGCTGGACCTGAAGGGCAAGGTACTGAGGGCTCCCCACCCTCCCCGTTGCCCGGCAACTGGCGGGGTCCTCCTCCCCGTGGGGACCCACCCTGTTGCTAGGTAACCGGCCTATGAGCTCCACCCTGGTGTGAGGCTAGGAGGCCGGTAGACCTCACCGGAGATTCACACCCTGTTTCTTTCTGGGTAATTGGGCGGGGGTCTGCAGTGGCTCTGCCCAGCCCTGCTGCTAGGTAACGCGGTGGGCTGTGGCCACCGCGTTGCCAGGTAACCGACTGCCGCGCCCCTGCTCTCAGGCGCAGGGACCAGGGCCTCTGGCCGCAGCCGTCCCGGGAGCCAGGCAGGGCGTCCAGGGGCTGCGCGACCCTTGGCCAGGGGTGGCGAGGCGTGGCGGGGACTGGGTGCCCTCCAGCCAGTCCCGCCTTCTCAGGGCGTTGCAGCTTCTGTTTACCGTGCACTTTCTCTCAGTAGGAATTTCTCCACGTTCATTGTGATACTTATAAGGCTTAGGTGAGGTGGGTGGTGATCACGAGTGCCATTTTATAGAGGGAGAAACTGAGGCACGGAGAGGTGAAGCAACCTGACCAAGGTCACACCGGTCACAGAGAAGTAGCAAGTCTAGGAGTCCGATCCAGAATCATTTGTTGATTCATCTGGTATCTAGGGAGCACTGCTAATGCTGGGCAGGGTACTAAGCCTGGGGTCGATTTGTGTTTAGCAAATACCAGTCCCCCCTCTTTTTTTTTTTTGAGATAGTGTCAGTTGTCCAGTCTCGAGTGCAGTGGCGCAATCTCCACTCACTGCGACCTCCACCTTCTGGGCTCAAACAATTCTCCTGTCTCACCCTCCGGAGTAGCTGGGATTACAGGTGTCCACCACCACACCCAGCTAAATTTTATATTTTTAGTAGAAGTGGGGTGTCACCATGTTGACGAAGCTGGTCTCGAACTCTTGACCTCAAGCGATTTATCTGTCTCGGCCTTCCAAAGTGCTGGGATTACAGGAGTGAGTCACTGTGCTAGGGCTCAACAATCCATGTTCTTATGACGTTCACAGGCTGATGGGGGAGATGGATACCGATCTCCAAAACCACAAATAAATGTCAGTTGCAGTGGTGGGGCGGGGTGAGTGTGTAATAGGGACAGTCAGCCTCAGTCAGAGAATGAGAGAGGGTTTCCCTGAGCAAAGGTGACAAATGGACCTGAGACACCAGCAAGGTGGACATAAATGAGAACCCGGGCATCCTCCCCAGAGGATCTGAGAAAATTTAAAGGCAGGATTGTCTCTGCCTTTTCAAAATGGGCCTCTGCCTTCTCCCAAGTCCATCCCAGGTGCACAGCAAGTGGCTGCTTGGCCTGTTGTGTGTGGAAGCAACAAGAACCGGTCCAACAATGTTAGCCCAACATTGATCAGTGAGAGAAACAAACATGGGTGTCAGGTCCTAGGTGAGAGGTGGGCAGGAGTGAGCTCTGAAGCCACTGGGAGTGAAGAAGTGAAGTGGCTGCCACTTCCTGCCCCACGCCACCCCAGCACTTTCCTGAAGTCCCTTGAGTAGGTGCCTGCCCTGGAAGCCACCCACAGTCAACACCTAGTGAGCCCTAGTGCCGGCCTTGCTTCTCCCGCCTTCTTAGAGGCAAGCCAGAGGCTGGGTGGGTGTGGTGTTCCCTGAGCCCTGGTGGCATGAGTCTTGCTTCTGCCTGGCCACTGCCTCTCCAGCCGTGCCAGCAGGCTGCCTGTCTTGGCTTGCTTATGCCTTCAGCAAACATTTCATGAGCGCCTAGCATGCACCCTGTCCTGTGCCAGGGATAGGGTATCCATTGGCACTGTGGCTGTGGTGTTAGGGCTGAGCTGAAAACCCATCTCTGCCACTCAGCTGGGACAAGCCTCTTCTCTCTGAACCTCGCTTTTCTCACTGGTCAAAAGAGGCTTTTTTTCTTTTTTGGACGGAGTTTCGCTCTTATCACCCAGGGAGCGCAATGGCGTGATCTCAGCTCACTGCAACCTTCGCCTCCCAGGTTTAAGTGATTCTCCTGCCTCAGCCTTCTGAGTAGCTGGGATTACAGGCACCCATTACCACACTAAGCTAATTTTTTGTATTTTTAGTAGAGATAGGGTTTCTCCATGTTGGCCAAGCTGGTCTCGAACTCCTGACCTCAGGTGATCTACCCTCCTCGGCCCCCCAAAGTGCTGGGATTATAGGCGTGAGCCACCGTGCCTGGCCAAAAGAGGCTTTTATGGACTTACTGTGCAGATTTGCTGAGCAGATGCATGAGACAGGTTCAGCACCACTCATGGTCCACGTTAGCCTTCCCAGGCCTCTCCATCTAGCAGGGGAATCACCTAGAAGCAGAGACATTAGCACACGGTTGGATCCAGGCAACCACAGTGGCAGGACCAAGGTCCTAAGTACCGCAGTTGCTCAACCTTGTCCTTAGCCAGTGGACGGGGGAGGTGGTTACAAAAGGCCTCCTGGAACAGGGCGATGCTGGAGGGGGTTTGGACGGTGACCAGGTCAGGTGGAAAAGAGGCATTGCAAGGGACACAAGGGGCAGCCTGCTGGGGCTGCCAAGCCAGAAGTCCTGACTAATGCTGAGCTGGGAGAGAGAACCCAAGGGGACCACTTCAGTTCCAAGAAGGAGCAGCCACTGTGAGGAGACCGTAGCCCTGAGAGGCGTGATCAGACCTGCCTTTCAGGAAGCTCCCCAAGGCAGCTGTGGGCTTCCCTCCCTTCCTCTGCAACCAAGACACCCTTTCTTATTCCACAACCCGCGGACCTCATATTTCCAAAGTCAGCCTCGTGAGCCCACTGTATTTCATCAAAAATAAAGCACATTGAGAAATTCATGGCCACATGTCTGGTTATCAGGGACATTGGCATGGCCGCACTGGCTAGGAGAAAGCTCTCCTGGTAGGAAGCTTCTCAGCTTTATCGGGCTGGCTTCTCAGCAGCTTCTGACACCACTGACCACCTCCTCTGCGGTGCTCCCTTCCGCTTCTGACACCACCGACCGCCTCCTCCGCGGTGCTCCCTTCCGCTTCTGACACCACCGACCGCCTCCTCCGCGGTGCTCCCTTCCGCTTCCGGGAAGCTGCACTCGGGTTTCTCGCGCTGCCTGTTCTCCTCCTTTTCTGCCCTCCCCAGGGTTGTTGAGTGGCTCAGGCCTACGCGTGCCTCCCCATGCTGTCACTCTTCCCAGGTGATGTGACCCATGTCCATGGGCCGGTGACCCTCGACTTTGTCCACAGCACTTACCTAGAGATCCACTGGCCGCTGGGACACTGGGAGGTCCTACCACCACCACAAACTGGGCATTCGTCAAAATGCACTCCCTGTGCCTGCTTGCTCTCCCTCTAAGTGATGCCATTACCCATAGCCATCTGCACAAGACCTACACATTTTCCTCACCTCCTTTTTCTCGTTACCCCGGTATTCACTCCACAAATGTTTACTGAGTGCCTACTATGGGCCATGCCCTGATCTGGGTGCTGGGACACAGCTTTGAATGAGACAGAGTAGTCGCTGTTCTCAGGGAAGGTCAGACAGTAAATGAGGATACAAATAAATGTATAACGCAGCAGGTGATAGGGACACTGAAGTTAAAGCAGGGGTCAGGGTACAGAGGGACAGGACATGATCTCAGCCAGAGCAAGCAGGGAGGACTTCTTAAAGGAGGTATCATTTGAACTGAGGCTTGAGAAATGAGAAGAGCCAGGCCAGGACAAAGACCCCGAGGCGGGAACAGATGTGGATCACTCAGATCACCCAGGCTGGAGTGAAGTGAATCAGGGCAGCACAGGCAGAGAGGCATCAGAGGGGCCGTGAGGGGCCGGACTGCGCTGGTCCTTGGGAACCACGGGGATGAGCTTGGGGTTTGTTCTCAGTGCCGGGGAGGCTGGAGTAGGTGGCAGTTCAGCAGCAGGAAAGAGACCCTGTCTGGCTTCTATGTAGGAAGAGCCCTGTCACCCTTTGTGAGGAAAGACCTGGGGGGTCAAGAGTGACAGCAGGGGGAGGGTCTGTTTCCTCAACAGGTCATCACCTGCCTCCCTCCAGTCAGTCCCACAGGACTGGGAAAGGAAGGTACCATCCTTATCCCTCGCAGCCCCGCCTTGAGAGAATAAAGGCAGTGTGTGATGAATGACAGGTTCTGAGGCAGGTGGTTCCCAGGATGGTCAGCGCCGCCATGGCCTTCTCAGCCAGCGCATTGCTGAGTCCTGCCACTGGCTGTCCTGTGGGCCCCGAAAGCTACAGCTGCTCCGAGCGGCATCTCCAACCGCAGCTGTGCCCAGGCTAGCAAAGCTTCCGACCTCCTTTTTATTCTTTCAACAAGGTGCAATAACCTGCACTTTGTACGGTTTGATGAGCTCAGTCGTTGGGAGGCGTAACCCGCATTCCATCGCCCCTAAAGCTTTCTCATGCCCTTTGCTGTCCAGCCCCATTCCTAGGCAGCCACCGATGTGTGTTTCATCACCGTTTTCTAGGATTTTCTATACGTGCAGTCATCCAGGATGAGCTCTCCTTTGACTGGTTTCTTTCAGCCAGCAGAGTCGTCGTGGGATATGTCCCTGTATCAGGAGTCCGATGCCTTTCATTGCTGAGGCGTGTTTCTCTCCTTTTTTTTTTTTCTTTTCTTTTTTGAGGTGGAGTTTTGCTCTTGTTGCCCAGGCTGGAGTGCAATGGTACTCCAGTCTCGGCTCACTGCACCCTTCTTCTCCCGGGTGCAAGCGGTTCTCCTGCCTCAGTCTCCTGAGTAGCTGGAATTACAGGCGCCTGCCACCACACCCAGCTCATTTTTGTATTTTTAGTAGAGACGGGATTTCCCGCATTAGTCAGGCTGGTCTCCAACTCCTGACCTCAGGTGATCTGCCCGCCTCACCCTCATAAAGTGCTGGGATTACAGGAGTGAGCCACTCCGCCAGCCCGAGGTGTGTTCTCATGGTGTTCAGGACACAGTGACTGTGGGATCCGTCCATGTGTTGGGAGTCCCGTCCTGTTCATTGCCGAGGTGTGTTTCTCATCGCGTGCTGGACACGGTTTGTTTCTAGTTCACCTGTTGAAGGACATTGTCATTGTTTCTAGTCTGGGTCTGTTTCAATTAAAGCTGCTGTTAACATCTCGTGCTAGTCTTTGTACAGACATGTGATTTCATTTCTCTTGGATAAATACCAAAGAGAGAAATGACCGGGTCGTACGGTAACTCTGGGTTTCAGTTTTTCAGAAACTGCCAGACTTCACCAAAGTAGTTATCCCATTTTCCATTCCCATCAGCAGTGGACAGGGGTTCTAGATGCTGTGTATCCTGACCCACAGGCTATGAAAGAGAGAGACCAGGAAGGGCGTCTCCTCTTCAGAGTGCCCATGGACTTCAGGAAATACGAACCTTCAGCAGGAATGGGTGCCCTGACCCAGACAGGAAAGCAGGGTGCGTTAGCACGGGAAAGGCTCTGACAAGGCCCGTGTTGAGAGCTTGTGAGGCATTGCTTAACGTGTTGTCTCGGAGTGATTCGGTCCTGGACCCTTGCTGCAGAGTCCCCGTCTACGCTCACCCTGCAAGGAACTGCGGTGGCCCCTGTGGAAGCTCACACTGGGAGATACTCTTCTCCAGGAATTCCCTGGGGGATGGAGACCAGCATGGCCTCGAGTCCTGCTCTTGTGCAGGCAGGGGCCATGATCAGGGACCCTGAGGGAAGCAGGCTGGTGCATCTCACCCGCTGCCCCCAGCCCCTGGATTGAAGAACTGAAAATGCAAGCGTCTTCTCTCTTCCTTCCCCACCGCAGGTGCTCATCTGCCGGAACTACCGTGGCGACGTGGACATGTCAGAGGTGGAGCACTTCATGCCCATCCTGATGGAGAAGGAAGAGGAGGGGATGCTGTCGCCCATCCTGGCCCACGGAGGGGTCCGCTTCATGTGGATCAAACACAACAACCTGTACTGTATCCCTTTGCTGGGGGCGCCCCCAGGGGACTGCTGTGTGGGTGTGTGTGCACATCTACACACCGGCAACCAGGGCTGATTTGGGCACAGCGGCAGCCATGGGACACAGCCGTGCCCTATCGGAGCTCCTTGCTGCCTGCAGAGAGAGGCAGAGAATGCGCTATGACACGTGTGACGGGTGTGGGGAGAGGAGCGGGTGTGACTTGAAATCCTTTGGCTCAGGGGCCCAGGAAGGGAAGAGACACCCTGGAGGAAGCCTGCAGGGAGGCCTGGCTTCTGCCAGCTGGAGGGACGGACAGGCACTGGGCGTGGGTGAAGAATCTGCAGGACAGAGGCTCATTCCAGCAGCTGCACTCGGGGTGGCTGGAGCCCTCAAGAGGGGACGTGTGGCAGCAGCGAGGCTGGAGTGGTCAGCGGGGTCTGGGGTCTCAAAGAACATCATCTGAAATGTGACAGGAAGTCTTTGGTGGCTTTTAGATATGTACCTTCTGGAGGTTTCTGGCTGCTGAGTGGGGCAAGACAGTGGGGACAGGAGAGGACATGGGTAGGTCGGGAGTAGGCTGGGGTCGTCGTGCAGCTGGGAGGGGAAGTGGCTTGGACCACGGAGGGGTGGTGGGGTGCAGAGAAGGTGACAGGCTCCTCCCAGCCCCGCCCAGATCTCAGAGCCCCCTGCCCTTCCTGTCCTTGGACCCATGTGGAGACTTGGCCAAGCCAGTTTCTACCCAGGAGGTCTAACTGGCCATCCCACAGCTTTGGGCAGACCTTCAGGCGCATTGCAGTACCTGCACTACTACGGAAAGGGCCTGGCTGTGTGGTTCACAGCCCAGTGTGAGCCCCAGCTCCAGCAGCCATGGGGCTGGAGGCGAATCCCTCACCCTCCCACAGTTCAGCGGGAACGACGACCCCTCGCTGCACATTGAGGGGTTGTCAGGTCAGTTGAGCTGACTTGTGCACATTGCTCCCAGCAGATGTGGGCTCTGTGCCCTTTCCTGTGTTCTTGGAGACACGGGGCCTTGCCAGTACAGCGTGGCCAGTGGGCCAGAACATCTCCTGGGAGCCCCCTGGAAAGGCAGAATCCCACACTCACCCAGCCCTGCCCGTCAGAATCTGCATTGCAGCAAGATCGTTCCTGGTGGGTCGAGTGCATGTTCCCATGTAGGCCGTGCTGGTCCAGGGCCCTCACCTGGCTCCCTGTGGCCTGCCTCTGTGGAGATTTTTCCTGGCTCTGGAAGACCCTGAGAATAGCTCTGAAGCTGATCTTTGGTGGCTTTTAACCCGGGGAGTTGACAGTCCTCTGAGGCCACCCAGGTATTGGGAGGAGGGTGAGGGGCTATGGTCTGAGCTCAGCAGGAGCCATCAGATCAGTTTCTGCTTGGGCCCCTACATTTCACACCTGGGCATCTGGGGAAGAGACAGGGAGGGCTCACCTTTCTGGCTGAGTGGACATCCTTTGCCTCTAGCCGGGACAATTCTCAGCAAGGCCCTGGGTGAGAGCCACCCACTGCCACTGCTTATAAAGCATCTGGGGAGGGCGTGTTGCCAGGCAGCAGGAGGGAGGCCAGCACTCGTTTGACTGGGCCAGCGTCCCTTTCCTGGGCCCCTGTGCTGGGGTGAGGTGAGAAGGGAGAGGATACAGCCCCCGCCCTACCCCCTAGAGCTCACTGCTGGGCAAACAAGCCAGGTGGCACAGACAAGCCATGAGCAGGGATGTCGGGGGCACAGTGCGTGAGCCTATAGAGGAAGAACCAGCCTGCTCTGGTGGCCTGGGAGCCCATTAGGGAAAAAGGAACAGGAAGCGCCCAGCACACTGACCCTGGGAGGCACCCGTGGCAGAAAGGAACATCTGCATCAGATGTCTCATGTACACTGCCTCAGTGAATTCATTCACAGGCCCCCATTACACAGGAGAGAAATATCGAGGTTTCTCTAGAAAGGTTTGTTTCAAGGCCACGGCTTGTGTTTCCAAAGCCAGGAAGGACTGAAGCCAGAATTGGCCCTGGCTACTTGCCACAGAGTCTGGCCGGGGGACCCTGGATCTCAGCAGGGTCATGATGAGGTCGCCTTTGGAGGAGCAGGGCCAGTGCATCCTGCTTTCTGTTCCTGGAATGAGCCTCGCTCCCTCCCTGCTCAGGGCAGCCCCTCACCCAGCCCCCGGGACAGGTCCCCTGTGCCACCTGCCATCTCTGTGATTCTCCATCTCAGTGAGTGCTTCCTGGGGCACATCTGGCCAGTGACTCCTGTGTCCCAGACCCAGCTTGGACCAGGAGCTTGGTAGCCCACCATGGGCCACGTAAACAGCTGGGAGCGGCGGTAGGGAAGGCTCTGAGGGTTGTGATGGTTAGGGGCTGCCTCCATCAGCTGGGGTCTTCCAGGCAGCTGCGCGGCCTCTGAATGCTCCTTAACCGTGGCTGCCATGCAGTGGTCGCCACGTCCAAGAAGAACGCGTGCGTGTCGCTGGTGTTCTCCTTCCTTTATAAGGTGGTACAGGTGAGTCTCTCTCAGAGGGACTGCGGGCTTGGGTGGCGGTTGTCTTGGCTCTGCTTTTGCACCTCCCCATACCTGGCCGCCCTAGTTAGAACTGTGGGGTCCCCAGGGAGGGCTGGGGCTGGAACCCCAGGAAGTGGGAAAAGGGAGCCCAGCCCCCTTGTGTGGAATTCTACAGCTCGCATTGCTCCCCACCCTGGGGAAGAAGGGAAAGTGAACAGGAAAAGGTGGGGTGCAGAGCAGGGGTGTGCCCTGACCCTGGAAGGGACAAGCAAGTCCCCCAGCCAGCTTTGGAAGGATGTGGGGTGACCCACTGATGTGGTTGGAATAACAGCAGAGCTGCAGAGCCGAGCCCAGCTCAGTCTCCCTGGGGGCTCTCAAGGCACAGAGGCCCGAGGCCCACCTTGGAGAGAGCTAACACACGCCTGGCCCAGGCTGCCAGTGACATGGAGACAGTGGCTGGTGCAAAGGCCCTGGGACAGCCATGTGCGTGGTATGGACAGGGAGGCTGAGGTCAGCTGGGAAGAGGACGGATTATACAGAAGTGGGGATTGCATTCCACCTCTGATGAGAGGTAGTGGAGAGCTTCAAGCAGGAGACTGACAAGACCCAGTTTGATCTAAAGCAGTGACTGGCTGCTGAGCAGGAGGACTTGAGGGCAGCTTGGTGCCAGTGAGTAGGCTGCTGCCGGCTTCCTGGAGAGGATGGGCCTGGCCAAGGCAGGCTGTAGGGCTCAGGAAAGCGGGGACCCGGACCCAGGAGGCCTGGGAAAGCGTTCATCCCTCACTGATCCCACCTGTGCAGAATGTTGGGGAATGGGGGCAAGCCCAGGTGGGGAGGGCGTGGGGATGGAGCCGAGCGTCAGCTGGGAAGGCCCCACGTGCATGCCGAGGGCTCCTTCACTGGACCAGTGGCACTGTCACAAGCAGGGCTGGGCCTGGCTGTGCTGCCTTTGCTTTCCAAGCAGAGGCTGGGCAATCACAGCCCTGAAGCGCACAGGGGTCAGCAGATCAGAGACGGGGGATGTGGGAAGGGGAGAGTCCCCAGCCAAGGGTTGGGCAGTTCCTTCCTGCTTCAATGGTGTTCCTTCCTTCGGCATTTATGCCTGCAAAAGTGCTTCTAACAGCCCCTCTTCTTTGACGCCCCTTCCTTAGCCCTCTGAGCTTTGCATTGAAATGGGGAAAATGGCGGTTCATCAGGTCCTCCCCTGTGTCACTCCAGACTCAGGATGGGATGACAGTTACAGTCACTCAGGAGGGGCCGCCTGCCTGGGGGTGTCTGGGCAGGGAAGAGAACGGGGACGTGGAGCTTCTGAAGGCCGCAGAGGACATCTGCAGGGGCTCCAGCCTGGCCCCCCCACAGCCAGCCACTGCTGTCCTGCCCCGTTAACCTGTGTCCAGGGCCCTGTAGCACATCCCCGAGCCTGGGAAGTGGGCTGTTGGTAGGACTTAGAGGGCAAATGAATGTGTGCAAGTGTTCATTCATTCCTCAACCATTTGCTGAGCCATCTGCCTCCCCTCCCTCCCCCTCTTCCCACGCCGTCACTACCACAGGTGTTTTCCGAGTACTTCAAGGAGCTGGAGGAGGAGAGCATCCGGGACAACTTTGTCATCATCTATGAGCTGCTGGACGAGCTCATGGACTTCGGCTACCCCCAGACCACCGACAGCAAGATCCTGCAGGAGTGAGTGGGCGGGGGTGGGGGCGGGAGCTAGGCCTGGGCGGTGTGACATTGATGCCATCAGGTTTGGAAACAGAAAGCAAATGTGTGTTCGTGTTGTCTCCCACCCCCCTCCCACCACCAGCCGTGTTAGGATTTTTACTGAGTTGGTAGGCTTCTTTTCTTTCCTTCTTCTGTAGTGTTTTATCTCCTCTGCTATAGAAATAGACACAGCATTTAAAACTAGCAAAGCCCCAACAGCCATTCTGGGTGGTAACAGGTAGCAGGGTTCAGTCTGGGCCATTAATTGAAATGTGAGCTTGTCCTATCTTTTTTTTTTTTTTTTTTTTTTTTGATTTTTTTTTTTTTTTGAGACGGAGTTTCGCTCTTGTTACCCAGGCTGGAGTGCAATGGCTCTTTTTTGAGACAGAGTCTCGTTCTGTCTCCCAGGCTAGAGTGCAGCGGTGTGATCTCAGCTCACTGCAACCTCCGCTTCCCAGGTTCAGGTGATTCTCCCGCCTCAGTGGTTTTAATTCGTTTCCTCCTCGATAGCTGAGCATAGCAGTGCTTTTCCTGTTCCTTATCTTTACTCTCCATCCACACAGACGCCCTAAGTCCCTTGCTACTAAGGAGTAGCCTCCTTTGTTTTTACTGTCATAAAATAACTGTGATTGAGATCTCCCCTCTTTGGAATCCTGCCCTTCAGATAATAGGCAACGTGAACTAAGTGCTTCCCAGGGGCGCAGCCCCACGTGCAGCCATTTACATTCACTGAGTCACAGCCTCCCCATTTACCGCCTTCCCATTTTACGGTGGGCAGACAGACTCCCAGAGAAGCCTGTGTTCCCAACCCTGCACCTGTTGCTCCCGCAGCGGGATGGGGTCATCAGCCCCACCCACGTGCTCAGCGGGGGTGGGAAGCAGCTCACACTCACTTCTTGTTTTCCTCCCCAACATGGTCTTCTTGGGCCCCAGAAATGAGCGCTTTAGACTCTGTAGCGTGTGTATTGGCCTTTGGAAAGGGTGAAGATTTTCCTGTATGAAGCAGCCCCAGGTGAAACCAGAGGCCGCCTTTTCTGGAGCTGCTTAAATTGAGGGGCTGCTTTCAAGTCGGTCAGAACCTCCCCTGCACCCACCCTGACCCCACCGAAACATCAGGGCCAGAAGCTGTGGCGTTGGCGCGGGTGCCACCTCCTTCACTCTGAGCTTGTGGCCCCACAGGTACATCACCCAGGAAGGCCACAAGCTGGAAACAGGGGCCCCGCGGCCCCCAGCCACCGTCACCAATGCGGTTTCCTGGCGGTCCGAAGGCATCAAGTATCGGAAGAATGAGGTGTTCTTGGACGTCATCGAGTCTGTTAACCTCTTGGTAGGCCTCCTTTCTTTCCTTCTTCTGTAGAATGTAATCTCCTCTGAGAAACAGACGCAGCATTTTAAAACTAGCAAGGCCCCGAGAGCCATTCTGTGTGGTAACTGATAGCAGGATTCAGTTTGGGCCACTCTGAAATGTGCGCTTGTCTTATCTTTTCTTTTTTTGCTTGTGTTTTCTTTTCTTTTTTTTTTTTTTTTTTTGAGATGGAGTCTCCTTCTGTCGCCCAAGCTGGAGTGCAGTGGTGCGATCTCAGCTCACTGCAACCTCCGCCTCCCAGGTTCAGGTGATTCTCCTGCCTCAGCCTCCTGAGTAGCTGGGATTATAGACACCTGCCACCACGCCCGGCTCAAGCTTGTGCTAGCTTCATTAGCATTTATGCTGACTGAGAAGCCATGCGTGCAGATTATTTTTAAAAATTAAAAGCAGGATATGAGGTTAGAAAGTGAAGGGCTTTTATCATTCACCGTGTACAGAAAAAAAAGAGGAAGCGAAGGGCTCCGCTCCTATGAACAGAAAGATGAGGATTTCTTCACCGTCCTCTCAGGCCTCATTCTGTAGACAGAAACGCGTATGTTGGTTGCCCTATAAACCTGAGATCGTAAGCTGTGGTTCTCCTGCAACTTGTTTTCATTGTTGTTGTTTTTTGGGTTTTGATTTTGCATTCAGTGTTAACTGTTTTGTATGTTTGTTTTTTTCTTTTAGTTTTTAAATTATGAGATAAGTTGACGTTTTGAAAATGAATTTTAGCGCTTGTGCAGATTTGTGTAACCCACCACCATACCCAGGGCACAGAACCTCGAAACCTCCTCATGCTGCCTGTTTGTAGCTCCACACCCCTCTTCCCCATTCCCTGACAACCATTGCTCTGCTCTCCACCACCAGAGTCTTCGTCGTGTTGCAGTTGTCACCGTAGCTGTCTTTCTGAGATTGTCGTATGAACGGCATCATACGGTCATGAGCTCTCGAGTCTGGCTTTAACTCATTCTAATTCTTTGCGATTCATCCAAATCCAATTGTTTTGTGTATCAACAGCCTGTTTCCTTGTATATTTATTTGTATTTATTTTCTGTTCCAAACCACAGAAGGACATTTGGGTGGTTTTCTAGTCTTTGGCAATTGTCAGTAGAGTTGCTAGAAACATTTTGTGTCCAGGCTTACGTGTGGACATAAGTTTTCATCTCTCTAGGGTAAATACCCAGGAGTGGGATGGCTGGGTCACACGGTAAGTGTATGTTTACCTTTATAAGAAACTGACAAACCATTGCCGTTTTGCATTCTCGCCAGAGCGGATGAGGGTTGTGAGGACCCCACATCCTTGGTCAGTAGTTTTACTTTTGCCATCCTAATAGGTATGTAGTAGTATCTCAGCATTGTTTTGTTTTTGTTTTTTTTGAGATGGAATCTTGCTCTTGTTGCCCAGGCTGGAGTGCAATGGTGCTATTTCAGCTCACTGTAACCTCCATCTCCCAGGCTCAAGTGATCTCCTACCTCAGCCTCCCAAGGAGCTGGGATTTTAGGCACCCACCACCACGACCAGCTGATTTTTGTATTTTTAGTAGAAACGGGGTTTCACTGTGTTGGCCAGGCTGGTCTTGAACACCTGACCTTGGGTGATCAGCCTCCCAAAGTGCTGGGATTATAGGTGTGAGCCACTGTGCTTGGCCTATTGCATTTTCTTAATGGCTCATAATGTTGAACATTGCTTTACATGTTTCTTTGTCATCTGTATATCCTCTTTGGAGAAGCATCTCTGTGCATCTTTTTCGCATTTTAAAATTGGATCATTTTCTTATAATTGAGCCTTGACAGTTCTTTGTATGTTCTAGTTAGAAGTTCTCTGTCAGATATGTGATTTGCAAATATTCTCTTCCAGTCTGCTTATCTTTTTAATCTCTTAGCAGTGTCCGTTTTTTGTTTTTTGTTTTTTGTTTTTTTTTTTAAGACAGAGTCTCACTTTGTAGCTCAGGCTGTAATACAAGTGGCATGATCTCAGCTCACTGTAACCTCCGCCTCCTGGGTTCAAGTGATTCTCTAGCCTCCGCCTCCCAGGTAGCTGGGATTACAGGCAAACACCACCACACCTAGCTAATTTTTGTATTCTTAGTAGAGACAGGGTTTCACCGGGTTGACCAGGCTGGTCTTGAACTCCTGACCTCAGGTGATCAGCTCCCTTCGGCCTCCCAAAGTGCTGGGATTACAGGCATGAGCCACCATGCCCGGCCCCCAATACTATGTGAGAGAGGACATCTTTGTCTTGTGTCAGTTTTCAGGGGAGGTGCTTCCAGCTTTTGCCTATTCAGTATGATGTTGGCTGTGGGTTTGTCATAGATAGCTCTTATTTTTTAGGTATCTTCCTTCAAAACCTACTTTGTTGGCTGATCATGGTACCTCATGCTCTACTAAAAATAGGAAAATTAGCCGGGGATGGTGATGGGAACCTGTAATTCCAGCTACTCAGGAGGCTGAGGTGGGAGGATCGCTTGAGCCCAGGAGGTAGAGGTTGCAGTGAGTTGAGATTGTGTTACTGCATTCCAGCCTGGGCGACACAGCAAGACCCTGTCTCAAAAAACAAAGGCGCGGTGGCTCACACCTGTAATCCCAGCACTTTGGGAGGCCGAGGTGGGTGGATCACGAGGTCAAGAGATCGAGACCATCCTGGTCAACATGGTGAAACCCGTCTCTACTAAAAATACAAAAATTAGCTGGGCATGGTGGCACATGCCTGTAGTCCCAGCTACTTGGGAGGCTGAGGCGGGAGAATTGCTTGAACCCAGGAGGTGGAGGTTGCAGTGAGCCAAGATCGCGCCATTGCACTCCAGCCTGGGTAACAAGAGTGAAATTCCATCTCAAAAAAAATCAAAACAAAACCCAAAACCCTAGTTTGTTGAGAGAGTTTTTAACATGAAGAGATGTTGAATTTTATTGAAAGCCTTTTCTGCATCTTTTGAGATGATCATGTAATTTCTGTATTTATGTTATGAGTCATGTTTATTGATTTGCATATATTGAACCAACCTTGCATCCCAGGGATAAATGCCATCCTGATTGTGGTAGATTAGGTTTTTGATGTACTGCTAAATTCAGTTTGTTAGTGTGTTGTTGAGGATTTTTGCATCAATGTTTATCAAGGATATTCCTGAAGTTTTCTTTTTTCGTTGTATCTCTGCCAGGTTTTGGTCTCAGGATGATGCTGACCTTATAGAATGAGTTGGGGAGGAAGCCCTCCTCCTCAGTTTTTTGGAATAGTTTCAGTAGGAATGGTACCAGCTCTTCTTTGTACATCTGATAGAATTCAGCTGTGAATCCGTCTGGTCCAGGGCTTTTTTTTTGGTTGGTAGGCTATTTATTACTGATTCAATTTTGGAGCTCATTACTAATCTGCTCAGGGATTCAGTTTCTCCCTGGTTCCGTCTTGGAAGGGTATATATGTCCAGGGAATTATCCATTTCTTCTAGATTTTCTAGTTTGTGTGCATAGATGTGTTCACAATAGTCTCTGAAGTTTATTTGTATTTCTGTGGGATCACTGGTAACACCCCCTTTGTCATTTCTAATTGTGTTTATTTGGATCTTCTCTCTTTTCTTATTAGTCTAGCTAGCAGTCTATCTTGTTCATTCTTTTAAAAAACCAGCTCCTGGCTTAGTTGATCTTTTGAATGTTTTTTTTGTGTGTCTCAGTCTTCTTCAGTTCCGCTGTGATTTTGGTTATTTCTTGTCTTCTGCTAGCTTTGGAGGTGGACACTTTTGCATCACGCGTTGAGTTGTGATGTAGATCTTTCTAACTTTTTGATGTGGGCACGTAGTGCTATAAATTTCTCTTAACACTGCCTTAGCTGTATCCCAAAGATTCTGGTCTGTTGTGTCTTTGTTCTCATTGGTTTCTCTTGACTTCTGCCTTAATTTCATTATTTACCCAAAAGTCATTCAGGATCAGGTTGTTTAATTTCCATGTAATTGTATGGTTTTGAACAATTTTCTTAGTTTTGAATTCTATTTTTATTGATTTGTGGTTTGAGAGAGTGGCTGATATGATTTTGGTTCTTTTGCATTTGCTGAGGATTGTTTTATGTCCAATTGTGTGGTGGTTTTTAGAGTATGCCATGTGCAGATGAGATATATTCTCCCGTTTTTGGGTGGAGAGTTCTGTAGAATCTATCAGGTGCAGTTGATCCAGTGCTGAGTTGAGGTCCTGGATATCTTTGTTAATATTCTGCCTCAGTGATCTGTCTAATACTGTCAGTGGGGTGTTGAAGTCTCCCACTGTTACTGTGTGGCAGTGTAAGTCTCTTTGTAGGTCTCCAAGAACTTGCCTTATGAACCTGTGTACTGCTGTTGGCTGCATATATATTAGGATCGTTAGATCTTGTTGAATTGAATCCTTTACTATTATGCAATGCCCTTCTTTGTCTTTTTTGATCTTTGTTGTCTTAAAGTCTGTTTTGTGTGAAATTAAGATTGCAACTCTGCTTTTGTCTGTTTTCTATTTGCTTGGTAGATTTTTCTCCATTTCTTTATTTTAAGTCCATGGGTGTTATTGCATGTGAGATGGGTCTTTTTTGTTGTTGTTGTTGTTGAGACGAGAGTCTTGCTGTGTTGCCCAGGCTGGAGTGCAGTGGCACGATCTTGGCTCACTAAAAGATCTCCGTCCCCCAGGTTCCAGCAATTCTCCTGCCTCAGCCTTCTGAGTAGCTGGGATTACAGGTGTGCACCACCACACCCGGCTAAGTTTTATATTTTTAGTGGAGACAGGGTTTCACCATGTTGCCCAGGCTGGTCTTGAACTCCTGACCTCAAGCAATCCACCCACCTCTGCCTCCCAAAGTGCTGAGATTACAGGCATGAGTGAGCCATGGTGCCCAGCCAAGATGGGTCTTTTAAAGGCAGCATATAATTCGATTTTACTTCTTTATCCAGCTTGCTACTCTGTGCCTTTTAATGGGGACATTTAGCCCATTTACATTCAGAGTTAGTATTGATGTATGTGTATTTGATCCTGTCATTGTGGTGTTAGCTGTTTATTATGCTGACTTGTTTGTGTGTGGTTGCTTTATAGTGTCACTGGTCTGTATATTTAAGTGTGTTTTTGTGGTGGCTGGTAATGGTTTTTTTCTTTATACATATATGTATTTTTTTTTTTTTTTT
>NW_016107595.1:219137-239563 GCF_001604975.1 Cebus imitator
ATATAGGCCCCCAGTCTCTTCTGGCTTGTAAGGTTTCTGCTGAGAGGCTAACTCTTAGCCTGATGGGTTTCCCTTTGCACGTTACCTGTTACTTCTCTTTAGCTTCTTTGATTTTGACCCTGGACAGTCTGATGATTATGTATCTTGGGGATAATCTTATGAAGTATTTTGCATGGGTTCTCTACATTCCCAGATTTTGAATATTGGCCTCTCTAGCTAGACTGGGGAAGTTCTCATGGATGGCATCCTGAAATGTTTTCCAAGTTGCTTCCATTCTCCTCATCTCTTTCAGGGTTACTGATGAGTTGCAGATTTGATTTCTTTTTTAATCCCGTATTTCTTGCAGGCTTTGTTCATTCCTTTTCATTCTTTTTTCTCTCTCCTTATCTGTCTTATTTCAGAAAGCCAGTCTGTAAGCTCTGAGATTCTTTCCTCCGCTTGGTCTATACTGCTGTTGATACTCATGATTACATTAAATTCTTGTGCTGTGTTTTTCAGCTCTCTCGGGTCAGTTATATCCTTTTCTGTCCTGGCTCTTTTGTCTGCCAGTTTGTATATTTGTTTTTATTATGATTCTTAGCTTCCTTAGACTGGGTTTCAGTGTTCTGCTGAATCTCGATGATCTTTGTTCCTCTCCAGATTCTGAATTCTATTTCTGCCATTTCAGCCATCTCAGCTCGTTAAGAACTCTTGCTGGAGAGCTAGTGCAGTTGTTTGGAGGAAAGAGGACACTGGTTTTTTGAGTCATCAAGAGTTCTTGCGCTGGTTCTTTCTTATTTCCATGGGGCGGATGTTCCTTCGGTCTTTGAAGTTGCTGTCCTTTGAATGGGTTTCTTTTTCCTTTATCCTATTTGGTGACCCTGGGGGTTTGATTGTGTATAAGGTGGGTTCAGTTGGCTGGCTTCATTATTGGAAGATTTGAGGGGACCAGGGCTCAGCTTAGGACTCCTGAACTGCGTGCTGTCACTGGAGGGCTGGTATCCAGCCCTGGCTTTGAACTCTGGCTCCTCCAGGTTAGGAACCTGCTGTGCTGGAGGGGCCAAGCTGCTCCTGGACAGCTGGTCACCACACTCCGATGGGTGGTGCCAGGCAAAGCACTGCGCAGGGTGGTGGCAGCGGGATCTGTCCTCGTTTGCATGTGCCAGTGGCAGTATGGTGGCGTGCATGCTCATTGCCAGTGACAGGGTGCTAGTGGGTGCCATGGAGCCGGCCTCTGGGAGGGCATTTGTAGCAGCACCAGTGGGGGCAGTATGGCTGGAGTGGGGGCAGGGGCACACTGGCAACTGCATGCCTGTGTGTTAGTGCCAATGGTGGGGTTAGCATGGGGGTGGGGCGCTGGTGGGCACAGGACTGTGTGTGCCCTCTGTGCATGTTCACACTGGCAGCAGTGGCCGCTCAGGGCTGGGTGTTGTCTCTGCCTAGTTTCCTGGGGGAGGCCCAGCATGGGTGGAGCACCGGCAGGGGTGGGGCACCGGCAGGGGTGGGGCACCGGCAGGGGTGGGGCTGGCAGGCTCTATGCCGCCAAGACTCTGGCCGGGCGCGGTGGCTCACGCCTGTAATCCCAGCACTTTGGGAGGCCGAGGCGGGTGGATCACGAGGTCAAGAGATCGAGACCATCCTGGTCAACATGGTGAAACCCCGTCTCTACTAAAAATACAAAAATCAGCTGGGCGTGGTGGCGCGTGCCTGTAATCCCAGCTACTCAGGAGGCTGGGGCAGGAGAATTGCCTGAACCCAGGAGGCGGAGGTTGCGGTGAGCCAAGATCGCGCCATTGCACTCCAGCCTGGGTAACAAGAGCGAAACTCCATCTCAAAAAAAAAAAAAAAAAAAAAAAAAAAAAACAAAAAAAAAAAAAAAAAAAAAAAAAAAAAAAAAGACTCTGACAACAATGGAATGGTGGTGGGAGAGGAGAATGGGGGGTGAGGTGCATTTAGGCTGGCAGCAGTGACACGACATAGTGAACACACGACATAGTGAACGCACATCACCAGCAAAATGATGTTGAGGGTGGCTGTGGGCAAATGCCTGCAGGCAAAACCACACAGGGTAGGCTGCAGTGGGAGCAGGGCTCAGGCAGGCTAGTGTGTCTGCGGGGCCGCTCTGCTGGAGCACTCCCCGTTCAGGCACAGTCTGCCAGTGCAGGAGCCATGATGCCGCCCCCAGGAGGTACCTGGGGATAGCACCTCAAGCAGGCTTGGCCAGGCTTGGGCCGCAGGAGAGGCCAGCAGACTGAGGGTTGCCCAGGTCAGACTGGCCCCATCTGATGGGCAAGACTACTCTGGAGAGTTCAGGTCTGACATTTCCCCTAGGGCTAAAGTCTCCCACGGGAGCAAGTCGAGCCTAGGGTTGGGTATCCTGGCTGCGCTCCACTACAGATGCTCCTGCACCAAACCCCCGGCCTGGCTCAGGCTGGAGCTTGCCCTGACCGAGGTAGGAGACAGAACTGGACTCAGGAGGTGGGGCTTGGACGCCAGATCAAATGGAGGACCAGCTAAAACAGGTCAGGGGCAGAAGCGCCTCCTCATAAGACACACCCCCAGTGTGCTATGCCAGTTTACCATTGCCATGGCAACACTTGGAAGTTACTGCCCCTTTTCATGGCGATGACCCAACAACCCAGAAGTTACCAACCACATTCTGGAAATTTCTGCATAAACTGCCCCTTACTTTGCATATAATTAAAAGTAGGTATAAGTGTGACTGCAGCGCTGCCTCTGAGCTGCTGTCCATGGGTAGCCCCACTCCATAGGGAGCAGTGCCTCTGCTGCTGCGCACGCGGGCGCTTCAGCAAAAGTTCTGCTTGTTACCACCGGCTCGCCCTTGAGTTCTTTCCTGGGTGAAGCCAGGAACCCTCCTGGTCTGTCTCAGTTTTGGGGCTCGCCTGCCCTGCATCACTACCACTTCTTTAAGCAGCTTTCTCTGACGAGGGGTCCCTCCTGCCGGGATTCCAGAGGCCATGGTGAGAGTGGGTTCCCCTTGCTTGTTCAACTCACCCTCTCCACAGGAGTCGTTAGGGGCCAGGAATGATTCCTGGTGCACAGTAGCCCCATGCAGCGTTCCCAGCCTCCTCCTCTGTCTCCCTCCAGCTTCTGTGTCTTCCCTCCACCCACTCTTGGGGCCTTCCTTCTGAAGATCTAGGAGCGCACCTGTCTGCACAGTGTCCCTGTCTCGCAGTGGGAGATGTCTCTCCTGGCTGCGCCTAGTTGGCCATCTTGGAGCAGGAGCAAAATCTAGGTAAAGTCTTTAAACAGCTTCAAGCTGGGGTTCCCACGAACCCCTCTTTTTGGTGGACGAGACATAGGGGAAGGGGCCCAGAGCTTTCTTGCCTTCTCTGGGCACGCCACCCTCCAGGAACCTCCACGTGTTCAGCTCTCTGGAGGCTCCTTTTATCTCTTTTGCTTTACGTCTTCCCTCACTGAGACTTCCTCATTCAGTGTTGAATACAAGTGGTGAGAGTGGACATTCTTGCTTTGTTCCTGACCTTAGAGGGACACCATTAAGTCTTTTGCCACCAAGTAGGATGGTAGCTGTAGATTTGTTGTAGATGTTCTTTTTCACCTTGAAGAAGTTCCCTTTTATTGCTAGTTTGCTAAAAGTTTTTTTGTTATCATGCGTGGGTGGGCATTGTATTTTGTTCAGTTCTTTTTCTGTATCAATTGATGTGATCACATGAGTTTTCTTCTTCAGGTTGTTAATATGGTGCATCCCACTGACTGCTTTCTGATTGTTGAACCAGTGTTGCATTCCTGGAATAAAATCCAGTTGGTCATGGTGTATTGTAGATTGAGTATCCATTATACATGCTTGGGACCAGGAGTGTTTTGGATTTCAGATTTCTTTGGATTTTGGAATATTTGTATATGCATCATGAGATATCTTGGGGCTAGGACCCAGGCCCAAACATGAATTCATTTATTTTATTTATTTATTTATTTATTTATTTTGAGGAGGAGCTTCATTCTTATTGCCCAGGCTGGAGTACAATGGCGAAATCTTGGTTCAGTACAACCTCTGCCTCCCGGATTGAAGCGATTCTCCTGCCTCAGCCCCCCAAGCAGCTGGGATTACAGGCGCCTGCCACCACGCCAGGCTAATTGTTGTATTTTTAGTAAAGATAGGGTTTTACCATGTTGGCCAGGCTGGTCTCCAACTCCTGACCTCAGGTGATCTGCCTGCCTCAGCCTCCCAAAGTGCTGGGATTATAGGTATGAGCCACTGCACCCAGCCTCGTTTATGTTTTATATATACCTTATGCACATAACCTGAAGGTAATTTTACTTTTCCCTTGGGGATGCTGAATAAACTGCATTGTGCACCTGCATTTTGACTGCCACCTGTCACATGAAGTCAGGTATGGAATCTCCTACTTTTGACGTCATGTTAGGGCTCAAAAAGTTTTGGATTTTGGAGCATTTTGGATTTTGGATGTTTGGATTAGGCATGCTTAACCTGTATTCTTTTTGTGTACTGCTGGATTTCCTTTGCTGGTGTTTTGTTGGAGATTTTTGGATGTATACTCATAAGAGATATTGGTCTGTGATTTTCTCTTTTCTGCAATGTTTTTACCTGGTTTTAGTATCAAAGTAATGGAGGAAGTGTTTCTTCCTCTTCCGTTTCCTGGGAGACATTTTATAGAATCTATGTTAATTCTTTAAACATTTGTTAGAATTTACTACTGACACTATCCAAGCCTGGAGATCTATTTTACACAATGCTTTTAACTATGAATTTCAAAAAAAAAGTGTTCTTTTGAGACAGGGCCTTGCTCTGTTGCCCAGGCTGGAGGGCAGTAGCATGATCGCAGCCCACTGCACCTCGACTCCCCCAGCTCAAGGGATCATCCCATCTCAGCCTCCCGAGCAGCTGGGACTACAGCCGTGTGCCACCAAGCCTGGCTAATTTTTAAAAAATGTTTTGTAGAGATGAGGGTCTCACTGTGTTGCCCTGGCTGATCTCGAACTCCTGGGGCAAGTGATCCTCCTGCCTCGGCCTCCCAAAGTACTGGTAGTACAGGCATGAGCCGCTGTCAGACGTGGCCTCCATCCTGCTGTTAAGTCCATTGAGCAGGCTGTTTATTTCAGTTATTATATTCCTTAGTTCTAAAATTTCTCCATTTGATTCTTCTCTCTGTTTTTGAGACAGGGGCTTACTCTGTTGCCCAGGCTGGAGTATAGTGGTGCAGCCATAGCTCACTGCAGCCTCAGCCTCCTGTGCTCAAGTGATGCTCCCACCTGAGCCTGCTGGGTAGCTGAGACCACAGGCGAGCACCACCATGCCTGGCTGGGTTTTTTAATTTTGTAGAGACCAGGACTTGCTGTGTTTCCCAGGCTGTTCTCAAATTTCTGGTTCATTCTTCATCATCTGTTTATTTGATGAGACTTTCTATTTTAACATGTGTTGCAAGCATTTGCAATTTTTAAAATAGCTGTTTGAAGTCTTTGTCAGATAATCCCAACATCTGTGAAGTGTTGACATTGGTTGATTGGGTTTTCCAGGCAGGTTGACATTTTCGTGGTTGGTTGTATGCTGAGTCATTTTGGATTGTATCCTAGACTTTTTTTTTTTTTTTGAGACGGAGTCTCGCTCTGTCCCCCAGGCTGGAGTACAATGGTGCAGTCCTGGCTCACTGCAACCTCCGCCTCCTGGGTTCAAGCACTTCCCCTGCTTCAGCCTCCCGAGTAGCTGGGATTTGAGGACCATACCTGGCTAATTTTTGTATTTCTAGTAGAGACGGGGTTTCACCTGGGTTCAAGCACTTCTCCTGCCTCAGCCTCCCGAGTAGCTGGGATTTCAGGACCATACCTGGCTAATTTTTGTATTTCTAGTAGAGACGGGGTTTCACCATGTTGGCCAGGCCGGTCTCGAACTCCTGACCTCATGATCCACCTGCCTTGACTTCCCAAAGTGCTGGGATTACAGGTGTTTGCCACTGCGCCCGGTCATATTCTAAGTCTTATTTAAACTATATGGGAAATACTGATATTTTTGTTTTGGCCGGCGGCCAGTCTTTCAGGCCACAAGTTCCAACCTCCAACCTGTGGGCCATGAACATCAGGTCGGTTTTTAAAGCTCCTACTTAGGTCTCCTAGGTGTGCACCGCACCGCCCAGTGGTCAGTCTGGGACCAGGGTGGTTAGTTCCATTCTCAGAGTCTTTGGTAAGTGGAAGTATAGTATACACACAGGATGCACACATGCTCGATTCTAGAGCATTCTGGAGACATTAGCCACTTGATGGGTGACTTTCCTGAGCCCCTGCCTCTGTGCTGTCTATCTGGCACTTTCACATTCCTTGCGGTGTTCTCGGTTGCACACATCTGCCACTGGGCCCGCATCCAGCCCACATGGGGAGAGCACAGAGAGAGAAAAGGACAACAGTCCCCCCCACCCTTGGAACAGTAGCTAGCACCACAGGGCCTGGGGCATGAGGAACGCGGAGATGAGGACTTGTGTTTTCTGGGAGCATCAGGAGCTCCTCTTGCCCTGGAGCCCGGCCTGGAGGCTCTGCTGAGCTCTCGTCTGCTCTGTGGTGCTCACTCCTGCCTCCAGGTTTCTGCTGCCCTTTTTTGTGGGGGCGGCGGGGACACTGTGCATTCGGTGGCTCTTCCCTGGTCCACCTGCTGCTGTCTTCGGTGTTCCGGCAGCTGCCAAGCCTCCTGCCCAGGTTTCAGAGCTGTAGTCGGCGGCAGGGGAAGCGGCGTCCACCAACCCACCTTGCCAGCCATTTGCTTTTGTGTTCACACTGGCCGCCTCCTCACGGTGTGGTGGACGGTGACGGGCTCAGCCGATCCAGGCTGAGGATCACTCAGGCGCCCATTTCTGATGGTCACAGGCCATGCAGCATTGAGCAGTCTTGCTCAGCCCCAGACGTGTGCACTTGGGTGTCTCCATGACCTGGGTCGGAATTTCTGGAGGGCTGAGGCCCCAGACACGGAATTGCCGAGGAGAGTGCTGCCCAGACTGTCTCCCAGCGCGCTCTGTGCAGACCTCTTTGCATTCTTACTTTCTAAGCTATGGGATGGGACAGTAGCCTCGCTAATAACCGCCTTCCCCTCTCCTCTGGGGACCCTTGTCTGATTGTTTATTGAGCCCAAAACAGGATCCATCTGGGTGCCCTGGGATGCAAAGGCAAGTCCCAGAGGCAGCTTAGAGCTGAGCGGGAAAGCTATGGGGCTGCGGGGTCCCACCACAGGGCTCTGCTATGCGTGGCTCCATCTGGAAGGACCCCACTCCTCCACACGGGTCAGCCCAAGGGCAGCCGTCAGAATGCCGCCTTCCTAAGTCACTTGCAGAGCTGGCGGCTGCGTCAACATTTACCTCCAGATTGATTATCTGGGTGGAGCCTGGTACTTACACAGCCAGGCCCTCAGCAAGCATCCCTTCAGCGCCCACCCTGGGAAGGGCACCTGCTCTGGGCAGCTAGTCACACCTCAGCTGAGAAGGTCCCGATTGCTGCCTGCAGGGCCGAGATCAGCCTCGTGGGCTGGGCGGCTTTTCGGCTTCACTCCCTGGGCCTGCCGTCGCAGCATTTGTGACCTCACGTGTTCAGGTAGCTGGCTGCCAGGGACAGTCTCAACTCCCTGTGGGGGAGGCAGCATCGAGGGCGAATGAGAGGCCATCACAATCGAGTGGAGGCCCTCTGAGAACGAGGCAGGTGGAATCCCAGTGCTCAGGCTCCGGGAGCCCCTGCCAGTGAGGGTCCTGCGCGCCTGAGCCTCCTCGTGCCCACTGAGCACCTGCTGTCTCACACGCTGTTTCTGGAGCAGGACGTGGCAGTGCGCAGCCCCACGTGGCTTCCCCGAGCAGAGAGATAGACAAGTAGGCAGACTCAGGGAAGCGCTTGTGCACTGTGGGACTGGGGAGCCGCCTTCAAGATGGGGACAGGACAGTGACAGGAGGCGAGGGTGCGGAGGGGACAGACCAGAGAGCTTGGGGTTGTGTCCGCTTCCCTGCCCCTCCCATGGCTGCCATTTGCTTGGTGCCTCAGTTTTCCTGATTCCCTCAGAGGCGAGGGTGGGGAGGTGACAGACCAGAGCCCTCGGGGCCATGTCTGGTTGGCACCTCAGTTTTCCCAGTTCCCTCAGAGGCAGCAAGCTGGTGAGAGGCTTTAGCGTGTCTACCTGGTGCTTTTTGGATGTCACACGTAAGACTGCACAGACTCTCCTGCTCCTCTGCGGACAGGAAACACGGGCCCTGCACCATGTTAGCCTGGCTGGAGCCAGCATCTGGCCCCAGGTGTCCAAGTTGGTGGCCCCGGTCTGTGCAGCATGGCAGTGTGCAGTGGTGGCCAGGGCTGCAGCCCAGCGATTCTTCTGTCAATCTGCGCCCTCAGCACAGGGCCTCTGATCTGAGCGTGTTTCGTCACCTCTAAAATCGGTGCAGGAAGAGATGCTCTGGCATCTTGGCTCACTCAGGACAGGCGGGGGGTGGAGGACCATCGCCCTGCCGTGGATTTCTAATTGCACTCTCAGACGTGTCCCAGCACCTCGCCAGGGTCCCTCCTCCAGAGGTTGTCAAGGCATGTGTGGAGCAGAGCAATGCCTGGTGTGGTGGAAATGCTGTGTCAGCCTTGTGACTGGATTGAAGTGGATTATTTTGGATCAAGTGTTATCACACATCAGGGTGGCCCTGGGAAGCAGGAAGGGGTCCAGACCTGGGGGATGAGGGGCCAGTGGCCTCCCTGGGAGGTCAAGAGGAGAAACAGCTTTCAAGAAAAGTCAGTCTGACCTGGTCCAAGAGACCCTGGCCCAGCCCATCGGGTGAGGAGGGACCAAAGGGTCCTGGTCCGGGGCTGTCGAGCTCAGGGCCTCTCAAGGCTGACTTAGCATGGGGAACCAGCTGAGTTCAGCCCGGGGGATTCAGGGGACTCTCGGGAGGGAAGGACTGGTGTAAGAGAGAGAATCCTCAGGGCTCCAGACACACATCACCTGGCCCCAGTGTGGCCCGAGGCCTAGGGGGCAGGACCCGGTATCCGCCTCATGTCCACAGGGTGCTGGAGTGGGGTGGGTGTCAGCCAGGTGTGGGTTGGGGGTAGGCCTGAGCCACAGCTGGGAGTCTCCCAGCTCAGGGGACAAACAGGAGGGGAATGGGCTGGGGGTTGTGAAGGGCGTTGAGAGTGGGGTGGCCAGAGGGTCACACGACATGATGGGAGGCAGTGGCTGGTGTTGGGGACGTCCCCGAACGCCCACACTGCCACCCCCAGGTCAGCGCCAACGGCAACGTCCTGCGCAGCGAGATCGTGGGCTCCATCAAGATGCGGGTGTTCCTCTCGGGGATGCCTGAGCTGCGCCTGGGCCTCAATGACAAGGTCCTCTTTGACAACACAGGCCGTGAGTACCCGCACCGCGGGTCCTGCCATGAGGATGGCTTCACGGGGCACGCATGGTACAGCCCAGGCCAGGGTTGGGCCAGGCAGAGGACGAGCTGCTTTGGCACCATTTCACACTGCTTCACAGCCAGCCGCGTAGAGCATCCATCTGTCCCGGCAGAGTAGGCACAGGCAGTGAAAACCCTCAGTCGAGCTGTGAGGCCCCCGTCACCCGGCCTCACACGGCAGGTCCGGCACTCTGCCCTGCGTTGCCCGAGCTGCTGGACTTGGCGAGGCCTGGCTCTCTCCTCCCTCCCAGTCCAGGTTTCTCCCCGACCTTGGGCCCTAGGTATGGGCTGTGTGAAGGCCACACATGGTGATTCTTGCTCCCGCAGCCTGGCCTCTAACACTTCCCACAGCTGGGCGGGGCCAGAGGGGCTCAGGGCCTGGGTTTGCGAACTGCGCCTCCCACCTCTCAGCCATCACAGGCCACTGGAAGAGAGTGCTGTGGCTGAGCACACCCCCATTCCTGGCCCAGCGAGCGCTTCTCGGGCATCGGCCCATCAGGGCAGCGACCCCCCCCCCGGGCTGGGCAGGGCCCCACCCACATAGCCCTTGGTGAGGTGGGAAACCAAGGTAGGACCCAGGATCCCATAGATGACAGGGTCTGAGCCCTGAGCCATCCCCCAACCGAGTCCACCAACTGAGCCCTGGTATGGCCGCTGAGGACTCAGCATGAACCAGACCCACCAGCCCTGCCCCTGGGAACCCAGGGGTGTGAGGAGTGGCGGGGTGGTTGTCTTGGGACCCAGCCCCCTTGGTGTTGGTGGCCCAGGCTGCTCTTGGTGCGTGGACTGGGGCCCCTGCTCTGCCCAGGGTGGGCCCAGGTGGTAGGAGTGCCGCTGAGAGCGCGACCAGAGGGCCCAGGTCTGTCCTGCCCTCACCCCGACTCCAGGCGGCAAAAGCAAATCCGTGGAGCTGGAGGATGTGAAGTTCCACCAGTGTGTGCGGCTGTCACGCTTCGAGAATGACCGCACCATCTCCTTCATCCCGCCCGATGGCGAGTTCGAGCTCATGTCCTACCGCCTCAACACCCACGTGAGTGTGCCACCCTAGGGCTGGGCTGCAGGCAGCTTCTCCTTTATCTTGAGGAGGGTAAGCCCAGGCAGGCACGGGGGCCGGGCCCACCCCACACTCTATGAGCTGCCTGGCTCTGCAGAGACCGAGTCTGAGGATTTGGGACTCCGAGCTTTCTGAGGGGCACAGACCCCGTTGGCCACCAGGCAGTCTCTAGAGCGGGCCCCGGTCGTGTTTTCTGCATTGGCACTGACACCTCCCCGGTAGTTCCCGGCTGCCTCGACACTCCCTGATGCTGGCTGTGCATGCCCTGGGGGGCCCTAGGCCCACATCCAGGCAGATGGTCCCTTTCACTGGGCCTCAGTTTCCCCTCTGAAATGGGGCTTTGTCAAGCACGGCCAGGCGTGAGCACGCTGTTTGCCCTCCCTCCTCGGCAGGTCAAGCCTTTGATATGGATCGAGTCGGTGATTGAGAAGCACTCCCACAGCCGCATCGAGTACATGATCAAGGTGCGGGGCCGAGGGGAGGGCTGCGGGCAGCCACCCACTGAGGGCCTAACCCAGGGCTGTGGGTGCCGGGGAGCTGCCATCTGTGCCCTTTCTGTGGCCTCAGATGCAGGAATGGCCTGCCCCTAGATGGTGCCACTTGTGGGGAGGGGCCTACAGCCAGGACACTCAGCGGTGTTGCCCAGCAGGTGGACCACCTCTGTCCTCAGTGAGCCCTGTCCAGCCCAACCTGGCCCTGGGGACACAGACACTGTCCCAGGAGGGCAGGGCAGAGGGAGGGATGGGGAGCCTCGGAAGCTGAGCAGACAGGAGAAGCAAGATGAAACTCCTGAAATTAGACCTTGGGAGAGTCTCAAAGCTGGGATCGGGGTGGGCAGTGCCTGGAGAAGTGGGGTCGGGGTGGGGGTAGGGAAGATCCCCCAGGCCAGGCTGAGGGCCATGTGGCCTGGAGGGGCTGGGCCAGGTCCCCGTGGCCTCCGTAACCCTGGGCTGCATCGGCCTGGTCTGCAGGCCAAAAGCCAGTTCAAGCGGCGGTCAACAGCCAACAACGTGGAGATCCACATTCCCGTGCCCAACGATGCCGACTCGCCCAAGTTCAAGACGACGGTGGGGAGCGTCAAGTGGGTCCCCGAGAATAGTGAGATCGTGTGGTCCATCAAGTCCTTCCCGGTGAGTGCCCCGCGCCTGTCTCCGCGACGCAGCCCGAGTGCTGTCGGACCTCGAGATGGGGTGACAGTGGCCACTATGTCCCCCACCCCTGGGCGTCTGAAAGGGTGGACGGAGAGCCAAGGACTGGAGGGAAAGCAGGAGGAGGCAGAGGCTGACTGGGCCCCTCGGCCCCTTTCTGTTTGTAAACCAGCCTCTATCTCTACCCTCAGGGCAGCGCCCTCTCCCTCCCTCTCTGTGATGCCCCCGAGTACCAATGTTAGATGGGGCTCCAGTGCATACAGGCCTGAAGGAGCCCCGCCCACACCGGCAGGTCCAGGGCCCCTTCCGTGCAGGCCATCGAGGTGTACCGCTGCCGGCCAGTCGGCCGGAGCAGCACGGCCTCCAGCGCCCCGCACCAGCCGCCTGTGTCCTGGGCGAGCTCTGCACTGGTGTGGCTGTCCCCACACCGTGCTAAGGATTCTGAGGACTTGAGTCCGGGCTTTCGAGAGTATGCGGTGGCCAGAGAGGCTAGGCCCGGGCATGGCTCTAGAGCTGAGCCGGGTGGTCCTGACCTGCTCCGCCAGGCACTGCTTTCCATGTTCTCTCCTCTCTCTCCGTCTGCATCCCACGGGCACTTGGGGACAGCCCCTTGAATTCCGTGACATTACTTTCCCTCACAGCCTCAATCTGATCACATGACATAAAATACAGCACATAGAGGAAGGAGAAAGAAAAGCTGGTAACCCTTTTCTTTCTTTGAGACAGAGTCTTGCTCCGTCACTCAGGTTGGAGTGCGGTGGTGTGATCTGGGCTCACTGCAACCTCTGCCTTTCGGGTTTAAGCAATCCTCCTGCCTTAGCCACCATGCCTGGCTAATTTTTGTATTTTTAGTAGAGATGGGGTTTCACCATGTTGGCCAGGATGGTCTTGATCTCTTGACCTCATGATCTGCCTGCCTTGGCCTCCTATAGTGCTGGGATTACAGGCGTAAGCCACCACACCGAGCCTGGCTATTTGCTTTTAAACCTAAAGTGTTTCTCAGTCCTGCCCCTACCGCTGTTACCAGGGTAGAGAATCTGACATGTGTCCATGACACTGTCCCTCTGGACAGAGAGCCGGGCCGGGCTCTGCGTTCCCCATAGCGCCCACTTCACAGAAGTGGCTGCCCCGTTACTGGGTGTATGGGTACCTGTGACTATTGTGTTGTCCCTGTGGCTTATGGGCCAGCAGCCTCTAGGCTTGTGACCCGTCCTCCTGTGCAGCTGTCATTCCCCCTGTGATGACGGCAGCACGCCTGCCGCTGCCTGTCCTTCCTGCCCGGGAGCCCTTCTCACTGTGCTTTTTTGGCATCAAGGGGGTTTGGTATTGAACTGGCACCAGCCT
Organism: Cebus imitator; assembly: GCF_001604975.1. Classification (NCBI taxonomy): domain Eukaryota; kingdom Metazoa; phylum Chordata; class Mammalia; order Primates; family Cebidae; genus Cebus; species Cebus imitator. Next base: position 232,058 of record NW_016107595.1, read on the forward strand.
ACAGTTCTTATCGAGAGCAGAGTTAAAGCCACTCAGCTCAGCATGACTACACGGGCTGGGTGTGTGGACCTTCACTGCCCCTGCAGAGTCTGCTTCCCTGCATTTTCTTTGGCTTGTGTCTTCCTGTCGGTCTTGCTAAGGTTCAGATCTGGGGTTCAGGTGAGGCGCCGAGGGGGTTTATGCCCTTGCTGCCTGCTTTACCAACTGCTGCTGTCTCGTTATCCTCCCCTCAGCACACGTCACGCTGCCCTAGTGGCAGCAGGCAGAGATGGGCCACTCTGCCTGCCCCAGCTGCATGGGGAAGGCCCCTGCCCCGAGGCGGAAACAGCCCTAGTCGCAGCTCCCACTGAACCTCGGCCCGAGTCCTGGGGAACAGAGACTGTGGGTCCCACGTGTGGCCAGAGTTGAGATCGTGTCCCTGACTGCTCAGGGCAGGACCAGGCACTGGGGACGCCCAGGCTGTGACCTCTTGTTCCTCAAGGCAGGGTGAAGATCACTGCCAGGATGCAGGTTCCAGCCAGAGCTGCCCCCTGCTCACCCTTAGGGCTGACCTGTCACTCAGGGCGTGCTTCTTGGTTTCTTCCTTTTGTCGCCTCTCCCTGTTCATGGTTCTCACCTTGACACACTCTTCACGTGCTGTCCTGAGAGTCGACGCATGGCCCCTGATCCCCGGCAGCCCTCACCTGCCACAGTCATTGCACCCTCCCTCCCTCCCTCTTCCTTCCCATGGCCAGTCTGTCTTGTTTGCCAGCCTTAGGGGAAAGTGCACTGGGGGAGCTGGGGTGCTGGGCCACTGCAGGTGACACAGGCGACATTGCAGGGGCTTGGTGAGCTCAGCTCTGGGTGCCTGGGAGTCCTCTTGGGGCAGCTGGGCACTCCAGTGCAGGGTCAAGCTTTCACTCCCCAGCACGGGGACTCACGCTCCCCTCCCTGGACTGGGGTGAACGGTCAGTCTCTGCTCATCGCCACTAGGGCCAGAGCTGTTGGCCAAGCTGGGGGCAGGGCCTGGGCCTGAGCGCCTCCCTGTCTGCTCCCCAGGGTGGCAAGGAGTACCTGATGCGGGCCCACTTTGGCCTGCCCAGCGTGGAGGCAGAGGACAAGGAGGGCAAGCCCCCGATCAGCGTTAAGTTCGAGATCCCTTACTTCACTACCTCCGGCATCCAGGTATGTACAGCCCAGGTGAGGCCGCAGGTGACAGACGTCAATGCAGCCAGCACGGAAAAAGGGGTCGGGCAGCTGCAGCCAGGACCCCATGGTGCCACGGGGCTCCGCCTCCCACAGGCAGTGGGACTCCAGCTGAGGAGAGGCGAGGCTGCCTCTGCTTAGCCCTGAGCTCAAAGCTCAGAGACTCATTCTGCCCCAAAACTAGCATTTGAGGCTCTGCTGTCCACACTGATGCACCATAGGACCTCTTCCCTGGCACCCCCTCAAAAGCCCACGGCAGGAGAGGCTTAAGGAGAGCCAAGGGCCTTCTGGCTGGGCTCCCCAGCAGGCTGCTGAGGCCGAGTCTGCGAGGCTCACCCTGCTCATCACTGCTTCCAGAGGTGGCTCTGCCCTCCCATGCCTCTGCACGGTCCAGACACAAATCCCCTTCACCCCCGAGGTCTGTGCTCATCCACTCGTCACAGCCTCCCCTGCCAGCCAGCAGGAATGGTTACGGGGGGACCAACAGGGATGGGAGCCTGCGGTGCTTAGGGCCTTGCAACCTGTGCCCCAGGTGCGCTACCTGAAGATCATTGAGAAGAGCGGGTACCAGGCCCTGCCCTGGGTGCGTTACATCACACAGAACGGAGGTGAGTGCGGCCCCACCATGGGGTGGGGTTGTGCTGAGGGGTCTTCGGTGGCTGCCCCCAGGGTGGAGTGGTCGGGTCCTGAAAGCCTTGTCGGGTGCCCCCCATCCTGGGTGCAGAGTCCAACATGAGGCCTCCCTCCTGTCTCCTAGATTACCAGCTCCGGACCCAGTGAGGGGCTGTCGCTGCCAATGCCCCGGCCCCAGCACCAGGGGACACACCTGCCAAGCCCACCGGATGGAGGGGCCCTCCCTGGACTCGGGCTAGCCTCCACCCAGGGACCCCTGCCTTCCCCAGGCCACCTGCTCTGCCATCAACACTCATCTCAGAAGCCGCATTTCCCGAAGAGGCTGGTCTTCAAAAAGTCTCGTCTCTTTGCCCCTGAAGTCAGTTTCAGGGAAAAGAGATGAAAACTTTCCCTCTAGAGGTTACAGCCTTTTATGCTGTTGAGCTCCCAGGTACTAAGAAGCTTGGCCAACGCTTGCCAGACAGACAGCTGCAGGTGGCATCTGCCACCAAGGAAGCGCCAGCCTCACTGGGCCAGCCGGTGCGTCATCTTGTTGCCATTTTGTTGAACGTGATGGGTTTATGGGTGTTCCTGGAGCTTGTCTTTGTGCGTTCGTTGCTGTTTGTTACCTCACCATCCCACATCCCAGGGCACTCAGGCAGCACTTGGTGAGGACGGGCCCTCACCCTCGTCTTCCTCCCCAGCAGTGCATGCAGGGGGCCGTTTACACATTGGTGCCGGGACCTGGTGCTCTCGGGGGCCACTGCAGCATCTGCCTGCTCCCTGGAGGCCCCTGCTCTGGACTCACAGGCCTCACCTGTGGCGCCTTCTCAGGGCCAGCCTGGGTCACAGGACGCCGTCACTCAGCCAGATCAGTATTTACCCAGCAGGGGAGGTGGGATTCGGTGAGAGACGCCGGCCTCAGACTTCTTCCCACTGAGGGTCCAGAGAGCGGGGCCATGTGTCACCCACATCTGCGCTTGGTCACCACCCTCCCCACCCTATGTGTGTTCATGTCATAGTTACATTAAATTCCATTCATTGAATACTCTGCGGCCTTCCTCCGTTGTGGCGTGGTCTTGACGACGCCTGCGTGACCATGGGCAGCTGCAGCGCTTGCCTGGTTTCGTCACTGACCTTCCCTGTGGCCTCACAAGGTGCCACCAGCTCCTGCTTCCCGAGCTGAAACAGGAAAAGCAGCTGCAGGATGAGACAGCTACAGCGCTGGAACGTGGGCCACCGCTTCAGGGCCACGCAGAGGAGGCCACAGAGGCAGGTTCTCCTCTCCAACCTGTTCCACCCTCAGATGGCCAACAGCTGGTCCCCGCCTCTCCCCAGCCCAGTGGCCCGCTCCGAGCGTGGTCCTTGTGTCAGCAACATCCCTGTGTGCTCACTAGAAATGCAGGTTCTTGGGCCAACCCTGATCTGCCAAAGCCGAGGCTCTGGGACCAGGGTCCCGGAAACCATTAACAAGGCCCTCGGGTGCTTTTTCTGTGAACTGCTACCTGGTCCACGGGGCAAACGGCACGTAGCTAGGATGCACCACCTGCTCCCGGCTCCCTGCCCCCAGTGCTGGTGGCCCTGCCTGGCCAGTGCCCTCTTGCCTTCGTTCTCCCCCCTCTCTCCTTTCTTGCTGAGCTCACCCTCAGGCATCTCTTGGGCATCCATCCTAACATGACCCAAGTAGAACCTTGGCTGTCCACCCATGCGGGTCTTCCCCGTCTCAGTGATGCTGCCCCAGCCGAGGGTGCAGGGCTCAGACGGAAGTCCTGCAGGCCTCCCTAAGGCCCCTCCCCTCACTGTCCACACCCGTACCAGCAGCCAGCCTGACGGCCCCTCCGGAAGACCCTGGGTCTGATCTCGGCCATCCTCGCTGCTCCAGTGTGGGCTGTCCCTGTCCCCACCCTGCAGAGCCCCCGTGCTGGGACACTGCAGGGACAGAAGAGGGCTGGTCCACAGGACAGAAGAGGGGCTTCGGTTTCCAGCGACAGAACAGATCAGCCCTGCAAACCCTCCACCGGACGGTAGAAACGCGAGAAATGAAGCAGACGCACCTTGCCATGCCCATAAAAACTCAAGATCTGCAGGAGCCCAAAACGAAGGAAGGAGACTTGGAAGACACCATGGGCTCGCGCCGGAGTTGCTCTTGGAAACCACAGGGTTTAGATTTGGGGGCCAGGTGGCAGATAAGACTTTGGTCCTCCGGAAATGGTGAAATGCAGTGGAAATGACTCCTGCATGAAGCTGGAGTCTCGTAAGAGCCTCAAAAGATACTTGCAGTAAAAAGATGGACTAGAAAAAATCATTTGCCCTTCACCCCTGAGAATAAGCACTGTGTCCTCTCTTTGCCTGAGATCCAGAGGAGAAAAAGCCTCCCCTGAGGCCTCACCGCTTGTTTAGACCTGACATGTATAATGCACCGATATGGTTTGCAGACACCCAAGCCAAGATGATTATGACACAAAACCTCCCTGGAAGGACCTAACTTCATCCCTTCTTACCGAAGATCCTCGCACACAATCCATCCTACACACGAGGACACGTCCTCAAAATTACAAAACACGTGCGTAAAAGCAAACTTTAAACAGCGGGATGGGCCGGGCACGGTGGCTCATGCCTGTAACCCAGCACTTTGGGAGGCCGACGCAGGTGGATCACGGGGTCAGGAGAACAAGACCATCCTTGCCAACATGGTGAAACCCTGTCTCTACTATAAATGTAAAAATTAGCTGGGCGTGGGGGCACGCACCTGTAATCCCAGCTACTCAGGAGGCTGAAGCAGGAAAATCGCTTAAACCAGGGAGTCAGAGGTTGTAGGGAGCTGAGACTGCACCACTGCACTTGAGCCTGATAACAGAGCAAGACTCCATCTCAAAAACAAAAAAAAACCTGGCAGGATTAGATCCTCACGAACTTCAAAGACTATCGGGCATGTAAACAAATACGCTATGCAGTAAATGTGCTCCAGGTGAGTAGAGGCACAGAGACTCTCCACACTTGATCTTGGCCAAAAGGCGATGGCACAGGGACTCAATAGAAAGGAACAAAATGCTGTTGCGACAGAACTGTTACAACATCCAACAAGGCAAATAATTTGCATGCGGATTATGCCTACAAATCAGAAAAAGGGAGAACCTAATAAAATGGGCAGTGCGTGAACAGCATGAAGAAGAAATACAAATGGCAAACGTTCAGGCAGGCATGGTGGCTCACACCTGTAAGCCCAGCACTTTGGGAGGCCGAGGCGGACAGGTCACTGGAGGTCAGGAGTTTGCGACCAGTATGGCCAGCATGGTGAAACCCCGTCTCTACTAAAAATACAAAAATTATCCAGGCGTGGTGGTGCCTGCCTGTAATCCCAGCTGTTGGGGAGGCTGAGGCAGGAGAATGGTTTGAACGTAGGAGGTGGAGGTTAGAGTGAACCGAGATGGCACCACTGCACTCCAGCCTGGGCAACAGAGCAAGACTCCATCTCAAAAAAAAAGAAACATAGGCCTGGCTCGGTGGCTCACGCTCATGCCTGTACCCAGCACTTTAGGAGGCCAAGGCAGGTGGATCACCTGAAGTCAGTTCAAGACTAACCTGGCCAATGTGGCAAGACCCCATCTTTACTAAAAATACCAAAATTAGCCAGGCACAGTGGCCGGCACCTATAATCCCAGCTAACAGGAGGCTGAGGCATGAGAAGCGCTTGAACCCCAGGAGGCGGAGGCAGCAGTGAACCGAGATCGCACCACTGCACTGCAGCCTGGACAACAGAGCAAGACTTCATCTAAAAAAAAAAAAAAAAAAAGGCAGACATTTAACCACGTAGGTATTCAGGAAATACGTACACATAAACCAAGACCACAGTTAGATGCTATTTCGCGTGCATTTTTTGAGACAGGGACTTACTGTGTTACCCAGGCTGGAGTACAGTGGCATGATCATGGCTCACTGCAGCCTCGAGCTGCCAGGCTCACACAATTCTGCCTCAGCCTCTTGAGCGGGGACTACAAGTACATGGCACCATCCTGGGCCAATTTTTTGTATCTTTAGTAGAGATGGGGTCTCATCATGTCCACACTGGTCTTCAACTCCTGGGCTCGAGACGTCCTCCCACTACAGCCTCCCAAAGTTGCTGGGATTACAGGCGTGAGCCACCTCGCCCAGCCTCCTGAACATCTAGAACGTGCTACCTGTGTGCTGACTGTGGGAAAGCTGAGAACATCCTACCTGAAATCGTCTTTATGCCAGTATTCTCTTGCAGAAGTCTAGCTGAGGAAAGCCCTGAGAAATCCATGCACAAATATGTAGAGAAATACCAGGTGTACACTTACAGCAGCATAGTTCATCAGGGCAAGAAACTGGAAACCAACCAGAAGTCCCTCAGGAACATGGACCATCGTAGTCTTTTCACACAACAGATCACAGCCGTGAAAATGAATTCAGGGAGGGCAGTGATGCGGCTCGGAATACATCTTAAACACTGAGTGGGAAAAATGTTTACAAAAGAGTGTGCAGTGATCTGGTATAAAATATCCCCACACACTTAGGGATTTTATATATCTCTATCTCCTAGCACAGCACAGTTAATGAGGCACACACACTTACACTCCATGCTCCGCATCCTCTGCGTCCGTGCATTCTACCCACAGTGGATTGAAAATATTTGAAAAACACTTGTGTCTGTGCTGAGCATTTACGGTTTTTTCTTGTCATTATTCCTTAAATAATATACTATAACGACTATTTACCTAGCATCTACAGTGTACTGGGTAATCTAGAGATGATTTAAAGATGAGGTGCATAGGATATATGCAAATGTGCCATTTTATAGAAAAGACTTGAGCATCCTCAGGTTGTGGTATCTGAGGGGAGTCCTGGAAGCAATCCCTTGAGGATACGGATGGATATATATATATAAAATATATCTCCAGCAAAAGTCTAACAAGATACTTGAGAATTTGAAAAAATTCACATCCCTAGTTATCTCTGAAGGCAAAAACAGGAAGAGGGTATGACTGGGGCCTCTGCTGTATTGGCAATTTCCTTAAGCTTGGTGCTTAATTCTTTATGCTTTCTGTAGGTTTTTGGCTTGTTTGTTTTTTGGATTTTTTGAGACAGAGTCTCACTCTGTTGCCTAGGCTGAAGTGCAGTGACATGATCATGGCTCACTGTAGCTTCAAACTCCTGGCCTCAAGAAATCCTTCACCTCGGCCTCCCAAAGTGCTGGGATTACAGGCGTGAGCCACGGCACTCAGCCCTTTTTGTAGTTCTTACTTTTTTTTTTTTGAGATGGAGTCTCACTCTGTAACCCAGGCTGAAATGCAATGGCATGATCTCAGCTCACTGCAACCTCCACCTCCCAGATCCTGGTTCAAGCAATTTTCCTACCTCAGCCTTCCAAGTAGCTGGGATTACAGGCACGAGCCATCATGCCCAGCTAATTTTTGTATTTTTTAGTGAAGATAGGGTTTCACCATGTTGGCCAGTCAGGTCTTGAACTCCTGACCTTGTGATCCACCCACCTCAGCCTCCCAAAGTTCTGGGATTATAGGCATGAGCCACTGTACCCGGCCACTTTTTTAAGACAATGCAAAGCTGGGCCTGGTAGTGTACATCTGTAGTCCCAACTACTCAGGAGGCTGAGGCTAGAGGATACTTGAGCCTAGGAGTTCAAGGCCAGCCTGGGCAACATCGTGAGACCCTGTCTTTAAGCTAACAAAA
>NW_016107595.1:240310-249264 GCF_001604975.1 Cebus imitator
AAAAAAAAAAAAAAAAGAAAGAAAAGAAAATTAGCAACTTGGTGGGAGGGTGTTAAATACAAGTGAGACATAGCTGAAGAAAATTAGCACACTAGAAGAGAGCTGTCTGAGGCAGGCACCAGGACATGCACAGTTAATGACACACACACTTACACTCCACCCTCCGCATCCTCTGCGTCCGTGCATTCTACCAACAGTGGGTTGAAAATACTTGAAAAACACTTGTGTCTGTGCTGAACATTTACGGGTTTTTTTGGTCATTATTCCTTAAATAATACCCCATAATGACTATTTACGTAGTATCTACAGTGTACTGGGTAATCTAGAGATGATTTAAAGATGAGGTGCATAGGATATATGCAAATGTGCCATTTTATATATAAGACTTGAGTATCCTCAGATTGTGGTATCTCAGGGGAGTCCTGGCAGCAATTCCTTGATGAAATGGAGGGATGACTCGTGGTGTGTGTGTGTGTGTGTGTGTGTGTGTGGTTGTGTGTGTCATGGGTGTGTGGGGTTGTGTGTTGTGGGTGTATGTGGGGGTGTATGGTTGTGTGTTATGGGTGTGTGTGTGGTTGTGTGTGTGTTATGGGTGTGTGTGTGTGTTGTGTTACGGTGTGGGGTTGTGTGTTACGGTGTGGGGTTGTGTGTGTTATGGGGGTGTGTGCGGGGTGTGGTCTGTTATGGGTGTATGTGTGTTGGGGGTGTGTGTGGGGGTGTGTGGTTGTATGTTATGGGCGGGTGTGTGTTATGGGTGTATGTGGGTGTGTGTGTTATGGGTGTGGGGGGGTGTGGTGTGTTATGGGCGTGTGTGTGTTGGGTGGGTGTGGTTGTGTGTTACGGGTGTGTGTTAGGGGGTGTGTGGGGGGTGTGGTTGTGTGTGTTACGGTGTGGGGTTGTGTGTGTTATGGGTGTGTGGCGTGTGTTACGGTGTGTGGGGTTGTGTGTGTGGGGTGTAGTGTGTGTGTGTGTGTGTGAGGGTGTGTGTTTGGGGGTGTGTTATGGGTGTATGGTTGTGTGTTATGGGTGTTAGGGTGTGTGTGTGTTAGCGGGTGTGCGTGTGGTGGGTATGGTTGACACAAGGCAATAAGACCCAACATGCCAGCAAGTATCTAACACAAACCAAAATAACGAGAACTGGAGAACAGCCACATACAAAGAGATCATGGCCAGAATTTTCCAAAATTAATGAAAATCTTGAATTTTTTTTTTTTTTTAAGATGGAGACTCACTCTGTTGCCCAGGCTGGAGTGCAGTGGCGTGATCTCGGCTCACTGCAACCTCTGCCTCCCGGGTTCAAGTGATTCTCCTGCCTCAGCCTCCTGAGTAGCTGGACTACAGGCACCCACCACTACACCTGGCTAATTTTTTGTATTTTTAGTAGAGACATGGGTTTCACCATGTTAGCCAGGCTGGTCTCAAACTCCTGACCTCAGGTGATCCACCCACCTCAGCCTTCCAAAGGGCTGGGATCACACGTATGAGCCACTGAGCCTGGCCTGAAAATCTTGAAATTCTAAGATTCAAGAAACCAGTGAGTCCAAAGCACAAATACACAATCCTAAACTCGTAACTAAAATCATCACAGTCAAAGCACAGAACATACTAGACGCAGGGAAGATCCTAACAGCAACACAAAGTGCTGGGGTTACAGGTGTGAACCACCATGCCCGGCTTATCCCACCTTTTACAGATGAGGCTGGAGTGCAGTGGTGCGATCTCGGCTCACTGCAACCTCCTGCCTGGCGGGTTCAAGTGATTCTCCTGCTTCAGCTTTGGAGTAGCTGGGATTACAGGCATGCAAGCACTATGCCCGGCTAATTTATTTTCTTTGTATTTTTAGTAGAGACGGGGTTCCTGCATTTTGGTCAGGCTGGTCCTGAACTCCCGACCTCAGGTGATCCAGGTGCTTCAGCCTCCCAAAGTGCTGGGATTACAGGTGTGAGCCACTGCGTCCAGCCACTATGAGAGACTTTAAAGCACACTTTTCAATCACCATGTGCCACAGAAGAAAATGTAATAGAAGTTAGAAAATATTAGAGAATGGCCAGGTGCGGTGGCTCAGGTCTATAATCCCAGCACTTTAGGAGGCTGAGGTAGGCAGATCACTTGAGCTCAGGAGTTCGAGATCAGCCTGGCCAACATGGCAAAACCCCATCTCTACTAAAAATACAAAAATGAGCCAGGCATGGTGGCACATGCCTGTAATCCCAGCTACTCAGGAGGCTGAGGCACAAGAATGGCTTGAACCCTGGGGGCAGAGGTTGCAGTGAGCTGAGATTTCACCACTGCACTCCAGCCTGGGTGACAGAGCAAGAGTCTGTCTCCAAATAAATAAAGACTATTTTTCAATCTGGACACAGGTGACATGGGTGTGCTCGCGAGAATTTATCAAGCACTGATGATGTGCACACTCTTGTATATATGCACTTACAGCAAAAACATTTACAAAGGGGAAAAAGGGCAAAAGATATTTAAAGCAGCCAGATGTAAAGACACATTATCTTCAAATATGACTACCAGTCAGACAGACACCTGGCTTTTCAAAGGAAGCCAGAGAACAGTTGGGTGACATTTTCAACATGCTAAAAGAAAACCACCAACCCAAATCATAGACCCAACAAAAGTATTTCAAGAATGAGGTTACAGTAAAATCATTTTGCAGGCAAATAACAAAAGACTTTGCCGGTGGCAGACTTACCACTGAAGAAAATTCTAAACAGTTTACTCCGTTCAGGCACAAGGAAAGTAATCTCAGACGGGCACAATGTGAGAAGAAATAAAAGCAAAAAAAGAGAAAATACATGAGAAAATCTACACAAATATAGATTGATCAAACAGTTTCTGGGTTTTTTAACTGATAGAATTAACAATAGGGGGAAAAAAAGTCTGCAGGGAGTAAAGTGAGTTAAAATGTCCCAAGTTCATGACTGTCTGGGATAAGGATAAATAACATGGATAAAATCTGCATTTTTTTTTTTGAGATGGAGTTTCACTCTTGTTGCCCAGGCTGGAGTGCAGTGGCACGATCTCAGCTCACTGCAACCTCTGCCTTCCAGGTTCAAGCGATTCTCCTGCCTCAGCCTCCCAAGTAGCTGGGATTACAGGCGTGCACCACCATGCCCGGCTAACTCAGTATTTTTAGTAGAGATTTTCTCCATGTTGGTCAGGCTGGTCTTGACCTCCCAGTCTTGCCACCATGCCCAGCTAAGTATTATATTTTTAGTAGAAACAGGGTGTCACCATGTTGGCCAGGCTGGTATTGAACTCCTGACCTCAGGAGATCACCCACCTCAGCCTCCCAAAGTGCTGGGATTACAGGCATGAACCACCTCGCCTGGCCCTCTCCAACTTATTTTATGAGATCAGCTTATCCTTGAAACAATATGAGACAGAAAAATTATAGGCCAATTTTACTTGTGACTATAAACATGAAAATCTTTTTTTTTCTTTTTGAGACAGAGTCTCTGTCACCCAGGCTGGAGTGCAGTGGCGGAATCTCAGCTCACTGCAACCTCCATCTCCTGGGTTCAAGCGATTCTCCTGCCTCACCCTCCTGAGTAGCTGGGATTACAGGTGTGTGCCACCATGCCTGGCTAATATTTTGTATTTTTAGTAGAGATGGGGTTTCTCCTTGTTGGCCAGGCTGGTCTTGAACCCCTGACCTCAGGTGATCCACCTGCCTCAGCCTCCCAAAGTGCTGGGATTATAGGTGTGAGCCACTTCGCCCCACCTATACATGTGAAAATCTTAAACCAAATCCTGGGCAGGGGGAAAGCTGGCAATATATAAAAAGGATAAAACACTGTAACTCAATCAAGATAAATCGTGGAATGCAAACACTGGAAAATCCATCACTACATTAAGAAGATTAAAGGAGGGGCCAGGCGCAATGTCGCACCCCTGTAATTCCAGCACTATGGGAGGCTGAGGTAGGAGGATCATTGAGCCCAGAAGTTTGAGACCAACCTGGGCAATGTAGCTGGACCTCGTTTCTACAAAAACAGTTTTTTTTTTTTTAATTAGCCAGGCGTGGTGGTACATACCTGTGGTCCCTGCTACTCAGGAGGTTACGGTGGGAGACTGCTTGAGCCCAGGAGGTCGAGGCTGCAGTGAGCCAGGATCACACCACTGCATTCCAGCCTAGGTGACAGAATGAGACCCTAACTCAAAAAAAAAATAAAATAAAGTGAGAAAACATGTATGATCATTTCAATAGGTATAGGTAAGCATTGGATAAAATGAAACATTCATTTATAACTAACAAGAATAAACAACCCTTAAGCCAACTACAACTATTTAGTGTCTTAAAAAATGAGGTACCTAGGATTAAATAAAGCACAAACTCAGCCGGATGCAGTGGCTCACACCTGTAATCCCAGCACTTGGAGAGGCCGAGGCAGGCGGATCACGGGGTCAGGAGTTCAAGACCATTTTGCCCAACATAGTGAAACCCTGTCTTTACTAAAAATATAAAAATTAGCTGGGCGTGGTGGTACATGCCTGCAATCCCAGCTACTCGGGAGGCTGAGGCAGGAGAATCGCTGGAACCCGGGAGGCGAAGGTTGCAGTGAGCCGAGATCGTGCCATCTCACTCCAGCCTGGTGACAGAGCCAGACTCCATCTAAAAAACAAACAAGAAACAAACCTCAGCCAGGTGCAGTGGCTCACGCCTGTAATTCCAGAACTTTTGGGAAGCCAAGATGGGAGGATAACTTGAGGCCAGGAGTTCAAGAGCAACCTGGGTAACACAGCAAGATCCCTATCTCTATTTTTTAAAAAAAGATGCTGGGCGTGGTGGCTCATGCCTGTAATCTCAGCACTTTGGGAGGCTGAGGCGGGCGGATCACAAAGTCAGGAGTTCGAGACCAGCCTGACCAACATGGTGAAACCTCGTCTCTACTAAAAATACAAAAATTAGCTGGGCGTGGTGGGGTGCACCTGTAATCCCAGCTACTCGGGAGGCTGAGGCAGGAGAATCGCTTGAAACCCAGCAAGCAGAGGTTGCAGTGAGCTGAGGCCACTGCACTGCAGCCTGGGCGACAGAGCAAGACTCCCTCTCAAAAATAAATAAATAAAATAAAACAAAATAAAAAAAGACAGCCCTCAAACACAAGGGATCTTTACTGAGTCACTGAGTCACTGGGAATCCTAACTGGATAGAGAGCCAGTGTGTTCAGTAGAATGAAAGTGTCGATGTTGAAGACAGCAGTACTCTTGCAGTAGGCAGAGCAATGACCCCTCCTAACATGTCTACATTCTAACATCCAGAACCTCAAAGTACGTCAAGTTACAAGGCGAAGTGGAATCATGGCTGATGATGGAATTAAGGCGGAACTTCATAGGGAGATGATCCTTAACGACCTGGATGGACCAAAGCAACCCCAGTGGTCCTTAAGAGTGGAAGAGGGGCTGGACGCAGCGGTTCACGCCTGTAATCCCAGCACCTGGGGAGGCCGAGGCAGGTGGATCACGAGGTCAGGAGTGACCAACCTGGCCAACATGGCAAAACCCCCTCTACTAAAAATACACACACAAAAGAAAAATTTAGCCGGATATGGTGGCAGGCACTTGTCATCCCAGCGGCTTGGGAGGCTGAGGCAGGAGAATCGCTTGAACCCAGGAGGTGGAGGTTACAGTAAACCGAGATCATGCCACTGTACTCCTGCCTGAGTGACAGAGCGACTCCATCTCAAACAAACAAAAAAGGTAGAGCCATGATCATCATGTTTGTGATGGCCTAAGACCATCTTTTAATAAAGACTGTAATTCAGGTAACTCCCCTCCCCTGCTCAAAATCCTCCCATGGCTCCCCAGTACCCTCAGAGTAAAGCTCCTTGTCCTTGGGGTCCAGCTGGTCCTTCCCTGGCTTCCATTCTCGCCTTTCCTCCCTCTTCACCTGCCACTCGCGCCTCTTCGCCCCAAGCTGCTTCTCATTTTGGAGCCTTTGCGGTTGCACCTTCTGCCTGGTGCACCCTTTCCCTCTGCTGCCTCCTTCTTGAAATTCACTGCTCAACTCAAATGTCCCCTCCCCTCCAGCCACTCCCGCGTGTCGCTGCACGCAGCTGTGATTTGTTCCACTTTTGCCTGTGCACCCCTGGTCTGCCTAGAAACTCCACAAGGATACCCCAACCCATCTGACTCACCACTGCTGCGTCCCTAGTGTCCAGGGCATTACGGCGCTGGGACCGGGATCGGTGAACACAATGCTCTGCCAGATATGACCACCAGGGGGCATCCAAGGGTGAGAAATCACAGCTTGGAGACCCACTGGGCCCGGCCACAGGCAGAGAGGTGCTCGGGACAGGCCTGGGGAGAGGGAGGCTCCAGCCTTCTCTGAACACAGAGACCCCAAGTCCACTTCTACCCTTCCTGAGGGTCCTCCCTGCAGCCTGATGAAGATGAGGAAACTGAAGCTCAGAAAGGCCACAGGGGCCAGGCACAGTGGCTCACACCTATAATCCCAGCACTTTGGGAGACAAAGACGGGCAGATTACTTGAGGTCATGAGTTCAAGACCAGCCTGGCCAACATAGTGAAACCCTGTCTCTATTAAAAATAAAAAAAATTAGCTGGGTGTGACGGTACGTGCCTGTAGTCCCAGCTACTCAGGAGGCTGAGACAGGAGAATTGCTTGAACCCAGGAGGCAGAGGTGCCACTGCACTCCAGCCTGGGCGGCAGAGTGAGACTCTATGTCAGAAAAAGAGAAAGGCCACAGAAATGTCAAACACCCGATCCGCCTCCTCACCAGCCATTGACAGAGAAGCTACAGATGGAGGGTGGGTGAGGCAGCTGGGAGCCCTGGCCTGACCAGGAGGACCAGGTCAAGGTAGCCAGGCTCAGACTGACCCTCCTGCCCATGAGGAGCCTCAGCTCACACAGGCAGCCCAATCCCTGCCTGGGTTCAGCAGCCCCCATTGCACACATGGGGAAACTGAGGCCCAGAGAGTCTGGAGCCAGCCTTTGTACACCAGAATCCAGCAGTTCCTGCCACACCACTGCTGCCCACCAAATCCTTCTGATTTGCCCTCTGTGGTGAGGCTTGGGGACCCAAAGCAGGGACAGCAGGCAGGTGCCCCTCACCCGCTTCCTTCCAGTTCCCTATTCAACAGATGGAGAACTGGTTCTATTCCTGCCCAGGTTCAGCCGGGGGCCCCCAAACTCAGACTACCCCCCAAGAGGAAATGCCCAGTGGCGTGGCCCTGGAGTGGGCAGGGAAGCCCTGTGTTCAAAGCTGTGCCCCACAGACCTGGCTGCCCATGCTGTGTAACCTTGGGGAGTCTTCTTGCCCTCTCTGGGCCTGTTTCTCTGTCCACTTGGGGGCCTCTTTGAGCCATTTTGTTAGAAGAGTCCCTAGAAATAGAAAAAGATCACTTATCAACCAACTAAGAACTACTCAGATGCTCTTTCTAAGCACTAAGGTTGTTTCCCATGACACAAAAACCCTGATAGGGCCAGTGCATTGTTGTTTATTGAAATTGAGGTGAAATTCACATAACACATAGTTAACTATTTTGAGACAGGGTCTCAGTCTGTCACCCAGGGTGGAGTGCAGTGGTGCTATCACAGCTTATTGCATCCTCAGCCTCCCAGGCTCAAGCGATTCTCCCACCGCTGAGTAGCTGGGACCACAGTCGCATGCCACCACGCCTGGCTAATTTTTGTATTTTTTGACGAGACAGGATGCCATTATGTTGCCAGGGCTGGTGTTAAACCTGGGCTCAAGCAGTCCTCCCACCTCAGCCTTCAAAAGTGCTGGGCTTACAGGCGTGAGCCACCCTGCCCAGCCACAGTTAACCATTTAAAAGTGAACAGTTTGGCTGGGCGTCGTGGCTCACGCCTGTAAACACAGCATTTTGGGAGGCCAAGGTGGGCGAACCACGAAGCCAAGAGTTCACGACCAGCCTGACCAACATGGTGAAACCCCGCCTCTCCAAAAAACAAAAAAACAAAAATTAGCTGGGCGTGGTGGTGCGTGCCTGTAATCCTAGCTACTCGGGAGGCTGAGGCAGGAGAATTGCTTGAACCGGGGAGATGGAGGCTGCAGTGAGCCGAGATCACACCACTGCACTCCAGCCTGGATGATAGAATGAGACCCCATCTCAAAAAAAAAAAAAAAAAGTGAACAATTCAGTGGTATTTAGGACATTCACAATATTGTGCAACCTCTGATTCCAGAACATTTCCATCACCGCAAAAAGAAACCCTGTCCGCGTGAGCAGTCAAGCCCCATTCCCCGCCAGCCACAGGTAACACCATTTTGCCTTATGTCTCTATGGATTTGCCTGTTCTGGGCATTTCGTATCAATGAAATCTCACTTTATGTGACCTTTTGTGTCTGGCTTCTCTCACTCAGCATTGTGGGTATTTGTTTTTTGAGGCAGAGTCTCACTCTCTTGCCCAGCCTGGGATGCAGCAGTGTGATCTCAGCTCACTGCAACCTCCGCCTCCTGGGTTCAAGTGATTCTCCAGCCTCAGCCTCCTGGGTAGCTGGGATGACAGGTGTGAGCCACTGCGCCCGGCCAACATTGGGCTTTGGAGGCCCATCCCCGGGGCGCGTGGATCAGTGCTACATTCCTTTTAATGGCTACATAATATCTCATTGCACAGATATCTCCCGTTCTGTGTATCAGCGTATCTGCCAACAAACAAGGCTGTTTCCACCTTTTAGACATCGTGAGCCACGCTATGAACTTTCACGCACAACTGTCTGTTTAAACACTGCTTTCAGTTCTTCTGGGTGTATACCCAGGAATAGAATCAATCCCCGGATCATAGATCATATTAAGATCATGTTAAGCTTAACTTTCTGAAGAACTGAAGATTTTCACAATTTCACCGTGTGTGTGTATGTGTGTTGATATTTTGTATACTTAAAGTGCTGCCCAGTCCAGGAGCGGTGGTTCACACCTGTAATCTCAGCACTTTGGGAGGTCAGGGCAGGCGGATCACCT
>NW_016107595.1:250176-252540 GCF_001604975.1 Cebus imitator
TTTTTAGTAGAGATGGGGTTTCTCCATGTTGGCCAGTCTGGTCTCGAACTCCTGACCTCAAGTGATCGGCCCGCCTCAGCCTCCCAAAGTGCTGGGATTACAGGCATGAGCCATGGCGCCCGGCCTGCTCTCTTTCTTTGGTGCTCACCCTTTGTCTAGCTCACACCCCAGGGACACTTCTGAGACCCACAGTGCCGGCTGAAAGCGTTTGAGCAACTTCTCAGCGCTCAGCCCTGGTCCAGGCCACAGGCAGGTCTCTGCCCAATCTGGTGTCCCCTGGACTCTCCAGCCCCACTCCCGACCCTCATTCATTCATTCATTCATTGGGGTATTTACGGAGCACCTGCTGTGTACAGAGATTCAACTGAAGCAGATGGACAAAACCCCAGCCCCGGGGAATCATGGCTGGAAGACAGATGATCTTGACAGTCACCATGTGGTGTGTGGCGTGATGGGCGGGCAGGCGCGGGAGGGTGTGTGGGGGCACAGCAGGATGGAGACCCCCGGCCTCCAGAGAAGGGGCCCTGAAGGGGGGTTGGGGCTGTGAGGAGGGCACGGGGGAGCCACAGGGGGTTCTGGGCATCAAGGCTGCCTCTGGCTGCAATGGGAGAGGGAGGAACACAGGCAGGAGGGAGGTCAGGGTGCCAGGGTGGGCGCAGGGAGCAATGGCAGGTTGGGAGAGAATCATGGGATTTGGGTGCAGCCAGAGAAAGTGGAAGGCACTAAGGCCAGCAGAGCTGTGGGGGTGAGGAGGTCATGGGGTGAGGGTGGCATGGAGGGGCCCCCACACCCTCTGGGCAGCGTACACATCCAACCAAGGATTCAGTTCCTCAAAAATGCCACACTGGTGCGTGGGTGCACGTGGGCAGAGCATGCACATGGACACGCGCGACACACAGGCACATACAGCTGCACACAGACACACAACATACAGAGGCACACAGACATGTACAGCACACACATACAACATGGCTATACATGTAACACGTGGAGGCACACACACACAGTGACACGACAGACAACACATACACATAACACATGGATCCACACACAGTGACACAACACAGACACAACATACAGAGATACAGACAACACACAACACATACACATAACACATGGATCCACACAGACACACAGTGACACACACAGTGACACACACAGAGGCAGAGATACCACATACCATGTACATGCAACAGACACACACACACCTAACAGAGAAGCACACAGAACATACATACTGCACACACATGCACATCAAACACAACTACACATAACATTGAGACAGACACCCAGACACATGTGCAGAGACATAACAGACACACAGAAACCAACAAGACACATACAACACACATACAACAGAGACACAGACATAACACATAAATGCACATAAAGTGCACACATACAACACATCAAATACAACTACACGACACACATGCAGACACACGGATACACAGAAGCCCATGAGATACACATACAACAGACAGACATAACACATAGATGCACACACATGCACATCAAACCACACCCCAACAGAGGAACATACGACATACAGACACACATAACACACATGTGCAACCGATATAACAGATGAAGGCAAAGCACAACAGACACACAAAACACAACTACACACACAAGAGACACACACAGAGACATACAACATGCACAGAGACACACACACACACACATACATCACTTGAACCCGGGAGGCGGAGGTTGCAGTGAGCAGAGATCGTGCCACTGTACTCCAGTCTAGGCGACAGAGCAAGACTCTGTCTCAAAACAAAACAAAACAAGCCCATTTCGCAGAAGAAAACCGAGGTCAGAGAGGAGAGGTAGTGCGCCCAAGCTCTCAACAGTCAGGGACGAGCTGGAGCCAGGACCTTCATGTGGCAGGGTTACACAGCAAGGACTTGATGTGCCAGCTCCGAAGACCGCAGGCTGGGAGCCTTCCCGCAGCCCAGAACATTGCCATCCCCACGGCAGTTCCTGCAGGGCCCCTCCCCGCTTCCTCCCCTCCCCTGCCTGCCCTGACACTGAGTGCATTTCCCATCCCACCCCTGGCTCTGTTCCATTCCAGAGAAACAGGTTGCACCTGCACCGCCTCCCAGAAGGCCCTGGGCAGCAGGAGGCCGGCCACGTGAGTGGGCGTGTGGAGGCGTGCAGTCACATTGCAGCCCCCACCATGCCACGGCGCAGGAATAGCGGGGCCATGGGTACAGAGCCACTAAGAAGGGCATGTGGGGCACTGAGCACTCAGGCACTGGAGCCAGCCGGACCTGAGTGCCAACCAGGCCCAGCCACTTGTCAGCCTTCACCTCGCAGGAGGGAGAAGAGGTTGCGATTTTTTTTTTTTTTTTTTTTTTT
>NW_016107595.1:253184-255535 GCF_001604975.1 Cebus imitator
TATGTACCACCATGCCTGGCTAATTTTATTTTTTAAAGTAGAGGCGGGGTTTCACCATGTTGACCTGGCTGGTCTGGAACTCCTGACCTCGTGATCCACTCACCTCAGCCTCCCAAAGTGCTGGGATTACAGGCGTGAGCTACCACACCCGGCCAGGTTCACCACGTTTTAAGTGAACAATTTGGTGGCATTCAATACATTGACAATGTTGTCCAACCATGATCTCCACTTCCAGAACATTCCATCACGCCCAAAAGGAGACCCCGTCCCCATCAGCAGTCACTCCCCACTCCTCTCCCCCAGCCCCTGGCAGCCACTCATCCACTTCCTGTCTCTATGGATCTGCCTGTTCTGGGCACTTCAGATCAATGGAACCCTATACTGTGCGGCCTTTCGTGTTTGGTCTCTCTCGCTCAGCATCGTGTTTTCGGGGCTCACCCACGCTGTAGCAGGGGTCAGTGCTTCCTTCCTTTCCACGGCTGCATCATATTCCACAGTGCAGACGGGACGTGTGGTGTTGATCCCTTCACCTGTTAGTGGACACTTGTTTCCACTTTGGGGCTATTGTAAACAGTGCTGCTGTGATTGTGTGTCTCTATGTGTGTGTGTGTGTGTCTGTGTGTAAATGTGTGTATCTGTGTGTCCGTGTGTGTCGGTGTCTTTGCGTGTGTCTGTATGTGTGTGCATGTGTCTGAGTAGCCGTGTCGTGTCTGTGCGAGTGTGTCTGTCTGCATGTGTGTGTCTGTGTATGTGTCTGTGTGTCTGTATGAATGTGAGGGTGTCTATGTGTGCATGTGTCTAAGTGTGCATGTGTGCATGTGTATGTGTGCATGTGTGTGTCTGAGTGTGCCTGTGTCTGTATGAGTGTGCATGTGTGTGAGTGTGCATGTGTATGTCTGTGTGTGTGCATGTGTGTGAGTGTGCATGTGTGTGTGTGCATGTGTATGTGTGTGTGTGCATGTGTGTGTCTGAGTGTGCCTGTGTGTCTGTGAATGTGTGTGTACAAGGATTTGTTTGTTCCTCCAACACACTTTTTGTGTTCTATGACCAGGAGACCCAAGTAACTGAGGCCCTTGGAGGGAGGCTATGATTTATTGAAAAAAAAAAAAAAATTCCAGATTATACTCATGACTCGAAAAACATTAAAGAGACCCAAACCAGCAGGGCACGGTGGCTCACGCCTGTAATCCCAGCACTGTGAGAGGCCGAGGTGGGTGGATCACCTGAGCTTGGGAGTTTGAGACCAGCCAGGCCAACATGGCAAAATCCCATCTCTACTAAAAATACAAAAATTAGCCGGGGGTGGTGTTGGGTGCCTGTAGTCCCAGCTACTCGGGAGGCTGAGGCAGGAGAATTACTTGAACCCTGGAGGCAGAGGTTACAGTGAGCTGAGACAGTGCCACTGCACTCCAGCCTGGGTGACAGCAAGAATCTGTCTCAAAAGAAAAAAAAAAGAGACCAAACCAACAGATTTTCCCTCACCTCTGGCCCCTCACCCCCCACCACCAATGTTGCAGGTTAAAAGCCCCAAATCCAAGCCAGGGAGGGCAGGACAGGTGCGTGGGCAGGACAGGTGCGTGGGCAGAGGCTGCGTCCTCAGCGGTGAACCCTCCCGGGAAACTTGAGCCCCTCTGATGGGAGAGAAGGTGAGGACAACTTCAGAACGTCTCAAAGCCGGGTTCCTGGCTGGGCTCAGTGGCTCACGCCTTTAGGAGAACAAGGTGGGTGAATCACCTGAGGTCGGGAGTTCCAGAACAGCCTGACCAAGATGGAGAAACTGTCTCTACTAAAAATACAAAATTAGCCGGGCGTGGTAGCGCATTCCTACAATCCCCGCTACTCGGGAGGCCGAGGCAGGAGAATCACTTGAACCGGCGAGGTGGAGGTTGCAGTGAGCCGAGATGGTGCCATTGCACTCCAGCCTGGGCAACAAGAGCAAAACTCTGTCTCAAAAAAAAAAAAAAAAAAAAGCTGGACTCCTTCAGGGTCACAGGCCTGAATCCCAAAGCAGGACTGAGCTGGAAGACACAGAGACCTCCCTGAAGCCACGGGGCAGGCAGGGGCAGGAGACGCAGTTTCACACCCACCTGGAATCTTGGGAGCCGCTTCTGGCTTCCCCTCTCTGCAAGGCTGCTGTCAGGCTCCCAGCCGTGCCTACTGGCTCCCAAGGACCCCTCTGGTCCCTGCAGTTGGGCTGATGAGAAAAAGGTGAAGCCCCTCCCCTGCCTTTTTAAAGACAGGATAGGCCAGGTGCAATGGCTTACGCCAGTAATCCCATCACTTTGGGAGGCCGAGGTGGGCGGACCACGAGGTCAAGAGGTTGAGACCAACCTGACCAATATGGTAAAAAC
>NW_016107595.1:256910-274671 GCF_001604975.1 Cebus imitator
AAAAAAAAAAAAAAAGAGAGAGAAAGAGAATCAAAATTTAAGTGAAAAGTATAATGTTAAATTTCAGCATATCTATTAGATAAAGAAGTTTGTGTATGATGATTTTGTAAAACATAAGAAGTCAAGGAAGTATCTCACACTTAGATCACGTTAAGGATGTTGAGGCTGGGTGTGGTGGCTCATACCTGTCATCCCAGCACTTTGGGAGACCGCAGTGGGTGGATCACCTGAGGTCAGGAGTTCGAGACCAGCCTGGCTGACATGGTGAAACCCCATATCTACTAAAAATACAAAAATTAGCCGGGTATGGTGGCAGGTGCCTGTAGTCCCAGCTACTCGGGAGGCTGAGGCTGGAGAATCGCTTGAACCCGGGAGGCGGAGGTTACAGTGAGCCGAGATCGCACCACTGCACTCCAGCCTGGGTGACAGAGCGAGACTCCGTCTCAAAAAGAATGCTGAGTTATGTTGTTATGTTACTCTTGCATCCTACTGCAATTTTGTTTCACACTATCTGCCAAAATAAACTCTTTCCTATAACTTAAGATGTGTGCGTGTATACATAGACATATGCAGATACAGATGCATGTAATTTACTACATACTGTTAATTTCATTATGCATTATGTTAATGTAATGTTAATTAACATTTTGTTAATGTTAAAATAATTAACATTATTCTGAAATAAAAATATAATTGTTCAGATCGTGGGGTATATCTGAAGTTCTTAATGTGTCCTCTCCCAGAAGCTGAGGCCTTAGCAGGTGCAGAGGAAACAGCCAGGCTTCAGAGCCACAGAGTCACTTTCTCTTGGAATCTCAGGTGCCTTCTCTGTGAAATAGGGATAGTGACGCTTTGACTCCAAGCATACACACATGCCGTTCCCTCAGCCTGGTCATCCCTTCCACGTCATCTGCCTGGCGAGCTCCTACATATCATTAAATCCCAGCTGTGATGGCCCTCCTCCGGGCAGCTGCCCCAGACAGATGCTCTGAATTCTCCCATCCCCAGTCTCCTTCCAACCGAGCCCTGCAGGCTGTGGCCATCTGTGTCCAGCAGTGTCTCCCTGAGACTGGGGACTCCTTGAGGACTGGGCTAGGGGACACAAGGGGTTGGTGAGTGTTTTATACAAATGGAGATGTCAGGCTGGGCATGGTGGCTCACACCTGTAATCCCAGCACTTTGGGAGGCCAAGGTGGGCGGATCACTTGAGGTCAGAAGTTCAAGACCAGCCTGACCAACATGGTGAAACCCTGTCTCTACTAAAAATACAAAATTAGCTGGGTGCGGTGACACATCACTGTAATCCCAGCTACTCAGGAGGCTGATGGTTGAACTGCTTGAACCCAGGAGGCGGAGGTTGCAGTGAGCTGAGATTGCATCACTGCACTCCAGCCTGGGCAATAGAGCAAAACTTCACCTCAAAGTAAAAATTAAATAAATAAATAAAATGGAGACGCCACTATTCCCCCTTGATGGATAAGGGGCTGAGATTTCTAGGGGAGCTCGACCTCCCTGAGGTGACATTATTTAGACCCAGAGCCAATTTTCAATTCTAGGGCAGCCAGACTCCAAGTCCAGTGCTCCTTCCAAACTTTGTGTGTATGGAAGAGCCCACCACCTGCGCCTGACCCCCTCCTGGTTCCCCGCAGCCCAGGACAGCCTGTCCCCTGGGTGTCCCCGAGGTCACAGATAAGACCGCTGGGCCCAGCTATCAGCAGGAAACATCTTGGCAGGACAGGAAGCCACGGCATGGACCAGCCGCGCCCGCACCCGGCTCAGCCTATCAGCGGCCAGATATTTTGGGAGCCACTATATAAACCCCGACTCAGCTCCAAGCTGTTCCCCGGGGAAGCCTCAGGCTTCGTGTTCTGCAGCAGCCCTGAGATTGCTGGAACAGGAGCTGGGAGGAGCTCAGGAGCTGAGTGGGACAGTGGTAGGGGTGGCCTCATCTCGGCCTCACTGCAGGCCTGGGGATGCAGGCTCCACATCGAGCCAGGCCCTGTTCAATCCTGGTGCAGCCACTCCCTTGCCGGGCAAGTAGCTTCACCATCCTGTGCCTCAGTTTCCCCCCCACCTCCCTCCTCTGATCCTGTCCTAGGGAAAAACACATCCCCAGATCCTGGAGCCTTTCTGAAGTTTCTGGGCCATCTGAGGGCCAACCCACTTTCTCCCAATGCAAAGCAGGGCGGAGCAGGGACCTGCATCTTCAAACCAGCCTTGGCCGGGCGCGGTGGCTCACGCCTGGAATCCCAGCACTTTGGGAGGCTGAGGCGGGTGGATCACAAGGTCAGGAGTTCCAGACCAGCCTCGCCAAAATGGTGAAACCCCGTCTCTACTAAAAATACAAAAATTAGCTAGGCGTGGTGCCTGGAGCTGGTAATCCCAACTACTCGGGAGGCTGAGGCAGGAGAATCGCTTGAACCCAGGCGGCAGAGGTTGCAGTGAGCCGAGATCATGCCACTGCTCTCCGGCGTGGGCAACAAGAACGAGACTCCATCTCAAAAAACAAAACAAACCAGCCTCACGGTGGGATCTGCTCACAAGCCCAAGCTTCTCAAGTTCAAGAACATCCAGTGGGTCCAGCGCCTCCACCCAAAGAGTTCCATGGACACCCAAGAGGACACCGCACAAATGCTGAATTTGAGCCACATTATAAGGATGGGCTGTAGTTATTCACATCTTACAGAAGTGGGGTTGAGGCCCAGAGAGGGGAAGGAAGTTACCTGAGGCCACACAGCAGACCAGAGGTCGCGCCCCGTCAGAACCTCTCAGGAGATGCTCCAGGGGTGGCGTGGCCAGCCAGCAAGCAGTGGGTTGGGACTTGAACCCGGGTCTGCCTGCTCTCCCATCCCTGGTTAGCACACAACAGAGCCATCTTGGGCCCAGCAATGATGGCTGTGGTCCTGATTAACATGCAGATTTCTCTTGAGACCAGTAAAAGTGAAACGAAGAAGTGAAATAAAAATACTCAAGAACTCGCTGGGGCCCGCAGCCGGCTCCTGCCCTCAGAGCCTCGGCCTTTCCTGGGGAGAGGCGAGGGGGCAGGATGGCAGGGCAGGCAGAGGAGACCAAGCGTGGCTATGTAAAGTGGCCGGCCTAGCACCTGCGGCCGCCTGCCAGGGCAGGTGGTGAAGCGTGCCCGGCCGGCCCCCACCCCAGCCAGCTGCAGGCGCTGAGAGGGAACAGCCACGCCATATATAACCAGGTCTGAGCTCCACCCAAAACCAGAGCTCGAGGCTCGGCCCGTGCCTGGAAAGCCAGTTTTGGCCCAATGACCTTGTACAGGTCACTGTCCTCCTCTGAATCTTGGTCTCCCTGCCAGCTACAGAACAGACTCAGCAGTGGTAGAGGCCCCTGCCTGCCTGCTCTGACAATCCCAAAATGGAGAGGGAAATCACCTTCCTCATTCTGGAGCCTATTCCTCTAGTAATACAACCAGTGGACCCTTCAGATATCATTGAAGTCCTCATCCCTGCCCACCTTTCTTTAAGATCTGGTTGGGGGTGGGGGTCAAGACACCTCCCAGCTCATGCCACACAACCACTTGGCTCAGTTTGCCACCAGGGAGGCACTGGGCTGGCATCCCTTTCCTGATGACATGCTCACTGCCAGCTGGGGCAGCCTGGTGTGTGGCTTAGTGAAAGTGGGTGTCTCCTTCAGAGTGGGTCTGTCCTCACCCCACCTTGCCCTGCCATGTAGCCACCTGGGGCTGGTGACAGAGACCTGAGTCAGTCCTTCTCTAGATTAAATGCCCTAAAGCCTCCAGTGTCTTCTCCCAGGACAAGACTTGGAAGTGTGTATACACACACACACACACACACACACACACCCTATGATGGTCTTCCCTGAACCTGCCACCATCCATCTACCCCCTGCCTGACAGCTCTGACCAGCCTAGAATGAAGAGGGAAATCATCTTCCTCATTCTGGAGTCTATACCTCTAGTAATGCAACCAATGGGTTCAGCGGCTTGTTGGAGAGCTATGTCACAGGCAGTGGGTCCCTTCACGTAATCATTCATCAATTTCAAATACTGGAGCCCCACAAGGGAGCTTTGATGAGGGTGGTGGGGATGGGGATGTCTTGCTTCTTTCTCTTTCTCTCCCTGTTTTTTTTTTTTTTTTTTTTTTTTTTTTTTTTTTTTTTTTTTTTTTTTTTTTTTTTTTTTTTTTTTTTCTGGTAGAGATGGATCTCGCTATGTACCCAGGCTAGTCTCGAACTCCTCCTGGCCTCAAGCAATTCTCTTGCCTCAACCTCCCAAAGTGCTGGGATGACAGGCATGAGCCACTGAGCCCAGCCAGAATGTCCTGTTTCTGGAGCTGACTGCTGGTTACCTGGGCATACTCCTTTTATGAGAGGTGACAGAGCTGTGTACCTAGGATTTGGGTACTTCAAGGCCTGTACGTTGTACTTGAATAAAAGGAAAGAAGGCAATTCAGTGTCTTGCACTGAGACTGAGCGCTAAGTAGACAGTGGTGAGGTGCGGTTTGAGAGTATGGATGGATTCAGGAAGAGCATGGCAGGCGGGAGGCACGGCCGGGCTAGGTCCTGGCATCCTGAGGCAGCCTTGGTTTCTGGGGATATGGCGGAAGTCCATGTGGCTGGGACCAGCCATGCAGACCCTCAAAAGCCACAGCAGGGTGCGTGGACGTTACCCCGAGGCAGGTGGCAAGCCACCAAGAGGTTTCAGTGGAGGCTGATGACGTGGGGTGGACACACAGAAGTGCTGTCGAAGCCACGAGCAAGGACATTTATGATTGGTAAAGGGGTCCTCAGCCCATCTGCCAGAGGGTGAAACTGAGGCCCAGTGAAGCCAGGCTGCCTAGGTACAAGTAGGGGCTGGAGGGCAATGCGAGCCTGGCCCAGCTCTCCCAAGAACCTCTTTCTTTTTTTCCTTTGATGGAGTTTTGCTCTTGTTGCCCAGGCTGGAGTGCCGTGGTGCAATCCCGGCTCACTGCAACCTCCACCTCCCAGGTTCAAGGCATTCTCCTGCCTCAGCCTCCCGAGTAGCTGGGATTACAGGCACACACCATCATGCCTGGCTAGTTTTGTATTTTTAGTAGAGACGAGGTTTCTCCATGTTGGTCAGGCTGGTCTTGAACTCCTGACCTCAGGTGATCCGCCTATCTCGGCCTCCCAAAGTGCTGGGATTACAGGCATGAGCCACCGCACCTGGCCAGGGACCTCTTTCTCTCAGCTGCACCCACTTGGAGACTGGTCACAACCACTGTGCCCAAGAATCAGCCAGATGCCTCAAGTTCCAGTCCCACTCTGAGCTCACCAGCCTCTGTGTCCTCACCTGTCAAACGGGGGCCTGGGAGGGCGAAAGAAGCTCATCTCTGACCCCTCTGTGGGCAGCCCAGCAAATCTTCCCTTCGGACTTCACCGCGATTCCAGCCCAAGGGTGCCTGGGCAGCAGAGAGGGCATTTCATAACCCGAGCACCGCAGAGGTGGCTTTTCTGAGAAGCCTGACCCCAAGAAGGAAACTCTCTGACCTTCGAAGGCCGTGGGGGTGGGGGTTGCACCTCCAGCTCACACCAGGAAGAACTCTGGGGGAAGGGGAGAAGGTAGGAGTTTTAAAAAGAAATACCCCCATCATGCAAATTCAGCCTGGCTGGGGCAAACAGAAGAAGGAAAAGGCACGGATGAGAGTGCCACATGCAGGGCAGGGACTTGGGGACAGCAGACCACCACCCAGGCCCCCTAGCCACAGAGCCTGGTCCTACCTCCAGCTTTTTCCCAGCTGCGCCTTGGCCTGGGGTCAGCTCCCCGCGAACCTCCCCGTAGGAAATCTTTTTTTTTTTAAGGCAGAGTCTCGCTCTGTCGCCCAGGCTGGAGTGCAGTGGCGCGACCTCGGCTCACTGCAACCTCTGCCTCTCGGGTTCAAGCAATTCTCTGCCTCAGTCTCCCTAGCAGGTGGGATTACAGGCGCCCACCACCATGTCCAGCTAACTTTTGTATTTTTAGTGGAGAAGGGATTTTACCATTATGGCCAGGCTGACGGTGAACTTGAACTCCTGACCTCATGATCCACCCGCCTCAGCCTCCCAAAGTGCTGGGATTATAGGCATGAGTCACCACGCCCGGCCTATAGGGAATCTTTCTCTTCTTTGACCCGAAGGCAATTCTGTACCCATTCACCTGTCACCCGCAGCTGCTGGACACCACTAAGCCACCTCTGTCTATGGATTTGCCTGTTCTGGACATTCCAGGGCCCTCAATATCTCCCCCACTGGGTCTGGTCTTTCACTGTGGTCTCTCCAGAGTCCATCTTCGCTGTCTTTTATGTGTCTGTCCCCACGGCCGCCCGTGGGAGGGCAGGACCACATTGGCTTTCTCCCTGCCTGTCCATCCATCCTGCTTCTGCCTCCCCAGCCTGGAGCCTGGCACCAAAAGGCGCTCCGTAAATATTTGCTGCCTGAATACATGGGATCAGCCTCATCTTATCTTCAGCAGGGAGTGTTATCAGCTTGGCTCAGGGCCAAACTCCAGCTCAGCTTGACCATCACTCCTACAAGCCCTGGTTTTTCTCAGCTAAACAACAGGTCTGGGGCGGGTGACACTTCTTACGGCAGGGGGGGTGGTCCCCAAACATAACCCACAGCACATAGAAAGCCAGGCACAGTGGCTCACGCCTGTAATCCCAGCACTTTGGGAGGTTGAGGCGGGTGGGTCACGAGGTCAGGAGTTGGAGACCAGCCTGGCCAATATGGTGAAACCCTGTCTCTACTAAAATTACAAAAATTAGCCTGGCATGGTGGCACGCACCTGTAGTCCCAGCTACTCTGGAGGCTGAGGGCAGAAGAATCTGTTGAACCCGGGAGGTAGCGGTTGAAGTGAGCCGAGATTGTGCCACTGCACTCTAGCCTGGGTGACAGAAAAAAAAAGAAAGAAAAAGAAAAAAAAGAAGCAGGCACACCGGCCACTGTCATTTTCCCCAGGGATGTTCCCTTGCTGATCCCTGCATGGGGCTCTGTCCTCCTCCCCCACCAGGCAAAGAGGCGACAAAAGTGACCAGTGAGGCTCTGAAAGTTCCTGCTTCTCTCCCCCACCTCCAGCTCTTTCTAAGAAGCCAACAGTGATAACATTCCCACAAAACAGGAACCAGCGGGTGGTGCGCCGTGTTGCAGAAGCCTCCCGAGAAGCTGCCCACCCCGGCCCCCAGCCCCGCGGCCGGCTTCAGGGCCTGCTAGGCACAGTCTGGAAAGATTTTTATGTAAAAGTGGTCGATGCAAATCCAGAGACCCGGGGACCATGAAAACTCCCACTTCCCCTTTAACTCACTCTGGCCTGACTTGCCACCACCTGGACACAGACTACCCCCTGGCCCCTGCTCCCATCCACTGGGCCGGCTTCCAGCACCCTCCGTGCTTGGGACCTGCTCTGCGCACCTGAGGCCCCAAATCCTGATAGCTGAGCTAGAGGAGCAGGGACAGCACATGTGGGTCCCCAAACCCCCTGCCCTGAAGCAGGAATGGTCCCAGCAGCTAGCTCTGAGTTGTTTTTTGTTTGTTTGTTTGAGACAGAGTCTCGCTCTGTCGCCAGGCTGGAGTGCAGTGGCGCGATCTCAGCTCACTGCAACCTCCGCCTCCAGGTTTCAAGCGATTCTCCTGCCTCAGGTTCTCAAGTAGCTGGGATGACAGGCGCGTGCCACCACATCTGGCTAATTTCTGTACTTTTAGTAGAGACGGGGTTTCACTGTGTTGGCCAAGACGGTCTTGATCTCTTGACCTCGTGATCCACCCGCCTCAGCCTCGCAAAGTGCTGGGATTACAGGCGTGAGCCACTGAGCCGGCTTATTTTTATTTTTTTGAAACAGGATTTCACTCTGTCACCCAGGCTGGAGTGCAGTGGCGCGATCTCAGCTCACTGCAACCTCCACCTCCTGGGTTCAAGCAATTCTCCTGCCTCAGCCTCCTGAGTAGATGGGATTACAGGTACCCGCCACCATGCCCAGCTAATTTTTGTATTTTTAGTAAAGATAGGGTTTCACCATGTTAGCCAGGCTGGTCTCAAGCTCCCAACCTCTGCCTGCCTCAGCCTCCCAAAGTGCTGGGATTACAGGTGTGAGCCACCTCGCCCAGCCAGTTTTGGGTTTTATTTCAAACCTGAGACAGGGCTCCATTCTCCACCACTGCTCTAAAAATATTTACGGAAAGAGGACGGACATATCACAAACTCAACCCTGCCTTTGGAGCTTCAGGGCCTTCAAAAGGAGACCCCAGGGTGCAAGGAATTCAGGTCTTTGCAGACCTTCCTAAGGAAGCTGGAACAGTGTCAAACTGCATGGAACAGCATAGATGCATTTGGGAATGGCATGGAGGCTCTGTCTCCCAAAGGGCGGGACTCAGCTGGCCATCTCAGGGACTCCAGCCAGCCACAAAAACCAAGCTGCCCACAACATGCTGCTTTTTCATGGCGACTTGACTGTGACCCAAATAGACCACCAAGCTAGACAGGGGGACCTGAGCTTTCTGCAAGCCCTCCGGTAACTCCAGGCCTGACAGGGGCTCACTTCAACACCACTATCCCCTGTCTATGAAATAAAGGGGGCTGGGTACGGTGGTTCATGCCTGTAATCCCAGCACTTTGGGAGGCCAAGGTGGGTGGATCATGAAGTCAGGAGTTTGAGACCAGCCTGACCAACAGGGCGAAACCCCATCTCTACTAAAAATAGAAAAATTAGCCAGGTGTGGTGGTGGGTACCTATAATCCCAGCTACTCAGGAGGCTGACGCAGGAGAATCACTTTTACTGGGAGGTGGACGTTGCAGTGAGCTGAGATCGAGCCACTGCACTCCAGCCTGGGCAACAGAGCAAGACTCCATCTCAAATAAAATAAAATAAAATAAAATAAAAAGGGTGTTTTTTGGGATTCATCTGGCAATGGACACTTGCTCAGCCAGGTCAGACCCAGGGAAGAGCACAGGGACAAACGGGGCCTCAGTTACCCCATCTGTGAAATGGACAGAAAAAACCCCCACCATGCATCATAACAACCCTATTGTTGTCTATTGTCTAGCCCTTTGGGGTGTCCCATCCCCCTGCGCAGCTTTGGGGTCCTCAGCATCCTTCCCCCCAGTGGCACGTGCACTGTCCTCTGCCCCTGACTGTGCCCAGGTCCGGATTCTATTTTGTTCACACCCTGCTCCTCTGACCTGCTGCCACCAGTCTGGTGTCTTCAAAAACCACAACTCAGGGCGCCATTATCTGTTATCAGCATCAGGACCCAGTGGTTTCTCGTCCCCCCTGCCCGTCCCCCCTGCACTTCTCAGAAGAGCTAGCCCTGTCATCACAGGGTGCTTGGCACAAAACAACTTGGTTATCAGGCCCCCTCATCGCGATCCCTGCTGATTAGGGCCTTCGAGGTGCCCAACAACTTGTTTACGGGACTTATTTTCAGAGATTCTCCGTTTGATGTCTCCTGTCTCCTGCAGCCCAGGGGTCAGGGCATCGGGGAGGGGGAAGCAGAGCCAGGTCGAGGGACTTCTGGGAATACTTCCTGGAGGAAGGGATGCTGGAAGGGAGTGAGGGAGGGTTAGTTGCAGAAGATGCCGCAGGCATTGCAGGCGGAAGGACCTGCACGGGCAGAGGTTTGGGGGTAAGAACCTCTGGCAGGTCGGGGCAGTGGCTGACTCCTGTAATCCCGGCACTTTGGGAGGCTGAGGCGGGAGGATCGCTTTAGCTCACAAGTTCGAGACCAGCCGACCTCCGTCTCCACAAAAAATACAAAAATTAGCCAGGCAGGGTGTATGCCTATAGTCTCCGATACTCAGGAGGCTGAGGTGGGAGAATTGCTTGAGCCTGTGAGGGGGAGATGGCAGTGGAGTCAATGTCACACCACTGCACAGCAGCCTGGGCGACAGAGCAAGACTCTGTCTCAAAAAAGAAAAAAAGAAAAAAGGGCCAGGTGCGGTGGTTCAAGCTTGTAATCACAGCACTTTGGGAGGCCGAGGCGGGTAGATCACAAAGTCAGGAGTTCAAGACCAGACTGACCAACATGGTGAAACCCCATCTCTGCTAAAAAAATATATATATATACACACCAAATTAGCTGGGTGTGGTGGCAGGCACCTGTAATCCCAGCTACTTGGGAGGCTGAGGCAGGAGGATGGCTTGAACCCAGGAGGCAGAGGCTGCAATGAGCCAAGATTGCACCAATGCATTCCAGTCTGGGCAACAGAGAGAGACTCCATGCCAAAAATAAATAAATAAATAATAAAAAATAGGCCAGGCGCAGTGGCTCACGCCTGTAATCCTAGCACTTTGGGAGGCTGAGGTGGGCGGATCACAAGGTCAGGAGTTCAAGACCAGCCTGGCCAACATGGTGAAACCCCGTCTCTACTAAAAATACAAAAATTAGCCGGGCATGGTGGCATGTGCCCGTAATCCCAGCTACTTAGGAGGCGGAGGCAGGAGAATCACTTGACCCTAGGGGGTGGAGTTTGCAGTGAGCTGAGATTGCACCCCTGCACTCCAGCCTGGGTAACAGAGCAAGACTCTGTCTCAAAAAATAATAATAATAAATAAAATCTTCCCAAACAGTGTGATGATGGTGGCACAACTCTGTGAATACACTAAAACCCATTGAACTGGACTGTTAATAAAATTTTTTTTATTTTTTAAGACAGGGTCTCACTCTGTCACCCAGGCTGCAGTGCAGTGGTGAAATCTTGGCTCACCGCAGCCTCCACCTTCTGGACTCAAGTGATCCTCCTACCTCAGCCTCCCGAGTAGCTGGAACTACAGGGGTGCACCACCATGTCTGGCTAATTATTTTCTTCTCCACCACTTCTTCTTCTTCTTTTCTTCTTCTTTTTTCTTCTTCTTCTTTCTTCTTCCTCTTCTTCTTCTGTAGAGATGGAGTCTCACTATGTTGCCCAGGCTGGTCTTGAACTCCTGGCCTCAGGCCATCTCCCACCTCAACCTCCCAAAGTGCTGGGATTAGGGCATGAGCCACCACGCCCAGCCAAACTGGACACTTCAAATGGGTGAATTGTGTGGTAGCTGCATTTTTTTTTTTTTTTTTTTTTTTTGAGATGGAGTTTTACTCTGTCACCCAGGCTGGAGTGCAGAGGCTTGATCTCGGCTCACTGCAACCTCTGCCTCCTGGGTTCAAGCAGTTCTCCTGCCTCAGTCCCCTGGGTAGGTGCGCACGACCATGGCCAACTAATTTTTGTATTTTTAGTAGAGACGAGGTTTCATCATGTTTCCAAGGATACTCTTGATCTCTTGACCTCGTGATCCGCCCGCCTCATGAGCCACCGCGCCCTGCATAGATGCATTGTATCTCAACAAATCTGTTAAAAAACAAAACAGACAAAAGAAGACCAGGAAGGTCTTTTCCACTTCAGCACTGAGAAGCCCAGGATGCAGCTCTGAACCTCCAGATAGAAGGTATTTTGAAGGGCACTGAAGGAAGTCGGTACTGAGCTCCCCGTCACCCAAGCCATGCCCAGGTGAGCCCCGCTGGGAGTCCCAGCCACCCAGCTGCTCCTCCCCTTCTCCCAGCAGGAACGGTGCCAGGGGCTGCCCCTCAGATGTGGCATCAGGAGCTGGGCCCCCCACCCGCCCACACTGGGGTTTCTGCGCCTTTGCTACCTGTCTACCTGCTAAGCCACTTCCTCCGCCCACCTGCCAGCCTGTCTGCCTGGCGCCTGGCTTCCCCAGCTCCGTTGCCCGCCCTGCCTGCATCCCCCGACCCAACTGGCTTCCTCGTGAGCTGCACGTGTAGGCAGGACTGGGAGAGGACCCTCCTCCAAAAGCCAGGATCAGAGTGCTGCTTAGCCATTGACTCTCTGGGATTCCTTCAACAGGGCTGAGCCTCAGTTTATCCACAGGGGCAATGGGACTAAAAATGTCACCCTCGAGGGATCGCTTCAAGGCTCAGGGCTTTGTACTGGCCATCCCCCTCTACTGAGGGCACCTTCTGGAATCTTCTTGAAGGTTGCCACTGGCCTCTCTCTCCTCCTGGGAAAAGCCCTCCCTGATTTCCCAGCTACGTACACCAACGGGTCCTCTTTTCCCCTCTCCTCAATTCATTGTGCTCCCTGGAACCTCAGTACCTAGAGCTTTATTTATTTATTTATTTATTTATTATCTTTTTGAGACAGAATCTCACTCTGTGGCCCAGGCTGGAGTGCAATGACACGATCTCGACTCACTGCAACCTCCGCCTCCCAGGTTCAAATGATTCTCCTGCCTCATCTTCCCGAGGAGCTGGGATTACAGGCACCCACCACCATGCCTGGCTAATTTTTGTATTTTTAGTAGAGACAGGATTTCACCATGTTGGCCAGGCTGGTCTCGAACTCCTGACCTCAGGTGATCCACACACCTCAGCCTTCCAAAGTGCTGGGATTGCAGGCGTGAGCCACCGCACCCGGGCAATAAACAGTCCCAGAGCTCTATTTATGGCTGTTCGCCACGTTACTGCTTGCATCTAGCCCAAGAGTTACTTGAGGACAGCACTGAGCCTGTCTCAGGGGCGTGGAAGCAACCCAGGAAATATTTGTTTTGTTTGTTTGTTTGTTTGTTTTCTGAGACAGAGTTTCACTCTTGTTGCCCAGGCTGGAGTGCAGTGGCATGATCTCGGCTCACTGCAACCTCTGCCTCCCAGGTTCAAGTGATTCTCCTGCCTCAGCCTCCCAAGTAGCTGGGACTTCAGGCACGCGCCACCATGCCCAGCTAATTTTGTATTTTCAGTAGAGACGGGGTTTCTCTATGTTGGTCAGGCTGGTCTCGAACTCCCAATCTCAGGTGATCCGCCCACCTCCGCCTCCCAAAGTGCTGGGATGACAGGCGTGAGCCACCGCGCCCGGCCGGGACTATTTGTTAAATGGTGAGGAAAGTGAGTCTGGGAATTTCATGCCATGTTCAGAGGGAGAGCTGGGGCAGCAGCACACACTTGCAGTCCCAGTTACTTGGAACACCAAGGCAAGAGGATCGCTTGAGCCTCAGGGTTTGAATCCAGCCTGGGCAGCAGAGTGAGACCTCATCCTTTTTTTTTTTCTTTTCCTTTTTTTTGAGACAGATTCTCATTCTGTCGCCCAAGCTGGAGTGCAGTGGCACGATCTTGGCTCACTGAAACCTCCGCCTCCCGGGTTTCAAGCGATTCTCTTGCCTCAGCCTCCCAAGTAGCTGGGACTACAGGCGCACACTGCCCACACCTGGCTCATTTTTGTATTTTTAGTAGAGCCAGGGTTTCACTATGTTGTCCAGGTTCGTCTCGAACTTCTGACCTCAGGCGATCCACCCATCTTGGCCTCCCAAAGTACTGGGATGACAGGCACAAGCCACCTCGCCTGGCCCTTCGTTCCTTTTGAAGACTGAATAATATTCCCTTGCACAGATGGCCCGTGTTGGCTGGCCCATTCACCGTTTGACAGATATCTGCATTCCTCCCACTTTTTGGCTATTGTGAATAATCCTGCTATGAATATTCATGTCCCAGGATTTATTTGAACACCTGTTTCCATTCTTCTGGGGATATACCTAGGAGTGAAATTGCTGGGCCATACATATGGTAATTCTGTGTTTAACTTTTTTTTTTTTTTTAAACAGGGTCTCACTCTATTGCCGAGGCTGGAGTGCGGTGGTTCAATCACAGCTCACCATGGCCTCAACCTCCTGGGTTCAGGTGATCCTCCTGCCTCAGCCTCCCGAGTAGCTGGGACTACAGGTCCACCACCATGCCTGGCTAATTTTTGTTTTGTTTTGTTTTGTTTTTGTTTTGTTTTTTGTTTTTTTTTTTTTTTGAGACGGAGTTTCGCTCTTGTTACCCAGGCTGGAGTGCAATGGCGCGATCTCGGCTCACCGCAACCTCCGCCTCCTGGGTTCAGGCAATTCTCCTGCCTCAGCCTCCTGAGTAGCTGGGATTACCGGCACGCACCACCATGCCCAGCTAATTTTTTGTATTTTTAGTAGAGACGGGGTTTCACCATGTTGACCAGGATGGTCTCGATCTCTTGACCTCGTGATCCACCCGCCTCGGCCTCCCAAAGTGCTGGGATTACAGGCTTGAGCCACGGCGCCCGGCCCCTGGCTAATTTTTTTGTGCTTTTCAGAGACGAGGTTTCACCATGCGGCCCATGCTGGTCTTGAACTCCTAAGCTCAAGCAATCCTCCTGCCTCAACCTCCTGAAGTGCTAGGATTACAGGCATGAGCCACTGCACCCAGCCTGTGTTTAACTTTTTGAGGAACCAGCATATTTCAACAACAGCAACATCTGACATTCCCACCAGCAATGGCTCCATAGTTTTGAACCCTTGTGGCTTTCAACTAACTAGGACCCAAGTTCAAATCTTGGCTCAACCACTGTGACCACCAGATCCTTTTCTTTCCCATCATGCATCTTGCCTTTTCCTGGTAGCATCACCCAATTCTGCCTCCAGGAACCCACCTGCCTCATCATGGCCAGCGGGCCTATCGATCCCAGAGGTTCACCCTCAATGGACCGGGGGCAAATTTGGGGAACCAAGAGGTAGCTCCCCTACCTAGGAAAATTCACATGGACAAGGCGGGTCTAACTGAAATTCATATTGGGGGGAGGAGAGAAAAGCAGGCGGCCTTGGCAGCTGCTGGGGCCTCCTGAGCCAGCAAGATTTAAAATAAGTTTTTGCACAAAAATAGATGGATAGACCTTCAAACAAGAATAAAAAGAACCTGTGTTTAGAGCTGCGAGCCGGGTGTTTAGGCAGCTGACAGCATTTAGCCTGGAACGAACCATCCAATGCAAGTGTGTGGTTAGGGCCGTGTTCAAAAATACGGCTTCGAAGCAGCAAACCAGGGCCGGGCCACTCGCCCTGTAATTCTTTTTCCAAATAAAAGGCAGAACTATTCCTGGCTCGGCTCAGGGACTTCTGCGGCTGCCGGGGCTCCGAGGAGGCCAACCTGGAATGTCAGGCATGGCTCTCGCCCCGCCAGGCCCAGGCCTCTGCTGCTTGGGAATTTATACTGGGAGCTTGTCATTGTTCGACTTTTAATTAAAACGTTATTCACACAGGGCCCCGTCCGAGGTGCCTGAGCCCAGGACCCCTGCACAGGAGGCCCCAGGCTCGTGGCAAAGCACCGGGACTTGTGATATTTGGTGGCTTGAGCCAATTTGGAGCTATTTGTGGTATGGACTAAAAATAAACAACAAACCAAACCAAACATCACTTGATGTTTGC
Source organism: Cebus imitator (assembly GCF_001604975.1). NCBI lineage: Eukaryota > Metazoa > Chordata > Mammalia > Primates > Cebidae > Cebus > Cebus imitator. The sequence goes on from NW_016107595.1 coordinate 272,082, forward strand.
CAAATATAGCAGTTTGTATTTCTATAAGCAAAGCCCTGATTTTTTAAATGAATGAATTAATTTTTTTTTTTGAGATAGAGTCTCTCTCTCGTCACCCAGGCTGGAGTGCAGTGGCGCAATCTCAGCTCCCTGCAACCTCTGCGTCTCGGGTTCAAGCAATTCTCCTGCCCCAGCCTCCCAAGTAACTGGGATTACGGGTATGCACCACTACGCCCGGCTAATTTTTTGTATTTTTAGTAGAGACAGGGTTTCACCATGTTGGTGAGGCTGCTCTCGAACTCCTGACCTCAGGTGATTCACCTGCCTCAGCCTCCCAAAGTGCTGGGGTTACAGGCATGAGCCACCTCGTCTGGGCTGTTTTTTTATTTTGTTTGTTTTGTTTTTTATTTTTGTTTGTTTATTTTTATCTAACACCGATTAAACATCTCAGGATGTTTGTTTGTTTTTTAAGAGGCAGAGCAACAGCTCTGTCCGCTCAGGCTGGAGTGCAGTGGTGCAATCATCGCTCACCACAGCCTCCAACTCCTGGGCTGAAGCGATCCTCCTACCTCAGCCTCCCAAGTAGCTGGGACTACAGGCATGTGCCACCACATTTGGCTAATTTTATTTTAGTTTTTAGAGATGGGGGGCTCTTGGTACGTTTGCCCAGGCTTGTCTCCAACTCCTGGCCTCAAGGCATCCTCCCGCCTCAGCCTCCCAGAATGCTGGGATTACAGGCATGAGCCACTGCACCTAGCCTAAAGTCCTGATATTTAAAAGTAATGTACTCAATCAGACATCAAAATGGAATGAAGCAGGCCAGGCGTGGTGGCTCACACCTGTAATCCCAGCACTTTGGGAGGCTGAGGCGGGTGGATCACCTGAGGTCAGGAGTTCAAGACCAGCCTGACCAACATGGAGAAACCCCGTCTCTACTGAAAATGCAAAATTAGCCAGGGATGGTGACACATGCCTGTAATCCCAGCTACCCGGGAGGCTGAGGCAGAAGAATCACCTTAACCTGGGAGGCGGAGGTTGTGATGAGCTGAGATCACGCCACTGCACTCCAGCCTGGGCAACACGAGCAAAACTCCATCAAGAAAGAGAGAAATAGAGAGAGAAAGAGAGAAAGAAAAAGAAAGAAAAGAAAGAAAGAGAGAGAAAGAAGGAAAGAAAGATAAGACAGTGAGGGAGAAAGAAAGAGGAAGGAAGAAGAACAGATGGAAGGAAGGAAGGAAGAGAGAAAGAGAAGACAGAAAGAAAGAAAGAAGGAAAAGATAAGACAAGACTAGAAAGAGGCCTTATTGTCTCATTGGGTCACCCAGTTTGGTGTCAAACTCCTGGCCTCAAGCAGTCCTTCGGCCTCGGTCCCCCAAAGTGCTGAGATTCTGAGTGTGAGCCACCACCCTGGCCAAACGTGCTCTTATGGTTCAGATGATGGGATCACGTCTTAAAATCTTCCCAGAGGGGGACCCCAACGTGCAGAAAGAGCTAGCAGTGACTCCCTTAATCTCTTCTCTGCAGACCCCGCGGGCCCCAGCCTCCATTCCGCCTCAGGGCTCGCTCACTGCAATGTCTTTTTCTTTTTTCTTCCAAAAAACATCTGCAAGTAAGCCCAATATCTGATTGGGCCAGGCGACATGGAGCCAACAGGGCAAGGGATGGCTTAGACCCTTTCCTGACCCAGAGGAGGGGACCATGTGAGGGCGAATGGGATGCTTTCCTGGAGGCTTCCTGGAGGAGATGGCCCCTCAGCTGCATCCTAGAAATGAGCTGCACCTGGTGCCATTTCAAGGGTTCTGGGGCCTCCAGAGAAGTTTCCAGGGGCCTTTTTCTGGCCTCAAGTAGGACAGCCCAGGGGTTCGCTGGTCCCCAGTCAGGGGCTTATCTGGACCCTCCCCGTCGGACGTTGGTGGCCGTTTCCCCAGGCACGCCCCACCATCAGGGAACAGACCACCGTCTTCCTGAAAGTTTATGATCTATAGGCCCCCAGATGGGGATCCATTTGATCCCTGCATCTCCGCAGGCGGAACCACAGGACACTGTTCAGTCTCTGCCTAGGAGCTATTTTGGGATCTCAGGGCTGTAATTTTTGCTGCTGAGGGAAAGCCTTGGCTGGAATGTGGGGGGCAAGGAACAGAGGGACAGACCACTGGCTTCCCTCACCAAGCCTCAGTTTACCCATCTGCTAACAGTGGTGAGTAATTTACACCTCGCGGGAGGGCGGTGAGAAACCCACTCACCGCTGGGTGTGAAATACACATCCTGGAGTCAGCCTCTGTCAGGGTTTTTCTGTGTCTTTGTTTTGAAACAGGGTCTCACTCCACCACCCAGGCTGGAGTGCAGTGGCACTGAATCACGGCTCACTGCAGCCTCAACCTCCAGGCCCAGGTGATCCTCCCACCTCAGCGACCCAAGTAGCTGGGAACACAGGCTCATGCTACCACACCCGGCTAATTTATTTTTAATATTTTTGTAGAGATGGGGTCTAGGCTGGTCTCAAACTCCTAGGTTAAAGCGATCCTCCCACCGTGGCTCCTCACAGTGGTGAGACCATAAGAGTGAGCCACTGTGCCCGGCCACACTCAGGGTTTTGTCTGTTCTTATGAGG
>NW_016107595.1:275501-280397 GCF_001604975.1 Cebus imitator
TACTCAGGAAGCCGAGGCAGGAGAGTCACTTGAACCCGGGAGACGGAGGTTGCAGTGAGTTGAGATCACATTACTGACAGCCTGGACGAAAGAGTTAGACTCGGTCTCAAAAAAAAAAAAGGCAAGAGGGGTTGGTCGACTGGGGAGTAATTTTAACTGCTAACACCAGGCAATGTCTGGAGACATTTTTGATTGTCGCAGAAAATCTGGGAAGGGAAAGTTGCTGGCGTCTGGTGGGTGGAGCCGGGAATGCTGCTCTGCAATCCGCAGCGCGCAGGATGGCCCCGTGCAGAGAAGAATCCAGCCCCGAATGTGAGTGGTGCTGAGGTGGGAAGCTGCAATACCCAACACCCGTCTCCCAAGTATCCAGATGACTCATGGTTGGTGACTTTGTCATTTGATTTGATGTGATTTCTATGTGAGTCAGCGTTACATCCTGCTACTGTTTAAATGTTTGTCCACTCCAAAAGTCAAGCAGGATCAAGCACAGTGGCTCATGCCTATCATCCCAGCACTTTGGGAGGCTGAGGCAGGCAGATCACCTGAGCTCGGGAGTTCGAGACCAGCCTGAGCAACATGGTGAGACCCCGTCTCTACTAAAACCACAAAAAAAATTAGCCATTAGGCATGGTAGCTTATGCTTATAATCCCAGCTACTCAGGAGGCTGAGGCAAGAGAATCGCTTGAACCAGGACACAGAAGTTGCAGTGAGCCAGGATCGTGCCACTGCACTCCAGTCTGGGGAACAGAGCAAGACTCTGCCTCCCAAAAAAAAGAAAAGAAAAGAAAGAGAGAGAAAGAGAAAGAAGGAGGGAGGGAGGGAGAGAAAAAAGAAGAAAAGAAAAGCAAAGTCATTTAATTATTGGCCAGCTGAGGTGGCTCACGCCTGCAATCCCAGAAGCACTTTGGAGGCAGAGGCAGGCAGATCACTGAGGTCAGGAGTTTGAGAACAACCTAGCCAACATGGTGAAACCCCGTCTCTACTAAAAATTGGCAAAATTAGCTGGGCATGGTGGCGTGTGCTGGTACTCGGGAGACTGAGGCAGAAGAATCGCTTGGACCCAGGAGATAGAAATAGTAGTGAGCCGAGATAGCGCCACTGCACTCCAGCCTGGGCGACAAGAGGGAAACTCTGTCTCAAAAAAAAAAAAAGAGAGAGAGAGAGAGACTTAATCCTCACCGTGGCAGCATTGAGAAGGGAGACCTTTAAAATCGTGATTAGATTAGATTATGATTAGATGTTATGATTGGGGCCAGGCAAGATGGCTCATGCCTGTAATCCCAGCACTTTGGGAGGCTGAAGTGGGCGGATCCCTTGAGCCCAGGAGTTCGAGGCCAGCCTGGGCAACATAGTGACACTCTGTCTCTGAAAAAAAAATAAAAAATTAAGAGAGAAACAGTGAAATAAGAAGAGAGATCTGAGATGGTCAGTTAGCATGTGCAGAACCCCTCTCCAGAAAGCCCCCACCAGGAGGAAGGCTCTCCCCAGAACTGTCCCTTGACCTTGGACTTCCCAGCTTCCGGAAATTAACAAATACATTTTGTTTCTTTATAAATCATCCATCTTCGGCCGAGTGCCGTAATGTAATGTATAGCACTCCCGAGTGCTGTAATCCCAGCACTTTGGGAGGCCGAGGCGGGCAGACCACGAGGTCAAGAGATCCAGACCATCCTGGCCAACACGGTGAACCCCGTCTCTACTAAAAATGCAAAAATTAGCTGGGCGTGGTGGCGTGCACCTGTGGTCCCAGCCACTCAGGAGGCTGAGGCAGGAGAATGGCTTGAACCCTGGAAGCGGAGGTTGTAGTGAGCCGAGATTGCACCATTGCTCTCCAGCCTGGGTGACAAGAGCGAAACTCTGTCTCAGTAAAAAAAGAAGAAGAAGAAGAATCTGGAAGCTGCCCAAGTTTCCTCTGAGCCCCGTGGCTGACCTGGCCAAAACAGCAAGACGTCTCCTGCTCCCTGCCTCTTCCTCCTTCTCAAGGACCTTCCCGAAGCAGAGAATGACCCAGTTGCTCCCCAGCGTAAGCCCCTTCAAGGACCCCTGCTTGGCCTTTGGGGAACATCCAGCTCCTAGTTCCCAGGCACAACCCCCTGGCCTCCGCTGCCTCTCCATCTGGCTGGTGCCCAGCTGCCTCCGTGCTCAGGGTCTCCACACATGCTGTTCCCTGCAGGAACGGACCTTCTCTTCCTCCAGACCCAACTCCGCTTCTCAGATTCCATTTTACTTATTTACTTATCTATTATTATCATTATTTTTTGAGACAAGATCTCGCTCTGTGGCCCAGGGTGGAGTGCAGCGATGCAATCACAGCTCACTGCAGCCTCAACCTCCCAGGGTCAAGTGATCCTCCCACCTCAGCCTCCCAAGTAGCTGGGACTATAGGCACGCACCACCACACCCGGCTAATTTTTTAACATTTTGTAGAGAAGGGGTCTCACTATGTTGTTCAGGCTGGTCTTTAACTCCTGGGCTCAAGCGATCCTCCCACCTCAGGCTTCCAAAGTGCTGGGATCACAGGCATGAGCCACCGCGCCCGGCCAGATTCCATTTTAGAGCTTGCTTCTGTCCCTCCGCACGCCCCCATCCCTCCCTCTGGCCCAGCCTTGACCCCACAGTCTGGGGTGCCTGAGTCCAGCTCTTTCTACCTAGACAGAGGGCCCTTGTGCCACAGCTTGGCATGGGGAAGCTCTGGGCTGGACCAGAGGAGGCTGGAAAGCTGAGGTCGGTGCCGGGGAAGCATAGGACCCACCTGGGCTTGCTACAAATGGTTAGATGTCCCGGGCAGCAGACCCAAAACAGGGTGACAAGAAATCACTGTAGGCGTCTCAGCCCAAAATCTCCTGAAACTGATAAGCAACTTCAGCAAAGCCTCAGGATACAAAATCAATGTGCAAAAATCACAGGCATTCCTATACACCAATAACAGACTTAAAGAGAGCCAAATCAAGAACGAACTGCCATTCACAATTGCTACAAAGAGAATAAAATACCTAGGAATACAAGTAACAAGGAACATAAAGGACCTCTTCAAGGAGAACTACAAGCCACTGCTCAATGAAATAAGAGAGGACACAAACAGATGGAGAAACATTCCATGCTCATGGTTAGGAAGAATCAATATCATGGAAATGGCCATACTGCCCAAAGTAATTTACAGATTCAACACTATACTCATCAAGCTACCAACGACCTTCTTCACAGAACTGGAAAAAAACACCTTAAACTTCATATGGAACCAAAAGAGAGCCCGCATAGTTAAGTCAATTCTAAGCAAAAACAACAAAGTGGGAGGCATCACACTACCAGACTTCAAACTATACCACAAGGCTACAGTAATCAAAACAGCATGGCACTGGCACCAAAACAGAGATACAGACTAATGGAACAGAACAGAGGCCTCAGAGGTGGCACAACATATCTACAACCATCTGATCTTTGACAAACCTGACAAAAAGAAGCAATGGGGAAAGGATTCCCCGTTTAATAAATGGTGTTGGGAAAACTGGAAAAAAAAAAATCACTGTAGGCTTAGAAGCTGCTGCTTGGGATGTAAATTTAGATAAATTTAGATGCAACTTTTAAACTTGCCCCCTCATTCTTTTTTTTTTTTTGGCTCTTGTTGCCCAGGCTAGAGTGCAGTGGCTTGATCTCGGCTCACTGCAACTTCCGCCTCCCAGGTTCAAGTGATTCTCCTGCCTCAGTCTCCTGAGTGACTGGGATTACAGACATCGGCTAATTTTTTGTATTTTTAGTAGAGACGGGGTTTCACCATGTTGGTCAAGCTGGTCTCGAATTCCTGACCTCAGGTCCTTGGTCTCCCAAAGTGCTAGAATTACAGGCGTGAGCCACGGTGCCTGACGCCCCCTTGTTTCTTTGAAGATGAGTCTCCTGTCCACCAAGCCCGCTGGGAACTGGCCTGGATGGTTCTCTGTGGGGTTTCAAGAACCAGCAGGGAGAGAGGCTCTGATTCCCCAACTCTACCCATAGCATCATCTCCAATTTGCTTTAAGATCTTTTATAATCCAGCCTCACCTCCTACATAACCCCTCTGATACATTGAGCTCTTCTCATTTCCCAAATTTGTTCCATTCCCACCTCCGGGCCTTTGCCTATGCCATTCCCTCCGCCTGGAACACCCTCCCCTCCTCCTCCCATGTCCGCTTAGAACTAAACGTCATTTCCCCCTCAACCTCTGGCAGAGCCCCTGCTCCTCACCAGTGTTCCCAGACAGATGGGGGTTCTTTCCTCCAGCCGGCCCTGACCCTACAGGGCTGGGGGTATTTATGTTCGGCTGTCTCCCCTAAACTGGGCATCCTCCCCGGCCAGGTCCCAGCCTGAAGTATCCTTGTGGCCTCACCAAACAGTGTCCGGCCTAAAGAGGGCATCAATCAATGTTTATCTGGTACCAAGCTAGAGGACCTTAGCTGGCCCCCCAGAAGACGGGACAGCCAACCCAGTTCTTTCTTCCCCATCAGCTCTCCTGAACCCTTCTTGGATCAGCCCCTCTCCCCTCAGATCTGCCCTTCAGCATCCTCCAGCTCTCCCCCAGGGGTTCTCTCTGGGGTCACAGGACCCAGCCCACCGTGGGATTCCTCTTTCTTTGGTTACAGACATCTGAGCATTCCCTGGGCCAGCACCTCTCAGCCTCAGCACTGCTGACATGTGGGGCCAGATCCCTGCCCAGGGTGGAGGCCGCCCTGTCCACTGTAGGGTGTTGAGTATCTTCCCTGGCTTCCACCCACCAGATGCTGGGAGCCCCATCCCACCCCCACAGTGACTACCAAAAATATCTAAGGCAGGTGTGGTGGCTCACACCTGTAATCACAGCACTTTGGGAGGCCAAGGCGGGTAGATCACCTGAGGTCAGGAATTTGAGACCAGCCTGGCCAACA
>NW_016107595.1:282778-285168 GCF_001604975.1 Cebus imitator
AAAAAAAAAAGAAACAGATGGGCTGGGCATGGTGGCTCACCCCTGTAATCCCAACACTTTGGGAAGCTGAGGCAGGTGGATCACCTGAGATCAGGAGTTCGAGACCGGCCTGGCCAACGTGGTGAAACCCCATCTCTACTAAAGAACAAAAATTAGCCAGGCGTGGTGGCGGGCACCTGTAGTCCCAATATCCCTGTACCTATGGAATAAATCAACACCGTTGTAAAAAACAAAAACAAAAACAAAAAAAACTTCCTACAGGCAGGCATGGTGGTGGGTGCCTATAATCCCGGCACTTTGGGAGGTCAAGGCAGGAGGATCTCATGAGGCCAGGAGTTCAAGACTAGCCTGGACAATGTCGCAAGATCCCATCTCTACAAAAAATATAAAAATTATCTGGGCTTGGGGGCTTGTGCCTATAATCTCAGCACTTTGGGAGACTGAGGTGGGAGATTCACTTAAGCTCAGGAGTTTGAGACCAGCCTGGGCAACACAGTGAGACTCCATCTCTACAAAAAACAAATTTAAACTAGCCAGACATGGTGGGGTGCACCTGTGGTCCCAGCTACTTGGGAGGCTGAGGTGGGAGGATTACTTGAGCCCAGGAGGTCAAGGCTGCAGTGAGCTGTGATTGTGCCACTGCACTCCAGCCTGGACAACAGAGTGAGACCCTGTCTCCAAACAAGCAAAAGCCTTTCTACAAAGAAAACTCCAGGTCTGGACGGGCGTCCCTGTTGAATTTCCCCTAAACATCTAAGGAAGAGAGAGCATCACTTCTATAGGTTGGTGCAAACATAATTTCGGGTTTTGCTATGAATTTTTTTTTTTTTTTTTTGAGACAGAGTTTCACTCTTCTTGATCAGGCTGGAGATCGCAATGGCGCGATCTTGGCTCATGGTAACCTTCGCCTCCTGGGTTCAAGTGAGTCTCCTGCCTCAACCTCCTGAGTAGCTGGGATTACAGGAGCATGCCACCATGCCCAGCTAATTTTTGTATTTTTAGTAGAGATGGGGTTTCACCATGGTCAGGCTGGTCTTGAACTCCCAACCTCAGGTGATCCACTAGCCTGGGCCTCCCAAAGTGCTGGGATTACAGGCCTGAGCCACTGCGCCCGGTCTTGCCATGACTTTTAAGCAGTTACATGTTTTCACCAAACTGAACAGAAAAGAAAGCTTCCGGCTGGTTCTGTACCGGGGGGCTGCTCCGGGCATGCTGGGGACTGTCTTAGGTGCCAGTGGCTGGCTTGTTGCTGTTCACAGGGACACTGGGGCTCCCTGCCCCCCAAAATGAGATCCTATTCCCTTCCAGGGGGGCGTGTTCTTCTGTGTTAGGGCAGAGCCCCGCTGGGGCTCGGGGAAATGAAAGACGTGTTTGCTCTCCAGAAATCTGAGCCCGTGGTGCCAGCTCCCCTGAAGGGCGCCTTTGTACGCTGCCTGTTGCCACAATTAGCGCCGTCCCCAGCCGCAGCCAGCAGATCGAGGCCACCTTGGCTCTGAGGCCCCTTTCAGAAGTCACCAGCATCCTCCATGAGCTCTGATGGGGGCTATTTTTAACTGGCCAGAGGGGAGTTGTTGTGGGCCAGTGGCACGGGGGTGGGGAATCTGGCGGGGAGAGAGGATGGCGGGTACTGGAGAGGCCAAAGGCAATGGCTGGTGGTTGGGGTCTCGGCAGGGAGCAGGGTCTGCGGCCCTGGGCCATGGGGAGTGGAGCAGGGGCCTCTGGCCTCCGTTTCCTCATCTGCTCAAAGGCGGCTTTCACTCCATCAGGGACTTTTGTTCCGAAGTAGCAGGGGGTGGAATTCCATCACCCAGTCCCAGGGTCCTGCTCTGCCTGCCTCTCTCCAGCTTGTTCTGTGTCTCTCTGCATGTGGGGTCTCTGTCTCTGTCTCTCTGGGTCTCTCTCTATCTCTCTGGGTCTGTGCCTCTTTTCTGTCTCTCTGTATGTTTCTCTTTCTTTTTCTCTTTCTCTCTGTGTCTCTGTATCTGTTTCTCGAGCCACTGTCTCCCGTCTTTCCCCCTTTCTCTATCTCTTGCTCTGTCTCTGCTTCTCTGTGTGTATGTCTCTTTCCCTGTCTCTGTCTCTCCCTCTGCCTCTCTTTATCCCCCTCTGTCTCTGACTGTCTCTCTGACCCTCCACGTCTCCCAGGATATACGGTGTGTTTTTGCAGCTGTGCCTCAGCAGGGCGAGCACCCCATATCCCAAGCACAAGATGAGCGGCCCTGTGGCCCCCGTTCCTTTCACGGGGAAAAGACTGCAGACCAAGTGGCTGCTAGGGCCCCAGTCCCCCCCAGCTCCAAGGCACTCTGTGTGTTCAGGGCCACCCCCTGGTCTCCACTTCCCAGCAGGGAGACCCGACTTCTGGTCTCATTTAAAGCTTTCGGAATAAGCCC
>NW_016107595.1:285674-291821 GCF_001604975.1 Cebus imitator
TTTTTTTTTTTTTTTTTTTGGAGACGGAGCCTCACTCTGTCGCCCAGGCTAGAGTGCAATGGGTGCAATGGCGCAATCTCAGCTCACCGCAACCTCCGCCTCCCAGGTTCAAGTGATTCTCCTGCCTCAGCCTCCTGAGTAGCTGGGATTACGGGTGCCCGCCACCACTCCTGGCTAATTTTTGTATTTTATATTTCCCTTTTTGAGAAGCCCTCCCGGTTTCGGCCCTGGCAAAATTAAGGCTGAAACGTCCACACTCCCTCGTGCTCCCCTGCTGCCCACAGCTCCCCCACATCCCTGATGGCGGCCCCCAGAAACCATCCTCAAACTGCACCAGCTCTCTCAGCCCTCACCTTCTTCATCTGTACGTCAGCCGTGGTGACAGTTTAGTTTAAAGAGATGAGGTCAGAAAAGGCCCCCGCTGCGACCCGGCAGCTCCAGTCAAAATGACTGTTCTCTCAGCCGACCCCCCAACCCAGGTAGGGTTGCCAGATCAAACACAGGACACCCTACTCAGATGCGAATGTCAGATAAACATGAGTTCTTTTTTTTAGTATAAGTATATCCCATTCCAGGTACTATTTGAGATATACTTATACTAAAAACAAATTTGTTGTTTATCTGAAATTCCAATGTAATGGAGAGTAGTGCATCTTGCCTGTGAAAACTGGCAAGCAACCTTTGACACAGCTGGTTCTCACAGCCAGGCAGAAGCTGAAGGGGGTGGTAGGTATTTCAGACCCAGAGTCACCCATCCACCCATCCAGCCTGTCGCCCAGGCTGGAGTGTGATGGTGGTGACGATCTGGGCTCACTGCAGCCTCCACCTCCTGGGTTCACGCAATCCTCCCACCTCAGCCTCCCGAGTAGCTGGAACCACAGGTGCGTGCCTTTATGTCTGGCTAATTTTTGTATTTTTTTGTAGAGATAAGTGTTGAGAAATGTGAAGTTTATGAATATTGAGTAGCCAGCCCCCCACCCCAAGTAGAAATCTACCTGGGGCATTCCAAAGTGGCAGGACAACATATAAATATGCACCGGTTAAAACATTGTTTAAGCCATCTGACCCGGCCCCCGTGGATAATGCTTTTTGTTTTTTGAGACAGGATCCCACTCTGTTGCCCAGGCTGGAGTGCAATGGTGTAATCTCGGCTCACTGCAACCTCCACCTCCCAGGTTCAAGCAATTCTCCTGCCTCAGCCTCCCGAGTAGCTAAGATGACGGACACTCGCCACCATGTCCAGCTAATTTTTGTATTTTTAGTAGATATGGGGGTTTCACAGTGTTAGTCAAGCTGGTCTCAAACTCCTAACCTTGTAATCCACCTGTCTTGGCCTCCCAAAGTGCTGGGATTACAGGCATAAGCCACCGTGCCAGGCCCGTGGAGAACACTTTAGTTTGTCTGTGATCAGTGGTAAGCAGGCACCAGCTGACTACTCAGCGCAGTTTGTGAAAATACCGAACACCTGTTTGTTAATAATGATCACCTGTTGAGAGAGCCTAACTGCGGGGATCAGGGTCTACTCCGGGCCTTCCGACTGGAGTGCTGTCAGCCCCCATGGCGCTCAGTTCGGAAGCCTGCTGCTCCCCTGGATAGACCCACTTTGCTGTTCTATCTGGGTGTCTGCTTCTCAATACCTTCAGTGCTGCCTGGGTGGGGGTCTCTACAGCCGAGTGGTACTCAGTAGATAAGATCTTGCTATGTTGCCCACCTGCTGGGGGCTCAAGCCACCAAGGAGACGTCTCCGATTCTCCATCGTTCCCCAAGGCAAGTCTGGTGACAAAGGATGGGTTCAGAACCTCAAAGTCTTTGAAGGTCCACTGTGGTCAGATGACACATCATCTAAATTGGTCTCCCCCAACCCCAGGCCGCCGGAAGGGCCAGTGAGCTTGGGGTGAGTGCAGAAGCACCACTCTATGAAAAGACACCTCCCTCGGCCCCGCCTCCTAGGCCACTGAGGTCTGATTCACGCTTCCTCGTATTCAGAGTTGGTGCAGCTGGCAACCCTGCCAGGGGTAAGGCAGCCGGAGCAGGTCACATTTCTCCCGCTGGATTTTTCCCAGAACCCAGCTCCGGGCGGGCCCAACACAGAAAGCCGGGGGGATGTCAGAGGATGTGAAGTGAGGAAACCCCTGCCATCCATGGCTGTGCTGTGCCCCCAGGGACAGTCTGTCCAGGACCCACCTGTCTATCACACACACAAGACCCAGGGCCCTAGGATGTTTAAGAGCTCACAAAAGGCCGGGCACGGTGGCTCACGCCTGTCATCCCAGCACTTTGGGAGGCCGAGGAGGGTGGATCACGAGGTCAGGAGTTCGAGACCAGCCTGGCCAACATGGTGAAACCCCCATTTCTACTAATAAAAATTAGCTGGGTGTGGTGGCGGGCACCTGTAATCCCAGCTCCTCGGGAGGCTGAGGCAGGAGAATCATTTGCACCCGGGAGGCAGAGGTTGCAGTGAGCTGAGATCATGCCATTGATTGCAGCCTGGGTGACACAGTGAGACTCCATCTCAAAAAAAAAAAAAAAAAAAAGAGCCCACAAAAAATAGCCTTTTTTTCTTTTTGAGACAGAGTCTCCCTCTGTCGCCCAGGCTAGAGTACAGTGGTGCGATCTCAGCTCACTGCAACCTCCACCTCCTGGGTTCAAGTGATTCTCCTGCCTCAGCCTCCCAAGTAGCTGGGATTACAGAATGCCCCACCACGCCCAGCTAATTTTTGTATTTTTAGTAGAGATGGGGTTTTACCACGTTGGCCAGGCTGGTCTCAAACTTCTGAGTGCAGGTAATCCTCGCGCCTCGGCCTCCCAAAGTGCTGGGATTACAGGCATGGGCCACCACGTCCGGCCACACTCTATGTTTTTTAATGTTAGGAGGGACAGAGGATCCCATATTCAGCATGTACCAGAGATACAACCCATTTCTCAGATGACAAAACTGAGGCTGAGAAAAGAAAAACAACTTGCCCAAGCTCTAGGTTGTTGTTCTCAGAAAACTTTCATGAGGGCAGTGATTTTGTTTTTTTTTTTGTTTGTTTGTTTTTTTTTGGTTCTTTTTTTTTTTTTTTTTTTTTTTTTGGGTTTTTTTATTTTTTTTTTTTTTTTTTTTTTTTTTTTTTTTTTAAGAGACAGGGTCTCATTCTGTTGTCCAGGCTGGAGTACAGTGCGGTAATTGTAGCTCACTGCAGCCTCACACTTCTGGGCTCAAGTGATCCTCCACGTTCAGCCTCCTGAGTAGCTGGGATTATAGGTGCATGCCACCACATTCAGCTAATTTTCATTTTTGTAGAGACGGGGTCCTGCTATGATGCCCAGGCTGACCTTGAACTCCTGGTCTCAAGTAATCGTCCTATCTCAGCCTCCCAAAACACTGGGCGTGCAGGCACGAACCTCTTTGCCCAGCTTGATTTTGTATCTTTATGATGCTTTGGACTTCATGGGGTGTACTTTCCTTTGTAGATAAAGTGCCTGCAACTTGCAGTTTCAGGGGGTCCATGAACCCCTCTGAAGCTCACACAGGGGAAAAGCCCTGGGTTCGGGTCAAAGCCTATGAAATCGGTTTAAATCATGGCTCAGCTGAGGAGCAGCTGTGCCTCAGTTTCCTCCTCCAGCACATCACTATAGAGTGGTGGAAATATTACTGGCTCTCTGAGTTCCGAGAACTAAGGAGGATCCATGCAGGGCCTGGCACATAGTGGGTCTTCAATAAACAGCTTTTCTCTCCCATCTCAGCCTGATGCTCCCACAAACTCTCTCTCTCTCTGTCTCTCTCTCTCTCTCACACACACGCACACACACACACACGAGTGTGTGCCCACAAAAACACAGCTGGCCATTTCATTGATCGAGTGGCTTTTGCTATTATTTTTCATAGAGACATATTCTCACTCTGTTGTCCAGGCTGATATGGAGCCCCTGGGCTCAAGCGATCCCTCCTGCCTCGGCCTCCCAAAGTGCTGGGATTATAGGTGTGAGCCACAATGCCTGGCCACGCTGGCCATTTTATTTATTTATTCATTACTTTTTTTTTGTGACAGTTTTGCTCTGTCACCCAGGCTAGAGTGCAGTGGCACGATCTTGGCTCACTGTAACTTTTGCCTCCGGGTTCAAGCGATTCTCCTGCCTCAGCCTCCCAAGTAGCTGGGACTACAGGTACCCTCCACCACGTCCGGCTAATTTTTGTATTTTTAGTAGAGATGGGATTTCACCATGTTGGTCAGGACGGTCTCGAACTCCTGAGCTCAAGCGATCTTCCCACTTCAGCCTCCCAAAGTGCTGGGATGACGGGCACGAGCCTCCGCACGCGGCTGAGCTGGCCACTTTAGACTCAAGACCTTCACATCTATTCCAAAGGAAAGGAAAAAACAAAAAAACAACTCCCTCTCACTACCCATGGTTTCAAAAACTGCCCTTTTCAGTGGAAAAGTTTTTTACGTCTTAAGAAAAACCTGATTGTTTAAACTCAGGTCTGCAGTAAACGGGCGGCTATTTTTAAGTGCTTGGGGGCACATGCCTGCAACCCACGGAAAGAAGAGAAGCCGTTTGTCTTGGGAGCTTGTCCAGAATGACCGGGGTGACGTGGAGTGTGGGGTGGGAGTGGGGCGGGGGTGTATGAGCTGTCGGTCTGCCAGAAGCACACAAAACTCCCAAAATATTCCAGAACATTCCTTCTCGAGTCGTCAGAAATCATACCATCCGGGCCGTGCCTCAAAGTTCCCACTTGGCAAGCCGTGGTTTCCCGATTCATTTTCCCTCTTTTTTTTTTTTTTTTTTTCCTCAAATCACATTTGTTTTTCCACAATCGGAGGCACTCACACACATCTCGCCCTGAAATTCAGACACACTGTTCTGACTGAGAATTGTAAACAACCACCTCTCCAGCCCCTCCCGTGGCCGGGTGTTTAAGTGACGCTGGAAAAATCTTCTAAAGGGGTGGGGGGAAAGGGAGTTTTCCAAAAATTGACCCAGGACTTACGTTACGCGGAGTTTATGCAATCAGCCCCTGGAAACAGCTAGATGGGCCTCCCCAGCTGCAGAGGCTCTGAGTAGCAATAAAGTCGCGAGAAGGGAAAGTCAGTCTTTGGCAGGAGTCCCTGACTCCTCCGTGAAAGTGATAAGGGTGGTGTGGACCGTGGCTGGGAGGCCAGCTGCCGATTTGAAATATGTTGGCAAGGTCAGGTTCTTGTAAACTCTCACAGAGGTCCTGCGGAATGGACTCCTGGTGCACCTGGGGGTCATTGGTAGTGCATCAGGATTGTACTTATTTATTTGCTTGTGTGTTTTTCTGTTTTTGTTTTTAAGATGGAGTCTCACTCTTGTTGCCCAAGCTGGAGTGCAGTGGCGCGATCTCAGCTTACTACAACCTCTACCTCCTGGGTTTAAGGGATTCTCCTGCCCCAGCCTCCTGAGTAGCTGGGATTACAGACGCGCGCCACCACGCCCGGCTAATTTTTTTTTGTATTTTTAGTAGAAATGGGATTTCACCATGTGAGCCAGGCTGGTCTTGAACTCCTGACCTCGGGTGATCCACCAGCCTTGACCTCCCAAAGTGCTGGGATTACAGGCATGAGCCACTGCGCCCGGCCCGCTTGTGTGTTTATTTTTTAGAGACAAATTCTAGCTCTGTCACCCAGGCTAGAGTACAGTGATACAGTCATAGCTCACTGCAGCCTCCACCGCGCAGGCTCAAGTGATCCTCCCACCCTCGGCCTCCCAAGTAGGCACATGTCACCCTGCTCAGCTAAGTTTTTGTTAAACATTTTAATTTTTTTGTAGAGATGGGGGAGGAGCTTTGCTATGTTGCCCAGGCTGGTCTAGAATGCCTAGCCTTAAGTGATTCCCCCACCTCAGCCTCCCAAAGTGCTGGGATGTCAAGTGTGAGCCACCACGCTCGGCCTCATGGAGAGTGTACAGACACTTTCTAGCAGCGTCTCCTCCATCCTCCTAGGCTCCTTGGAGGCTCCATTTGGCCCCCAGCATCTTCTCCCATTTTGCAGAAAACAAAACCCAAAGTGTAGAAGAGAGGAGAGGAAGCCTAAAGTGAAATCTGTCTGCTGCCACGGTATTTCCCGTAAAGATTCCTGTCCCGTGGCCGGGCATGGTGACTAATGCCTGTCATCTTAGAACTTTGGGGCCAGACACAGTGGCTCA
>NW_016107595.1:292006-301745 GCF_001604975.1 Cebus imitator
GCAATCTTGGCTCACCACAACCTCTGCCTCCCGGGTTCAAGTGATTCTCCTGCCTCAGCCTCCCACGTAGCTGGGGTTACAGGCGTGTGCCACCTCGCCGGCTAATTTTGTGTTTTTAGTAGGGATGGGGTTTCACTGTGTTGGTCAGGCTGGTCTCGAACTCCCGACCTCAGGTGATCCACCTGCCTCAGCCTCCCAAGTGCTGGGATTACAGGCGTGAGCCACCACGCCCAGCCAATGGGCCCTGCTTTTAGGGAGCTGTGCTCTCTCCTTAGGGTGGGTGTTTTGCTTTTATAAGCATTTATCAATAAAACAGTACAAATACTTTGGAAAACCTTCTGTTGGTACCTACAAAAGCTGTGAGCCAGCGATCCTACTCCTGAGAATATGCCCAAAGAACTACGGTTGATCCTTGAACAACACAGCTTTGAACTGTGCAAGTCACCTACACGTGGACTTTCTTCCACCTCTTCCAGCCCTGAGACAGCAAGACCAACCCCTCCTCTCCCTCCTCCTCAGCCCACTCAACATGAAGTCTTTTACGATAATCCACTTCCACCTTATTATAAATAGTAAACAGATTTTCTCTTTCTTTGTGATTTTTTTTTGAGACAGAATTGCCTAGGCTGGAGTGCAATGGTGCAATCTTGGCTCACCGCAAACTCTGCCTCCCGGATTCACGTGACTCTCCTGCCTCAGCCTCCCTAGTAGCTGGGATTACAGGCACCAACCACTACACCCTGCCAATTTTTGTGTGTTTTTACTAGAGATGGGGTTTCGCTATGTTGGCCAGGCTGGTCTACGAACTCCTGACCTCTTGATTCGTCTGCCTCGGCCTCCCAAAGTGCTGGGATTACAGGCTTGAGCCACTGTGCCCGTCCTTCATTATGATTTTTAAATTTTTAATTTTATAGTCTTTTTTTTTTTTTTTAAGATAGGGTCTCACTCTGTTGCCCAGGCTGGAATCCAGTGTTGTGATCACATCTCACTGAAGCCTCAACCTCCCAGGCTCAAGCGATCCTCTCAGCTCAGCCTCCCAAGTAGCTGGAACTACGGGCGCGTGCCACCACGGCCAGCTAATTTTTGCAGAGGTGGGATTTCACCATGTTGGCCAGTCTGGTCTTGAACTCCTGAGCTCAAGTGGTCAGCTTGCCTCGCCTCTCAAAGTGCTGGGATTACGCTCGTGAGCCACTGAGCCCAGCTGTGATTTTCTTAATAACATTTTCTTTTCTCTAGCTTACTTTATTGTAAGAATACAGTATATAATACATAAACATGCAAAATACGCATTCATCAGCTGTTTATGTCATTGTTAGGCTTCCAGTCAATGATAGGCTATTAGTAGTTAAGTTTTTTGGGGGAGTCAAAAGTTATAGTGGCAAGGCGGGTGGATCACCTGATGTCAGGAGTTCGAGACCAGCCTGGCCAACATGGCAAAACCCTGTCTCTACTAAAAACAAAAATTAGCCAGGCATGGTGCATGCTTGTAGTCCCAGCTACTTGGGAGACTGAGGCAGGAGAATCACTTGAAACCAGGAGGCAGGAGTTGCAGTGAGCCAAGATCACACCACTGCCCTCAAGCCTGGGTGACAGACCAACACTCCATCTCAAAAAAAAAAAAAACAAAAAAACAAGTTATATGTGGGATTTTGGCTACACAGAGGCTCACTGCCCTTAACCTCTGCACTATTTAAGGGTAACTGTAAAGTCTACGTTCACACAAAAGAAATGTACAAGGATGTTCATAGCCATGTTTATAACAGCCAAAAAAAAAGTGAAAGAACCCAAATATCATATCATCAGTGAATGAACTGTGATCTGTTTATTTTACGGAGTAGCAAAAGAACGAGCAGCCGGGCGCAGTGGCTCACGCCTATAATCCTAACACTTTGGGAGGCCGAGGCAGGCGGATCACTTGAGCTTGGGAGTTCAAAACCAGGCTGGCCAACAAAATTAGCCAGGCGTGGTGTCACACGCCTGTGATCCCAGCTACTCAGGAGGCTGAGGCAGGAGAATCGCTGGAACCCAGGAGGCGGAGATTGCAGTGAGCCAATATCACGCCATTGTACTCCAGCCTGGGCAACAAGAGCAAAATTCATTCTCAAAAAAAGAAAATAAAAGAGGGGAAAAAGAAAAGAAAAAGAGCAAACATGGCTGGGTACAGTGGCTCACACCAGTAATCCCAGCACTTTGTGAACCTGAGGTGGATGGATCTCCTGAGGTCAGGAGTTTGAGACCAGCGTGGCCAACATGGTGAAACCCCGTCTCTACCAAAAATACAAAAATTAGCAGGGTGTGGTGGTCGGCGCCTGTAATCCCAGCTACTCGGGAGGCTGAGGCAGGAGAATCACTTGAACCACGAGGCGAAGTTGCGGTGAGCTGCGATCGCGACATTGCACTCCAGCCTGGGCAACAGAACAAGACTCCATCCTCAAAAAAAGAAAAGTAAAGAGAAAGTACAAGCACCTATTACCTGTAGAACATGAAGGAACCAAGTGGATGTGAAGCTAAACAATGAAAACAGGCCAGGTGCGGTGGCTCGCGCCTGTCATCCCAGCACTTTGGAAGGCCAAGGCAGGAGGAACTCCTTAGCCCAGGAGTTCAAGACCAGCCTGGGCAACACAGTGAGACCTTATCTCTACGAAACATTTAAAAATAGGGCAGGAGGATCACTTGAGCTTGGGAGGTCAAGGCTGCAATGAGCTGTGATTGCGCCACTGCACTCCAGCCTGGGTAACAGGAGTGAGACCCCACTAAAAAAAAAAAAAGAGAGAAGAGAGAGAGAGAAGAAAATGGGCATCACTGTGATTCCACATTAGGGAAATCAGGCAAAACTCTCTGGTGACAGAGCTTGGAGTTGCTCGTAGAGGAATCTTTGCAGGTGCCAGATGTTCCTATGTCTGGATCCGGAAAATTGATCATGCCACTGAAATCCAGCATGTGCACTCTAGATTATCATGCTGTGCTGTGTACAAGTTACATCTTCATTTGAAAAGATCAAGGCCCGGTGCAGTGGCTCATGCCTGTAATCCCAGCACTTTTGGAGGCCGAGGCAGGTGGATCATGAGGTCAGGAGTTTAAGACCAGCCTGGCCAAAAAGTGAAGCCCCTTCTCTACTAAAAATACAAAAATTAGCCAGGCATGGTGGTGGGCACCTGTAATCCCAGCTACTTGGGAGGCTAAGGCAGGAGAATTGCTTGAACCTGGGAGGCGGAGGTTGCAGTGAGCCATATCATGCCACTGCACTCCAGCCTGGGGGACAGAGCAAGGCTCCGTCTCAAAAACAGAAAAGAAAAAAAAAGATCAAGGCCAGGTTCAGTGGCTCACACCTGTAATCCCAGCACTTTGGGAGGCCGAGGAAGGTGGATTACTTGAACCCAGCAGTTCGAGACCAGCCTGGGCAACATGGTGAAACCCCGTCTCTACCAAAACTACAAAAAGTTAGCCGGGCATGGTGGTGCATGCCTGTAGTCCCAGCTACTTGAGGGGGTGAGGTGGAAGAATTTCCCGAACTTCGGATGTGGAGGTTGCAGTGAGCTGAGATCATGCTACTGCAGTCCAGCGTGAGCAACAGAGCGAGCCTCTGTCTTAAATTTTAAAGAGAGAAGCTCAAACAGGCATTTACTGAGCACCTGTTA
The DNA here is from genome assembly GCF_001604975.1 of Cebus imitator. Taxonomy (NCBI): domain Eukaryota; kingdom Metazoa; phylum Chordata; class Mammalia; order Primates; family Cebidae; genus Cebus; species Cebus imitator. The sequence continues at coordinate 295,645 of NW_016107595.1, forward strand.
CATACCAGACCCTAAAAAGGCAAAAAGGACAGAGACCCCACCCCTCTGGACCAGGAGGCCAGGCAGAGGAGAGACAGACTAAGCAAGAGGCTGCCACAGAACCCTCCGACCACGGTCGATCCATGCAGGTGCTTGGAATCCCAGCGGCCCCGTGCAGAGAGGTCCCTGTGCGTGATTCGCTTGGACCAGTATTCACAGGGTCACCTCCCAGTCCAGGATGAGCAGGTGTGAAATGCAGCCTCTGTGACTTGCCTGAGGTCCCCAAGCCAGATGACAAAATGGGATACATCTGGCTGGGCGCAGTGGCTCATAGCTGTAATCCCAGCACTTTGGGAGGCCGAGGCGGGAGGATCACGAGGTCAGGAGATGGAGACCATCCTGGCCAACATGGTGAAATCCCGTCTCTACCAAAAATACAACAAATTAGCTGGGCATGGTGGCACATGCCTGTAATCCCAGCTACTTAGGAGGCTGCAGCAGGAGAACTGCTTGAACCCGGGAGGCGGAGGTTGCAGTGAGCTGAGATCGTGCCACTGCACTCCAGCCTGGCGATGGAGCTAGACTCCATCTCAAAAAAAAGGGGGGGGATACATTTCAGCAGCAGCCAGGATTGTCCCAAAAGGGGCTGTAAAACCTAATGGGAGTCCACACCAGTCCCTTGAAGGCGGTGATGGTCCCTCCTGCCTGCTGGCTTCGCTGGTGACTCAGTGCCCACCAGGTCAAGGTGTGTCTGGGGGCTGCCTCTCTGGACAGCCACCACCTTTTGTACACGGCTTCTTGGTGCCCGGGACACAGTGAGTCACAAGACAAAGCTGTTGGATTGTCTGGGACAAAGCCCTTCGTGGTGACAAATCAGTGAACCTGGTAAATGGTCCGGGCAGCGGGCCAGCCAGCGTATTGGAAAACCTTTCCAGGTGGTCCTCTTGGAACCCGATGAGGACAAAAGTCAATGGCTGATTCTCTCTCAAAGTCCTCAAAAGTGCGCAGACATGCATGGGGTCAGAAGACCCTCAACATGAATGCGATTCCTTCATTCTGTCCTGGGGAGCCCCATTCATCTGGGGTGTCAAGGTTCCCAGCCCGGAGGACAAATTGCTTTCACCTTCTCCATGCGTGTTGTCTCTATTTGCTTTTTTTGTGGGGGTGGTGGGGGTGGTGGCTGTTTTTGAGATGGAGTCTCTCTCCATCCCCCAGGCTGGAACTCAGTGGTGTGATCTCAGCTCACTGCAGCCTCCGCCTCCCCAGTTCAAGCAATTCTCCTGCCTCAGCCTCCCGAGTAGCTGGGACTACAGGTGCCCACCACCACACCTGACTAATTTTCGTATTTTTAGTAGAGATGGGGTTTCACTATGTTGGCGGGGCTGAGCTCGAACTCTTGATCTTATGTTCTGCCCAACTCAGCATCCCAAGGTGCTGGGATTACAGGTGTGAGCCACCGCGCCCGGCCTGTTGTCTCTATTTGGAAGGAGAGAGCAGTATGTTGCGCCTGATAAGGACAAAGGGAGCAACAGGACCACAGCCTCCTCACCCCCTCCCAATTCTACCCACCGGTCACCAGAGCGAGCCTCTCATTTGGCCTAAAACCAACCAGGGGTAGGGAACGAGGCTGGGTTCAGTGTAGGCGGAACTCCAAGAGGCTCCCAAGACTCCAGGCAGTCTGTGTACACACCTGGTATAATCCCTTAAGTCTGGGTGGGACTAGTGAGTCAGTGAGGGTGTCACTTCCTTGATAAGGTGACATTCCAAGGCAAAGGTGAAAAAACTTTACCAGTGTAATTAAAGTCCAAAATAATTTGATTTTGAGTTCACCAAATGGGAGTTCACCTTGGGTGGGCCCGAGTTAATTAGGAGTGCTTTAAAAAAGGGTCTAATGCCAGGCGAGGTGGTGCGCACCTGTAATCCCAGCTACTTGGAGGGCTGAGGCAGGAGAATCACTTGAACCTGGGAGGCAGAGGTTGCAGTGAGCCAAGACTGTGCCATTGCACTCCAGCCTAAGCGACAGGATAAGACTCTGCCCCCCCAAAAAAAGGGGGGGTCTAATGGTAATTTTTTTTCAACCATCAATTTCTTTCCTAACAGCAAATTTTATGTTATGTATATTTAACCACAATTTAAACTTTTTTTTTTTTTTTTGAGATGGAGTTTCACTCTTGTTGCCCAGGCTGGAATGCAATGGCGTGATCTCAGCTCACTGCAACCTCCACCTCACAGCTTCAAGCGATTCTCTTGCCTCAGCCTCCCAAGTAGCTGGGATCACAGGCATGCGCCACCATGCCTGGCTAATTTTGTATTTTTACGGGGGTTTCACCATGTTGGTCAGGCTGGTCTCCAACTCCCGACCTCAGGTGATCCACCCACCTCAGCCTCCCAAAGTGCTGGAATTACAGGCATGAGCCACCATGCCCAGCTCTTAAATTTTTTAATAAAAAAACTATGATGGCTAATAAAAACAATCAGAGCATTCATCAACAGAGAAATGAATACACAAAATATAGTGTAGCCATACAATGGAATATTATTTAGCCAGGAAAAAGGAATGAAATTCTGACTCATTCTACACTGTGGATGAACCTGGAGGACATTATGCTCAGTGAAATGAGCCCATAACAAAAAGAGAAATACTGTCTGATTTCACTTACAGGAGATGTCTATAGTGGTTACACTCATTGATATAGAAAGTAGAATGGTGGGTCCCAGGGGCTAGGGAAGAAGGAATGGGGAGTTAGTGTCTAATCGGGACCAAGTTTCAGTTTGGGATGATAAAGAAGTTCTGGAAATAGAAAGTGACAATGGTGGCTGGGCCACGCCTGGAATCTCAGCGGTGGCTGAGTGGTGGGCAGCGGTGGAATCTCAGTGGTGGCTCACGCCTGGAACCTCAGCACTTTAGGAGGCTGAGGCAGGCAGATTGCTTGAGCTCAGGAGTTCAAGATCAGCCTGGGCAACATGGTGAAACCCCGTCCCTATAAGACATTTTAAAAATAGGCAGGCAGTGGCACACACTTGTAGTCCCTGCTAGTCAGAAGGCTGAGGTGGGAGGATCACTTGAGCCTGGGAGGTCAAGGCTGCAGTGAGCCGAGATCGCACCCGTGCCTGACAGAGTGAGATCCCGTCTCAAAAAATAAAAAGTGACAGTGGTTACACATCATGAATAAACTTAATCCCACTGAACTGTACACTTTAAAAGGGTTAAGATGAGGCCAGGTGTGGTGGCTCACGACAGTAATCCCGGCACTTTGGGAAGTCGAGGGGGGTGGATTGCTTGAGACCAGGAGTTCAAGACCAGCCTGAGCAACATAGAGAAACCCCGTGTCTACCAAAAAAATACAAAAAAGAGCCTGGCATGGTGGTGCACGTCTGTAATCCCAGCTACTCGGGAGGCTGAGGCAGGAGAATCACTTGAACTCAGGAGGAGGAGGTTGCAGTGAGCTGAGATCACGCCACTGCACTGCAGCCTGGGTGACAGAGCAAGCCTCTGTCTCAAGAAAAACAAGGTTAAGATGAATTTTAATAAATGTTATGTATGTTATTTTACCACAACTTTTTTTTAATAGTTAGATAACACAAACTATATAGGCTTATGGAAAATATTAGCATTCCTATCAGCATGTGAAGATATGTCAAGATGATCCCATCTATGAACTTGAGAGTAGAGCTTCAGCCAGACACAGTGGCTCAGGCCTGTAATCCCAAAGCTTGGGGGGGCCAAGGCCGGAGGATTGCCTGAGGCCAAGAGTTTGAGACCAGCATGGGCAACCTAGGGAGACCCTGTCTCTACAAAAATAAAACAATTAGCCAGGCATGTTGGTGCATGCCTGGGGTCCCACCTACTTGAGAGGCTGAGGCGAGACCACACCCTCAGCGGTCCCAGGAGGCCGAGGCTGCAGTGAGCTGTAGTGGAGCCACTGCACGGCAGCCTGGGCAACAGAGCGAGACCAGGTCTCAAAAACAGAACCCGGGAGGTGGAGCTTGCAGTGAGCTGAAATCATGCCACTGCACTCCAGCCTGGGCAACACACTGAGACTATGTGTTTAAAAAAAAAAAAAAAAAGGGGATCGGGGAGGTGGCTCACACCACCTGTAAGCCCAGCACTTTGGGAGGCCAAGGCAGGCGGATCACCTGAAGTCAGGAGTTCAAGACCAGCCTGGCCAACATGGTGAAACCCCGTCTCTACTAAAAATACAAAAAAAATTAGCTGGGCATGGTGGCCCATGCCTGTAGTCCCAGCTACTCAGGAGGCTGAGGCAGGAGAATCGCTTCAACCCAGGAGGCGGAGATTGCAGTGAGCTGAGATCACACCATTGCACTCCAGCCTTGTGACAGAGCGAGACTCCGTATCAAAAAAAATACAAAAATTAGCTGGGCATGGTGGCACATGCCTATAATCCCAGCTACTTGGGAGGCTGAGACAAGAGAATTGCTTGAACCCGGGAGGAGGAGGTTGCAGTGAGCCAAGATTGAACCACTGAACTCTAGCCTGGGTGACAGAGCAAGACTCCATCTCAAAAAAAAAAAAAAAAAAAAAAACAATAGGAAGCCTCAGAAACTCCCCTTCTCCAGGGGTCTCTAGGGGTCTCCATACTCCCGCTGAGTCAGCCTTCCTCCAGCAAACAGCCGGGGGCTCACTGAGTGTACAAAGCTGTCATGGGACCCCTCCACGCCACCACCCTGAAAGCACAGGGTCGCCGCAGCCTGATTGCCAGGGGTTTAGCCTTCTCACCGGGGCGCCCTTCCTGGGACGCAGGCACGGTGTCACATCGTGGGCTGTGAGTCAGGCCTTGGCCTCACACTCCTTGCATGGCTGGCCGGCCTGAGTCAGGCTGGGTTTGCCCACTGCTCCTGTTTTTTCTTCTTCTGAACACCACGGCGTGTGACAGGCCTCCTGTGGCTCATCAGTCACTGTTTTGGGTAAACAGTGCAGATCACTCAGTGACAGACTCCCCGGGTCCAGGGAGCTGGGACTTTACTTACCAAATTGCAAACATCCGACATATCCCAAGTGGAACCAGTGACAGGGAGAGAGGTTTCCAGCCTAGGGCTGGGGGTGGGGGGACTGTCGAACACCCAGTAGAGCCCCCAGCGTTTCCTGGAAATGCAAATCTCAGCTCTGAAGTGTGGACTGGCCGCTTATGGTTAGACAGAGGTTCACACCCGAGGAAGCCTGGTAATGTCTAGAGACTGTTTCGGTGCTCAAGACTCAGGAAGTGGGTATGCTACCAACGGGGGATGCTACTGATTGTGGGTTTTGCCATTAAAAGTAATGGCAAGGGCTGGGAGCGGTGGCTCACACCTGTAATCCCAACACTTTGGGAGGCCGAGGCAGGCGGATCACTTGAGGTCAGGAATTGGAGACCAGCCTGGCCAACATGGAGAAACCCCGTCCATGCTAAAAATACAAAAATCAGCCAAGCATGATGGCGTGTGCCTGTAGTCCCAGCCACTGGCGAGGCTGAGGCAGGAGAATCTCTTGAACGCGGGAGGCGGAGGTTGCAATGAGCCGAGACTGTACCACTGCACTCCAGTCTGGGTGACAGAGTGAGGCTCCATCTCAAAAAAACAAATAAATAGGGCCAGGCGCAGTGACTCACCCCTGTAATCCCAGCACTTTGGGAGGCTGAGGCAGGCAGATCACCTGAGGTCAGGTGTTCGAGACCAGCCTAACCAACATGGAGAAACCCATCTCTACTGAAATTACAAAATTAGTCAGGCATGGTGGCCCATGTCTGTAATCCCAGCTACTCAGGAGACTGAGGCAGTAGGATCGCTTGAGCCCAGGAGGCAGAGGTTGCGGTAAGCCGAGTTCACGCCACTGCGCTCTAGCCTGGGCGACAAGAGCGAAACTCCATCTCAAAAAAACCAAAAGTAATGGCGAGAACTGCAATGACCTTTGCACCAACCTAACAGCATCTGGTGGGCGCAGGCCAGGATGCTACAATGCACAGGGCAGCCCCTGTCACAGAGATGATCCAGCCTCCAGTGCTGCGGCTGAAAAATCCCGCTTACCCACCCTTGAAGCCTAGTTCTCATGCTAACTCGCCCCTGCTATTTTTTTTTTTTTTTTTTATTATCAGGGTCTCACTCTGTCACCCAGGCTGCAGTACAGT
>NW_016107595.1:302917-307362 GCF_001604975.1 Cebus imitator
CCATGTTGGCTAGGATGGTCTCAATCTCTTGACCTCCTGATCCACCTGCCTTGGCCTCCCAAAGTGCTGGGATTATAGGCGTGAGCCACGCACCCGGCCAACTCCTTTCAGTTCTTAAAGATACTTGGGACATGTTTGTTTGGCACCCCAGCCATAATGCACAGGGTTGGCATGACTGGGGGCATGAATGCGAACACTAGGCAACCCCGATACAATGTGATGAGAAGGGCATGCCCCCGTCTTCTTCACAAAACCCCACAACCCCCACCTAACCACAAGAAAATGTCAAACACGGGGACATTTGATCCCGTGGGGGACACAGGCTAGCACTCTTCAAGACTGCCAAAGTCCGCCAGGCACAGTGGCTCATGCCTGTAATCCCAGCACTTTGGGAGGCTAAGGTGGGTTGATCACCTGAGGTCAGGAGTTCAAGACCAGCCTGACCAATGTGATGAAATCTGTCTCTACTAAAAACACATAAAAAATTAGCTGGGTATGGTGGTAGGCACCTAAAATCCCAGCTACTTGGGAGGCTGAGGCAGGAGGATCACTTGAACCTGGGAGGCAGAGGTTGCAGTGAGCTAAGATGGTGACACCACACTCCAGCCTGGGCAACAAGAGTAAAACTCCATCTCGGGGAAAAAAAAAACCTGCCAAAATCGCTCACCTATAATCCCAGCACTTCAGGAATCTGAGGCAGGAGGATCACTTGAATCCACAAATTCAAGACCAGTCTGACAACACAGCAAGGCCCCATCTCCACATAAAGTTTTAAAAAAATACCCAAGCATAGTGGCACACACCTATGGTCCCTGCTACTCAGGAGGCTGAGGTGGGAGAATCACTTGAGCCCAGGAGTTTGAGGCTGCAGTCAGTGAGCTACGATCGAGTCACTGCCCCCCAGCCTGAGCAACAAAGTGAGACTATGTCTAAAAAAAAAAAAAAAAAAAAAAAAAAAAAAAAAAAAAAAAAAAAAAAAAAAAACCACAGAATGGGAGCGATGGCTCATCCCTGTAATCCCAGCACTTTGGGAGGCTGAGGCAGGTGGATCANTAATCCCAGCACTTTGGGAGGCTGAGGCAGGTGGATCATCTGAGGTCAGGAGTTCCAGACCAGCCTGACCAACATGATGAAACATCGTCTCTACTAAAAATACAAAAACAGCCAGGCGTGGTGGCAGGCACCTGTAATTGTAGCTACTCAGGAGGCTGAGGCAGGAGAATCACTTGAACCCGGGAGGCGGAGGTTGCAGTGAGCCGAGATCGCACCATTGCACTCCACCCTGGGCAATGAGAGCAAAAATTTGTCCTGAAAAAAAAAAAGAAAAGAAAAAGAAAAACAGGAAAGCCTGAGAAACCATCACAGACCAGAGGAGACCAATGAGACACGAGGGCTAAATAAGGCGTAGGATCCTGGAAGAGGGAGGACATTTGTGGGGACACTGGTGACATCCACACAGAACGTCTGGAGTTCAGCTGATGGCATCATTGTCCCAATGTTTATTTCTTAGTTTCACCAACTGTACAGAGGTCGGGAAACACGTTAATATCAGGGAAGCTGGTGGATGAGGACACCGGAGTGCTGCATAACCTCACTGCAACTTTCCTGCCATTAAATGTATTCCAAAATAAAACATTTATAAGATGTTTATTTTACAACTCAGGTTGGGTGCAGTGGCTCACGCCTGTAAATCCCAACGCTTTGGGAGGCCGAGGCAGGAGGATTCATTGAGCCCAGGAGTTTGAGAGCAGCCTGGGCAACACAGCAAAAATTACAAAAATTAGCCAACATCGATGGCATGGGCCTGCACTCCCAGGCATAAGCCACTGCACCTGGCCTCTATCTGAAATTTACCTTTAAGTGGGGAAGTCCTGTGTTTCAGCCCGAAACTCTAGTCTAGGAGGGAGAAGGGACCCAGTGGGTGGCGGGTGGGGTTCAGGATCAGCGCCCGGTTCTGGATCTGGCATCAGGGTGGTGGGGATTCCATCAACTGGGCGGGAAACAGAGGCTGGAGTGGAGGGGGGATAATGAGCTCATTTTACAGAAATGGCTAATGGGTCTTCATGATAACAGTTCTGATGATCATTGTACCTCCTCCACAGCATAAATCTTGCTCCACCCAGGCTGGTTTTAGGCACGCCTGGTTCCCTGCCGGGACTGGCTGATGGGCATCAGGTCAGGCTCATGCCTGCGCCCCCCCCACCACACCCAGCCCTGGTGTGGAAGGGCACAGATGCCTCCACTGTCTTCCACACCACCCCTGCCGGCCAGCAAGCTCCTTTGGGAGGCAAAGGCAGGAGGATCTCTTGAGCCCAGGAATTTGAGACCAGCCTGGGCAACGTGGTGAGACCCATCTCTACAAAACGTTAAAAATTAGCCAGGCACGGTGGCACGCACCTATAGTCCCAGCTACTTAGAAGGCGGAGGTGGGAGGATCGCCTGAGCCTGGGAGGTCAAGGCTGCAGTGAGCTATGATCACACAACTGCGCATTCCAGTCTGGGCAAGAGGCGAGATCTCCTATCTCTAAAAAAACAAAATAAAGTAGGCTGCGTACAGTGGCTCACTCCTGTAATCCCAACACTTTGCGAGTCCGAGGCAACCAGATTGCCTGAGGTCAGGAGTTCAAGACCATCCTGGCCAACATGGTGAAGCCCCATCTCTATTAAAAATGCAAAAATTAGCTGGGCATGGTGGCAGGCACCTGTAATCCCCGTTACTCCATAGGCTGAGGCAGGAAAATCGCTTGAACCCGGGAGGTGGAGGTTGCAGTGAGCTAAGATTGTGCCACTGCACTGCAGCGTGGAGACAGAGTGAGACTCTGTCTCCAAAAAATAAAATAAAAATTTTAAAGGGCTAACTTTATGTTATGTGAATTCCATTTCAATTAAAAAAAAATGACTGGCCGGGCACGGTGGCTCAAGCCTGTAATCCCAGCACTTTGGGAGGCCGAGGCGGGCGGATCACGAGGTCAGGAGATCGAGACCATCCTGGCCAACATGGTGAAACCCCATCTCTACTTAAAAATACAACAAAAATTAGCTGGGCGTGGTGGCTCTCGCCTGTAGTCTCAGCTACCTGGGAGGCTGAGGCAGGAGAATTGCTTGAACCTGGGAGGCGGAGGTTGCAGTGAGCCGAGATCGTGCCACTGCACTCCAGCCTGGCGCCTGGCAACAAAGCAAGACTCTGTCTCAAAAAAAAAAAGAAAGTGAGAAACAAATGGAAAGCCAAGATATTTACACTCGATTTTCCAAGGAAATTGTCCCAGGCACCCAGAAACACCCAGTCACCTGTCCTAAAAGATGTGGAATTTTACAAATAAACTTCAAGCATGTTAAATGGAGTCCTTCTGTGATGTTCCCCTTCTGTGTAAGATTCACCTCTTACATGAAGGGCTCCTCTTCATGATAGCCGTCATTATTAATCATACATAAATAAGACATAATTGCTTAATAATGTCATCATGATTTTCTACCCCGATTGTGAGGCTGCAGGTCATCAGGTTGAAGCACTGAAATCAGAAGGCAAGTCAGAGGACAGCACCCACAAAAACGGCTCCCCAGCACCCCAGAATGTGGGGCTCAAACTCAGCCACTGTTCCCCTGGCCCTGGGCCTCCCTGCTCTCCCCATCAAACAGGACCCATTCCTTCTCCAGGCACCAATTCTGCTGAACACAGAAGATACTGGTTATGGGGAGGGCAGGGTGCTGGCCTTCTCTGGTGGGCAGAGCACGTCAAGGAGGTCCGACAGGGGCTGATCGAAGAGATGGCTTTGCCAGGCACAGCGGCTCATGCCTGTAGCCCAGGCACTTTGGAGCCTGGGGCGAGAGAACTGCTGGAGACCAGAAGGTCAAGGCTGTAATAAGCTGTGCTTGTGCCACCGTACTCCAGCCTAGGTGACAGGGCAAGACGCTGTCTCTAAACAAACAAATAATAAATTACACTCGGTGGCTCTTTGGGAGACTGAGGTGGGCAGATCACCAGAGGTCAGGAGTTCAAGACCAGCCTGGTCAACATGGTGAAACCCCGTCTCTACTAAAAATACAAAAAAAATTAGCCAGGCAGGGTGGTGGGCACCTGTAATCCCAGCTACTTGGGAGGCTGAGGCAGAAGAATCGCTTGAACCCGGGAGGCAGAGGGTGCAGTGAGCTGAGATTGCACTATTGCACTGTGCCCTAGGCAGCAGAGAGAGACTCCGCCTCAAAGAAAAATTAATAACAATAAATACATTTTGCCGGGCGCGGTGGCTCACGCCTGTAATCCCAGCACTTTGGGAGGCCGAGGCGGGTGGATCACACGGTCAAGAGATCGAGACCATCCTGGTCAACATGGTGAAACCCCGTCTCTACTAAAAGTACAAAAAATTAGCTGGGCATGGTGGCGTGTGCCTGTAATCCCAGCTACTCAGGAGGCTGAGGCAGGAGAATTGCCTGAACCCAGGAGGCGG
>NW_016107595.1:307507-309725 GCF_001604975.1 Cebus imitator
AAAAAAAAAAAAAAAAAAAAAACAATAAATACATTTTATGATGTGTAAGTGATATCTCAATAAATCTGTAAGAACAAAATGAAACAAAAGACAAAAACGAGTCCCTAGCCCAGATATATAAGCAACAGATAACAAAGAAAATAAAAAGACCGGGTACAGTGGCTATTGCCTGTAATCTCAGCACTTTGGAAGGTGGAGGTGGGTAGATCACTTGAGCCCAGGAGTTCCAGACCAGCCTGGGCAACATGGAGAAGCCCTGTCTCTACTAACAAGACAAAAAACTAGGCAGGCATGGTGGCCCCCACCTGTAGTCCCAGCCACTTAGGAGACTCAAGTGGGAGGATTGGGCCTGGAAAATTGTGGCCACAGTGAGCTGAGATCACACCGTAGCACTCCAGTCTGGGCAACAGAGCGAGATCCTGTCTCAAAAGAAAAAAATCATCACTCTGAGGTCAGCACTCGTAATTCGGAAATTTACAACCAGGGTCTTAAAATGTCCCGGATGTTGGTGATGTTCAAGCTGCTGAGGTTCGCCGCTCTCCCAAACGTGACCCCTCAGCCTTCAAGCTTCTGCTTGAAAGGCTTTTTCCGCCTGCCTTACCTCCAATCCAAGTCAGAGCCCCGTTATCCTGCCGTTCCCCTCAGCCTTCCCATCAGTCTGTGACTCTGCGTTGCGTTAATAGACCTTCACTTAATCCTTAGTTTCCTCCCTGCCTGGAAGCTCCCCAAGGGCAGAGACTGGCCCACTCTGGTAGACAGCTCACACCCCAGCACCTGCCCAGTGAGAAGTATTCCATGGCCAGGCACAGTGGCTCACACCTGTAACCCCAGCACTTTGGAAGGCCAAGGCAGGAGGATCATTTTGAGACCAGGAGTTGGAGACAAGGCTGGGCAGCATAAGGAGACCCTGTCTCTACAAACAAAATAAAAAATCAGCAGGGTTTGCTGGCATGCACCTGTAGTCCCAGCTACTCAGGAGGCTGAAGCGGGAGGATCAGGCACTTTGGGAGGCCAAGGTAAGCAGATCACCTGAGGTCAGGAGTTCGAGACCAGCCTGACCAACATGGTGAAACCCCGTCTCTATTAAAAATACAAAAAGCCTGGGCAATAGAACAATATCCTATCTCAAAAAAAAAAAAAAAAAAAAAGTATTCATCAGTGTCTATTAAATGTATACCGAGGCTGGGCACAGTGGTTCACACCTGTAATCCCAGCACTTTGGGAGGCTGAGGTGGGCAGATCCTCTGAGGTCAGGAGTTCGAGACCAGCCTGACCAACATGGAGAAACCCCGTCTCTACTAAAAATACAAAATTAGCCGGGTGTGGTGGTGCATGCCTGTAATCCCAGCTACTTGGGAGGTTGAGGCAAGAGAATCACTTGAACCCAGGAAGCAGAGGCTGCAGTGAGCCGAAATCATGCCATTGCACTCCAGCTGGGGAGACAGAATGAGACTCCATCTCAAAAACAAAACAAAACAAAACAAAACAAGTCTACAACAGGCAAATCCACAGAGACAGGAGCAGATTGGTGGTTGCCAGGGGCTGGGGAAGGGGAGCGGGGAGTGACTGCTGCTGGGGACAGGGTTTTCTTTGAGGGTGACAGAAATGTTCTGCAACTAGACAGAGGGACAGCTGTAGAGCACCGACTGTACCAAATGCCACTGAACTGCACACTTTAAAATGGTTCATTTCAGCCGGGCACAGCGGCTCACACCTGTAGTCTCATCACTTCGGGAGGCCTGAGGTGGGTGGATACCTGAGGAAGGGAGTTCGGGACCAGCCTGGCCAACACGGGGTTGTGAAACCCCGTCTCCACAAAAAATACAAAAGTTTGCTGGGTGGGGTGGCGTGCCCCTGTAATCCCACCTATGTGGGAGGCAAAGGCAGAAGAATCCTTGGGCCTGGGAGATAGGGCTGAGTGAGCGAGGTCACACCACCACACTCCAGCCTGGCAGACGGGGCGTCTCAAAAATAAATAAATAAAATAAAATGATTCATTTCAGGTTAGGTGAGCTTCACCTCGATAAAAATTTATATACATATGTAACTTATATAGAAATATGCATAGAATATAAAGAATTACGCTACTGATATTTTACTTTTTCTTTAAGCGGCAGGCCACCTTTTGCCAATCTCCAGTTAAAATAAATAAAAATAGCTTCCAGGGATGGAAGGCTTCTTCTAGGAAAAAATCTTTTTTTTTTTTTTTTTTTTTTTT
>NW_016107595.1:310100-333094 GCF_001604975.1 Cebus imitator
CACCATGTTGACCAGGATGGTCTCGATCTCTTGACCTCGTGATCCACCCGCCTCAGCCTCCCAAAGTGCTGGGATTACAGGCTTGAGCCACCGCGCCCGGCCTAATTTTGGATTTTTAATAGAGATGCGGTTTCTCCATGTTGATCAGGTTGGTCTTGAACTCCGGACCTCAGGTGATTCCCGCCCCTCTCCCCGCCCCTGCCTCGGCCTCCCAAAGTGCTGGGATTACAGGCATTGAGCCACCACGTCCGGTCTAAAAAATCTTTTACACGTGGTATTTGCTATCTTCATAAGCATATGATGAGGCAGGCATTCTCATGCCCCGTTGATGAATGAGGGACTGACATTCAAAAAGAGGACATCAGGCTGGGCACAGCGGCCCACACCTGTAAATCCCAACACTTTGGGAGGCTGAGGCGGGCAGATCACTTGAGGTCAGGAGTTTGAGACCAGCCAGGCCAACATGGTGAAACCCCGGCTCTACTAAAAATACAAAAATTAGCCAGGCTTGGTAGCACATGTCTGTAATCCCAGCTATTTGGGAGGCCAAGGCAAAAGAATCGCTTAAACCTGGGAGGTGGAGGTTGTAGTGAGCTGAGATAGCACCAATGCACTCCAGCCTGGGCAACAGAGCGAGACTCCATCTTGAAAAAAAAAAAAAAGTGGCCAGGCGCAGTGGCTCATACCTGTAATCCCAGCACTTTGGGAGGCAAAGGAGGGTGGATCACCAAGTCAGGAGTTCAAGACCAGCCTGGCCAAGATGGTGAAACCCCGTCTTTACTAAAAATACAAAAATTAGCCGGGTATAATGGCAGGCACCTATAATCCCAGTTAGTAGGGAGGCTGAGGCAGGAGAATCGCTTGAACCCAGGAGGGGTAGGTTGTAGTGAGCTGAGATCTCACCATTGCATTCCAGCCTGGGCAATAAGAGCTGTCTCAAAAAAAAAAAAAAAAAAAAAAAAACCACAGAACATCATTCACTCAAGGTCATTGGGCTACAAGTCCAGGAGCCAGAATCTAAATTCTGGGTTCCAGCTGTTCATCACTCACCTCACAGAACAGACCAACTGGGAGGATTAAATGAGCAAATACATCCAGACCAGCCTCGCCAACACGGTGAGATCCATGTCTCTACTTAAAATACAAAAAGCTTGCTGGGCGTGGTGGTGGGTGCCTGTAATCCCAGCTACCCGGGACGCTGAGGCAGGAGAATCACTTAAACCTGGGAGGCGGAGGCTGCAGTGAGCCAAGATCACGATACTTCACTCCCGCCTGGGTGACGGAGTGAGACCCTAACTCAAAAAAAAAAAAAAAAAAAAAAAAAAAAAAAAAAAAAAAAAAAAAAAAAAAAAAAAAAAAAAAAAAAAAAAAAAAAAAAAAAAAAAAAAAAAAAAAAGAAAGAAAAAGAAAATACATCCAGGTTCTCGGCACGGGGCCAGGTATACAGTAGATGCTCAATAAGTATTGCTCTCTCCCCATCTTCTGTCCTGTGTGTCAATAAGACCGAGGTAATCATGGACTGACTGGCAAGGGGATGATGAGGATGAGAGGTTCTGATGCGAACCCAGAAGTCATCAGCCCAATGCAATCCTGAATCTTCCCCATGTGCTCGTGACCCGATTATTTAAGGAGTAATAAGAAAACTCTAGAGGCAGGGCCAGGCGTGGTGGCTCAGGCCTGTAATCACAGTGCTTTGAGAGATGGAGGTGGAAGGATCGCTTGAGCCTAGGGGTGTGAGGCTGCAGTGACCTATTATCACCCCGCGGCACTCCAGCCTGGAAGACAGAGCGAGATCCTGTCTCAACACACACACACCCACGCCAGAGACAACCAGGGAAATCAGAAAGTGACCTTTCCTATCAGACCTCAGCTCCAAGCATGGCAGCGACAAGGTGGTGACCCGAGATAAGCAGCTCACTTGGAGGGGGGCTGCCTCTGCCCCTATCTCTCCACATCCTCAATAAAACGCAGAACTATCAAACATTTTTGCAACATGAGGAGCCAAGTTTTGCAACATACTGAAAAAGGGTTGTGCAAACCTCAGCAGAAACACCCCAAATCGCCCCAGCTGGGAGTCATCATCCAGTTGCGGCTGTAATGTGACTGTAATTCCTCCAGTGTTCGTAATTTGTCTTGGAAGCTCAGCTGTGTTTTACATGACGTGTTTTCTGCAGAATTTCTGAGTACTTGCTCTTGGGATCTGAGCCAAGTGTACACAATAGCTATTCGGGGCAAAACAGCTGGTAAAGAGAAAGGCAGCTTAGACTCTAGAAGAAAAGTGGAAAGAATTCAAGGTTACTACAAATGTCCAGGGCCCAGTAAAAGATTGTGATCTCTCTACGGGCAGAAACGGGCCATATACTCCATCAGTTTCCTCTCTATGCCCAGCTCAGCAGGGAGCGGAAGCTCAATATTTATTTGTGGCTCAGACGAAAAACTTCTCATTTCCAAGTTTCCTGAGCCCTTGAGGACAGCCTGGCAGGAGACGACAAACACAAAGCTACACAGGTACCACCGACCCAATCCCCTGTTGGTGACAGACGTCACCAATCCATCACAACACTGCGCCTGGCTACAACCTCAGAACCTCTGCCAGCGCAGTGCAAAGCGCAACTATTACCAACAGATTTGAGGAAAACATTCTGCCTCCTTGGTCTACATTTATAATACTGAGTTGTGAGGGGAGGATAAGGGGCCTCAAGAGAGAGATGACAATAAGATAATCACCATCGAGGTGGGGCGTGGTGGCTCATGCCTGTAATCCCAGGATTTTGGGAGGCTTAGGCAGAAAGATCGCTTGAGCCCAGGAGTTTGAGACCAGCCTGGGCAACAGAACGAGACCCTGTCTCTACAAAAAAAAAAAAAAATTAGGCAGTGGAGGTAGTGCACACACGTAATCTCAGCTACTCAGGAGGCCGAGGCAGGAGTATTGCTTGAGCCTGGAAGTTGGAGGCTGCAGTGAGCTATGACTGCACCTCTGCACTCAAGCCTGGGCAAGCCTGTCTCCAAAAAACGAATCATCATCAGGAGACATAAAGTTCCCAACAGGGGCGGGGCGCTGTGGCTCACACCTGTAATCCCAGAGCTCAGGGAGGCTGAGGTGGGTGGATCACCTGAGGTCAGGAATTCGAGACCAGCCTGGCCAACATGACGAAACCCATCTCTACTAATTAAAAAAAAAATTAGCTGGGCGTGGTGGCAGCCACCTATAATCCCAGCTACTTGGGAGGCTGAGACAGGAGAATTGCTTAAACCCGGGAGGCAGAGGTTGCAGTGAGCTGAGATCACGCCACTGCATTCCAGCCTGGCAAGAGAGCAAGACTCCATCTCAAAAAATAAAAAATAAAAAAATTAAGTTCCCAACTGGAAGGAGGGCAGGAGCCCACAGACACAGGGACTTTCCAGGGACACTTGCCACCTACTTTGTACTTCAGTCACATCATTTCACTGGCTCACTCCAGAACCTTCGGAGATGCGCCTCGTACTCCCCCAAGGGCAGGTGGCACGGGCTGCTGAGCCTGCAGAGCTTTTAGTTTATTCATTTTTTGAGACAGAGGAGTCTCCCTCTGCCGCCCAGGCCGGAGTGCAGTGGCATGATCTCAGCTCCCTGCAACCTCCGCCTCCCAGATTCAAGTGATTCTCCTGCCTCAGCTTCCCCAGTAGCTGGGACTACAGATGTGCGCCATTATCCCTAGCTAATTTTGTTTCGTTTTTGAGTCTTGCTCTGTCACTCAGGCTGGAGTACAATGGCACAACCTCAGCTCACTGCAACCTCTACCTTGTGGGCTCAAGCGACTCTCCTGCCTCAGCCTCCCAAGTTCCCAAGTATTTGGGATTACAGGCACCCGCCACCATGCCTGGCTAATTTTTGTATTTTTGGCAGAGATAAAGTTTCACCATGTTGGTCAGGCTGGTCTCAAACTCCTGACCTCAGGTGATCCACCCACCCTCGCCTCCCAAAGTGCTGGGATTACAGGCATGAGCCACCGTGCCCAGTTAATTTTTGTATTTTTAGTAGAGGCAGGGTTTCACCATACGGGCCAGGCTGGTCTCAAACTCCTGACCTCAAATGATCCGGCGGCCTTGGCCTCCCAGTGTTGGGATTACAGGCATGTGCCACTGCGCCTGGCCAGGGCTTATACAGCTTTGAGGGTAAAGTCACCTAAAGTCACCTAATGCTCCAGGGAGGGCTGAGAACGTGACTTCATGCCCTTTCTCCAACGTCATCATTAGCTGAGATGTCAGGAGGGCAGATACCTACACAGGCAGGTGCCATCCAGATAGCAGGTTCACAGGACAACAGCGGGAGAGGGTCTATGCTCCCAGCCCCCTCTCAGTGCCAAGCCTCTCATGCACAGAGAGATTCCGCAGTGCCTGAGATCCCCTAACAGGCCCATTCGCTCAGCCCCACAATCAGCCAGCAAGTACTGTTGAACACTGACATATGCCGTCTCAGATTCTCATAAGGAAACTGAGGCTCAAGAAGTTAAGTGTGACCTTGCTTGCCTAAGGTCACATAGCTAACACGGCAATTAAAGTTCATCTAGGTCGGGCGCAGTGGCTCCTGCCTGTAATACCAGCACTTTGGGAGGCCAAGGCAGGACGGGTGCTTGAGGTCACGAGTTCAAGACCAGTCTGGGCAACACAGCAAGATCATTTTTTTTTTTTTTTAAGACAGGGTCTCACTCTGTTACCCAGGCTGGAGTGCAGTGGTGCGATCTCAGCTCACTACAACCTCTGCCTCCCGGGTTCAAGAGTTTCTCATGCCTCAGCCTTCTGAGTAGCTGGGGTCATAGGTACATGCCACCACACCTGGCTAGTCTTTGTATTTTTAGTAGAGAGGGTTTCACCATGTTGGCCAGGCTGGTCTTGAACTCCCAACCTCAGGTGATCGACCCATCTCAGCCTCCCAGTGTTAGGATTACAGGGGTGAGCCACTGCACCCAGCCCACAAGACCAGCCCAAGAGACCTCATTTTTAAAAAATAAAATAAAAAGTCTATGTTCGTCCCATGCATTGACGGCCCTCTGCATTGGCTCTGCCGGCAAGGCACTCCGCTGAAATGCTTCACGCTACCCCGGGAGGTCCTCGGGGGGAGGCCAGTCTTTACATCACGTTTGTTTCAACAAAGCAGGTCCACAGCTGAGCCCAGGGGGACACAGAGATGAGTCAAGGGAAGCCCCTGTCTTGAGGGGTTCGCCGTCTGGAGAGGAAGCCAGGCAGGAGAACAGCTGGTTACAGTGATGTATGAGTTTCCTGTGGTGGCTGCAGCAAAAGACAGACTGTGTGGCTTCCAACAATAGGAATGTATTCCCTACAGTTCTGGGGGCCAAAAGTCCACAATCAGGGTGTCAGGGGGGTTGGTTCCCTCTGGAAGCTCCAAGGGAGACAGGGTCTCGCTCTCTCGCCCAGGCTGGAGTACAGCGCGTGATCTTGGCTCACCGCAGCCTCCGCCTCCCAGGCTCAAGCAATCCTCCCATCTCAACCTCCCAAGTAACTGGGACCACAGGCACGCACCACCATGCCCAGCTATTATATTTGCATTTTTTGTAGAGACGGGGTCTCACAATGTTGCCCAGGTTGGTCTTGAACTCCTGGGCTCCAGCAATCCTCCTGCCTCGGCCTCCCAAAATGTTGGGATTGCAGACGCGAGCCACTGCACCCCGCCATCTCAGAAAGAATCTGTTCCCTTGGCTGGGCGAGGTGGCTCACGCCTATAATCCCAGCACTTTGGGAGGCTGAGGCAGGCAGATCCCTCAAGGTCAAGAGTTCAAACCCAGTCTGGCCAACAGGGTAAAACCCTGTCTCTACTAAAAATACAAAAATTGGCCCAGGTGTGGTGGTGCGCACTGTAATCTCAGCTACTTGGGAGGCTGAGGCATGAGAATTGTTTGACCCCAAGGGGTGGAGGCTGCAGTGAGCCAAAATCACGCCACTGAACTCCAGCCTGGATGACAGAACAAGACTCCATCTAAAAAAAAAAAAAAAAATCTCTTCCCAGTTTTGCTTCTGGTGGCTCCGGAGACATCCCGGGCCTGTGGCTGCCCCACTCCAATCTCTGGCCGTCTTCACATGGCCTGCTTCTCGGTGTTTGTGTCCCTGTGTCCTTTCTCTCCTAAGGACACTTGTCACTGGATCAGGATCCACCTTAATCCAGGACAATCTCACCTCAAGACACTTCATGACGTCTGCAAAGAAATTCTTTTTTTTGAGATGGAGTCTTGCTCTGTCACCCAGGCTGGAGTGCAGTGGCTCCAACTCGGCTCACTGCCACCTCCACCTCTGGGTCCAAGCGATTCTCCTGCCTCAGCCTCCCGAGTAGCTGGGACTACAGGCACTTGCCACCATACCTGGCTAATTTTATATTTTTAATAGAGACGGGGTTTCACCATGTTGGCCAGGCTGGTCTTGAACTCCCGACCTCAGGTGATCCACCTGCTTCGGCCTCCCAAAGTGCTAGGATTACTGGCATGAGCCGCCACACCTGGCCAAAGAAACGCTTTCTAAATAAGGTGGTAGTCACAGGTGCCAGAGATTGACACTTAGACATTTCTTTGTGGGGCCACCATTTAAGCCATTATTCATGGACTGACTTACTCATGGCAGGACTCTGTCTCTACGAACAATCATTAGCCAGGCATGGTGGTGCGTATCTGTGGTCCCAGCTACTTGGGAGGCTGAGCTGGGAGGATGGCTGGAGCCTGGGAGTTTGAGGCTACAGTGAGCCATGATCATGTCACTGTACTCCGCCTGGGCAACAGAGCGAGACCCTGTCTCAAAACAAATAAATGAACTATGGATTATCATTATTATTAGTTAATAACAACATATTCCTCTCTACTCAGTAACCGTCACAAATGCACCATACTAATGACAAATGACAAACTTTTTTGTTTGTTTGCTTTTTCTTTTTTGGAAAGAAGTCACTAGGCTATTTTTTTTTCTTTTTGAGATGGAGTTTCGCTCTGTCCCTCAGGCTGGAGTACAGCAGCGTGATAATCTCAGCTCACTACAACCTCCGCCTCCCTGGTTCAGGCGATTCTTCTGCTTCAGCCTCCTGAGAAGCTGAGACTACGGCGCAGGTGACCACGTCCAGCTAATTTTTGTATTTTTAGTAGAGATGGAGTTTCACCACGGTGGTGAGGCTGGTCTCGAACTCCTGACCTCGTGATCCACCCGCCTCAGCCTCCCAAAGTGCTGGGATTACAGGCGTGAGCCACCGGGACTGGCCCTCCTTATACTTCTTTCTACTCAATTTTTCTGTAAACCTAAAACTGCTCTAAAAAATAAAGTCCAGGCTGGGTGCAGTGACTCACACCTGTAATCCCAGCACTCTGGGAGGCTGAGGCAGGTGGATTACCTGAGGTCAGGAGTTTGAGACCAGCCTGACCAACATGGTGAAACCCCATCTCCACTAAAAAAAAAAAAGTTACAAAAATTAGCTGGGCATCGTGGTGGGTGCCCATCATCCTAGCTACCTAGGAGGCTGATGCCGGAGAATCACTGGAACCAAGAGGCAGAGGCTACAGTGAGCAGAGATCTCACCACTGCACTCTAGCCTGGGCAACAGAGTGAGACTCTGTCTCAAAAATAAAGTCCATTACTTAAGGGAGGTAAAAAAGGAGCTTCCCAAGTGGAAATGGAGAGAAAGGAACGCTGGTGTGGGGAGGGAGGTGCCATGAGTGCAGAGGCCTGCCGCGGGGAATGTGTTTGGTGCGTTTCAGGACCCAGACAGAGACAGCGAGAGAGGCAGAAGGCAGAGAGGTGTCAGACATGCTGCAGGTCCCAGTGGGCGAGGCTCAGAGGCCCAGGGGACCAAGGTGCTCTCTGAGAAACCAGAGGGATGCTGTGAAAAACCAGAGGGAGGTCTTTTTTTTTTTTCTTTTTTTTTCTTTTTAAGACAGAGTCTTACTCTGTTGCCCAGGCTGGAGTGCAGTGGTGCAATCTCGGCTCACTACAACCTCCACCTCCTGAGTTCAAGCGATTCTAGCCTCTCGAGTAGCTGGGATTACAGGCATGCGCCACCACGCCTGACTAATTATTGTATTTTTCGTAGAGACAGGGTTTCACCGTGTTGGCCAGGCTGGTCTCGAACTTCTGACCTCAAGTGATCTGCCCGACTTGGCCTCCCAAAGTGCTGGGATTACAAGTGTGAGCCACTGTGCCTGGCCGGAGGTCTTGGCCAAAACAAAGGAACGAGCAAACAAAACCTCCTCAGCAGTTGCCCAGACATCCTATGTCCTAGGGGAGAAATTTCTGATTCCCTTAATCTTTCCATGATTATCATACAGGGAAACTGAGGCCCAGAGAAAGGCAATTCAATTTGCAAAGCACACAGCAGGCCCATCTCTCAAGCACTGGTAGAGAGTTCAGTGACACAGGATGTCACCTACTTCCACAACAAAGAAAGGAGCCTGTGCGACCTCACAATAGCCATTTGGGGTCAGGTACGATTCTTATCTGCATTTCACAGATTGAGGAGGCAAGCCCAGAGAGGCAAAGCCACTTGCTCAAGGTCACACAGCGTGTGCTCAGTGGCCGAGCCTGACTTGTAACCATTTTGGTGGCAACTGGAGAAAGCAAGTTTGTACGCCACTTGAAGTCTGGTGGCTGGGTTTGGTGGGCGCTGCAGAGAAGACCCTGCAGAGTGCATTTCTGCAGCGGCTGAGAGTCCAAGCTTCCAGGGCAAGAACTGCCTGCATCCCTCACCACCTGGCTCCAGGTTCCACCTTGGGATGCTCTTCCTCTGATACCCCCAATGACTTTCTCACATTAGCTCACATTTCATCTCCCCAATGAGGTTCAAAGTCTCCCCATTTCCTCCCTTCCCCTCCCTCATCACACATTCACTTTCTAGTTCCTTCTACAGCTGCATTTTTCTTTTAACCCCCTATGAGTAATGCCAGGCACAATGGCTCACGCCTGTAATCCCAGCACTTTGGGAGGTCAAGGTGGGCAGGATTGCCTGAGCCCAGGACTTCAAGACTAGCCTGGGCAACATAGTAAGACCCCATCTCTACAAAAAATACAAAAAAAAAAAAAAATAGCCAGGCATGGTGGCAGGCACCTATAGTCCCAGCTACTCGGGAGGCTGAGGCGGGAGGATAGCTTGAGCCCAGGAGTTCGAGGCTGCAGTGAGCTGTGACTGCACCATTATCCTCCAGCCTGGGCAGCAGAGGGAGACCCTGTCTCAAAAAAACCTCATATGAATAAACCTCTATCCTTCCCTCCTCCACTAAAGCGGAGGTGCCCTAGGACAGAGGTCTTGTCTATCTCTTGGTTACCGTGTCCCCAGTGCCCACACAGGGCTGGCACACAGTTATAACAGGACTGACAATCCCTGGCCAGCAGGGATATGGTGTTGGGGACAGAGGCAGAGTGCTGCAGGGACCCACTGGGCAGCACCACCCTCTGACGGCCCCTGATGCTTGGAGCTGTGTTGGGGGAATGACTGTCGTCATTTCCCTCTGAGTTACTTCATTCACTTATGCAAGTCAGTAAAGGAACCCAGCCTGCCTGTGCCTACCCGACCTCCAACTTCTCCCAGCCCCCTCTGCCTCAGTTTCCCTGCATTTGACAGGCTTACCTGAGGTTGGGGGTGTGGGGGTGGGTGTCTCAAATGCCAAAGATTTAACATGTCTTGATGTTACAAGAGTTTCGTTTTGTTTTTTTGAGACAGAGTCTCCTCTGTCACCCGGGCTGTAGTGCCGTGGTGCGATCATATCTCACCGCAGCCTCGACCTCCTGGCTCAAGCGGTCCTCCTGCCTCAGCCTCCCACTGCACCCAGCTAATTTCTTTTTTATGTTTTAAGATACGGGGGCCACTGTGTTGCTCAGGCTGGTCTTGAACTCCTGGATGTGAGTGATCCTCCAGTCTCCACCTCCCAAAGCACTGGGATTACACGTGTGAGCCACTGCACCTGGTCTGCACAAGCTTTTTACTAGGGTGATGTGCACACGGTGGGTCCCTCTGGGTGGTCCCACACAAATGGGGGGCCCAGCCTCCCCCATTCATGAATCCTGGGGACCCCAGGCTTCCCATCCATCTAGGGCTCTGTGGACACCTCTGAGGCTGAAACCAATCTCCCCTTCCGTCAAGGGATCCGGGCAGGCCGCCAAACCCGGTGCTCCCCTGAGAGACTCCGAGAGGCCCCGACACCGCCCCCGCTCCAGGTCCCCGGGATGCTTGCGCAGGCGGGAGCCCGGGGCGCCCGGGGGATCCCTGGGCGTCACGCCGCTGTTGTGAAGCGCGTGTTGACAACGTCGCCGGGGAGACCGGCGGGGGCGGGGACGGGGGGGGGGCGCGGCCTGGAGGCGCGCGAGGGGCCGGGCCGGCCGCGCAAGGCCCGGGCCGCCGCAGTGGCCACGGCTGCCGCCGCCCGCCGGCTTATATACCGCGGCTAAATTTAGGCTGCGCCCGGAGCTCGTCCCCATCCGGGACGCGTTTCCGCCGCCGCTGCTTTGGCCCGGCCCCCGCGCGCCGAGCCTATAAGGCTTGGGCGGTCCCGGCCGCGGCCCGCAGAGCCGTCCCCGCCCGCCCGCGCCCCGACCAGCCCGGTCCCGGGCAGCCACTCACCGGCGTCCCCAGTCCGCGTCCTTCCTCCCCGGGTCCCGGCCATGGCGCTGAGCGAACCCATCCTGCCGTCCTTCTCCACTTTCGCCAGCCCGTGCCGCGAGCGCGGCCTGCAGGAGGTGAGGGCGGCGGGAGCGGCGGGGACCGTGGGCGGCGGGGCTCTGGGTAGTAGAACGTGGGCTGCGGGGTGACAGCGCACGGAGGTAGGAACCGCAGGCTCAGGAGAGGAGGCGGGCGACGGGGATCGCGGACTCCGGGTGGCAGAAGGCGGGTAGCGGGGGCGGCAGGCAGCAACCCCCGAGCCCCGCCGCCCGCTCACACCCGCGCGCATCGCCCTGTCGCCCGCAGCGCTGGCCGCGCGCAGAGCCCGAGACTGGCAGCACCGACGAGGACCTCAACAGCGTGCTGGACTTCATCCTGTCCATGGGTCTGGACGGCCTGGGCTCCGAAGCTGCCCCGGAGCCGCCGCCGCCGCCCCCGCCGCCTGCGTTCTATTACCCAGAACCTGGAGCGCCGCCGCCCTACGGCGCCCCCGCGGGGGGCCTGGTGTCGGAGTTGCTGCGACCCGAGCTGGACGCGCCGCCGGGGCCCGCGCTGCACGGCCGCTTTCTGCTGGCGCCGCCCGGCCGCCTGGTCAAAGCCGAGCCCCCCGAAGCGGACGGCGGTGGCTACGGCTGCGCCCCCGGGCTGACCCGTGGACCGCGCGGTCTCAAGCGCGAGTGCGCCCCGGGCTCGGCGGCTTCGTGCATGCGAGGTCCCGGGGGCCGCCCCCCGCCTCCGCCCGACACCCCGCCGCTCAGCCCCGACGGCCCCGCGCGCCTGCCAGCGCCCGGCCCGCGCGCCTCCTTCCCGCCGCCCTTCGGTGGCCCCGGCTTCGGCGCGCCCGGGCCTGGCCTGCATTACGCGCCCCCTGCGCCCCCCGCCTTCGGTCTCTTCGACGACCCGGCCGCCGCCGCCGCAGCCCTGGGCCTGGCGCCCCCCGCCGCCCGCGGTCTCCTTACGCCGCCTGCGTCCCCTCTGGAGCTGCTGGAGGCCAAGCCCAAGCGCGGCCGCCGCTCGTGGCCCCGCAAACGCACCGCCACGCACACCTGCAGCTACGCCGGCTGCGGCAAGACCTATACCAAGAGTTCGCACCTGAAGGCGCATCTGCGCACGCATACAGGTGGGCGGCGCGCACGGGCCCAGAGCGTGGGCTGGGGGGCGCGGCAGGAGGGGTCGGATTCCCAGCGCGCGCCAGAAAATGAATTTAGGACCTCCCTTGGGGCGTGGCTCGGGAGGAACGGGCAGGGGGCGCACGCGTAGGACTCCCCGGGAGGCGTGGCTGGGGGTTGGTTGGGGGCATACAGGAACCCTCCCTAAGGAGGTGTGATCCTAGAAGTTGTGGGGGTGCGCACGCTGAGGACGAGAGGGGCTTCAGGAGGTTGGGAAGGACACTTAGAAAACTTCCTGGGGGCGTGGCGAGGGAGACGGTTTCAGAAAGTTGGGGAGGGTAAGCAGGCTTAGGGGCCGCTGGGGACGTGGCTCAGAATCCCCCAGGCTGAGGCTCAGGAAGTTGGGAAGTAGGCGTGCGCTTAGGGACCCGGGAGAGATGCCACGTCTCAGGAAGTTGGGGAGGGGCGCAGGCTTGGGACTCCTCGGGGGACAAGGCTTAGGACCTTGGGGAGGGAAGGTGAGCTTGGGAAACGTGGAGAGATGCCGTGTCTTAGAATGCTGGAGAGAGGGTGCACCCTTAGGACCTGTGGGGGGCGTGGCTGGAAACAGTGGGGAGTGGACGGCGAGCTCCTCCGAACCCCTGGGGGTGAGGATCCGGATAGTGGGGAGTTGGGGATGTAGGACGAGGATCCCTCAGGGGTGCAACACTTTAGCCAGGAGCGCTTCAAGGCACTGGTTGGGGATAGGTTTCGGGCGCAGAGGTAGCCAGTACCCATATGTGCCCTGTCCTAGGAGGGAAACTGAGGCTCACTCTCGCCTTCCACCCAACCCCTGCAGGTGAGAAGCCCTACCACTGCAACTGGGACGGCTGTGGCTGGAAGTTTGCGCGCTCAGACGAGCTCACGCGCCACTACCGCAAGCACACGGGCCACCGGCCATTCCAGTGCCATCTGTGCGATCGTGCCTTCTCGCGCTCTGACCACCTGGCGCTGCACATGAAGCGGCACATGTAGCCGGGACGTCCCCGCCCGCCTGCGCGAGGCCGTGGCGGGTCCCACGCGCCGGACGCGGCCCCTTCCTAAACTGTGACTGGTATTTATTGGACCCGGAGAACCGGGCGGGGCACAGCGTGGCTACAGAGGGCCTCCCTCGATGATGACGACGACGCCACCGCCCCAGCCCCCATCTGTGACTGAAGACCCGGTGGGAAAAGACCACGATCCTCCTTGACGAGTTTTGTTTTTCAAAATGGTGCAATAATTAAGTGGCGTCTTCCTCCCCCCGGGTCTACACTAGAGGATCGAGGCTTGATGCCTTGTGAGAAATAACGGCCTTAATTTGTACTGTCTGCGGCATTCTTTTTTATAATATTGTACATAGTGACTGTGACAAATAATTGTATTACTGTACATAGAGAGACAGTGGGCATTTTTGGGCTACCTGGTTCGTTTTTATAAGATTTTGCTGTTTTTTTTTTTAATTAAAAAAGTTTTGCATCTTTTAAAAAAAATCACAGCACTGGTCTGGCTGCTTGGAACTGGGGGCTTGGGGCATGTGGGAGGAGGGGGAGTGGCTGGTGTGATGGAGGGCAGCCCCGCTAATCGTGTGTAGTGGGTCCTGCCTCTGCCAGCACCGGGACTGCCAGCTGCTGTGCCCGCCTGCCAGGAACCTGTGGGTTTTTCTGTAAATTTAAACACTGCATTTTAGGACTGAGGAGGGTTATTTTAAGGTTGTTCTTTGAGCCATAAATTGCCTCTTTGCCCCAGAGCTGGGGAAAGTGCTGGTCTCACTGACGTGGCCGCCTCTATGTTGGAGAAAAAAAAGATGAAATGAGCTAAGATAAAACCAATACAAACCAGCCTAAGAAACCAGAGCAAAACTCTGGAGAAAAAAAAAAAAAAAAAAAAACCCTTACCTCTTCCTGGAAGCCTCTGAGGTTTCAGCCAAATTTCTGGAGTTTCAGCTTTTTTTTAAAACGGGGTTAACATGCTGAGTTTCGGATATGTTCCACCCCTTACTCCTCCCCACATTTAGCGAATCTTTTCCTAAGGGGTGAGTTCACCACCTGCTAGGAGAAAACAGGAAAGCCTGCATTTGAGGGCCATTCACAACGGTCTTTTCCAGATGAGGAAATGGAGGCCCAGAGAGGTAGGTGCAGGGCAGTGGAGTTAAAATGTTAGGACCCTCCAAGGGTCCCTGAGCCCCACTGGAAGGGAGCGGTGGCTTTCTGCAATGACCCACCGGTTGTGTATATTAGGCTAGGGGACCCTCCCCTGTAGGTCTCCTGGTGCAAAAAATTCACAACACAGCAGACCCTGACTCGATGGTTGGAGGTGACCAATCGGGAAACCCACCTAGAGAGCAGAGGACATTCCTGAATCCCACCGCCCTGAAAGTCTTGGTCAGGCAAGGAGATACTTCTCCCCCCTACCCCGATTTCCCCTGCCACCCCCCATCTTCCCCATTCTCAGGGGCCCTGGGTAACCATGACCAGCAACCATTGCACAAGTTTCCAGAAAGTGAAAATAGCTTGTAAGCAGCGCCTGCTTTAAAACACTCTCACCCCGTTGCGACAGAGGCTGGGATTTCCTCCCTCCCTCCATCCTTCCTCCTGAGCAGCCCTGAAAACAGCTGAGAGGTGTTTGGTAATCCATGAAAAGCAGAAATGCGAGATGACAATCTGATTCATTTTTCGAGAGTAAATAGCCTGGCCTCACTTCCGCTGGTGATGAAGGGTGTGAATGTGTTTGAGCCTACTCGACCCCCTATGTGGAGCTTCTGCAAAAACCGTCCCAAGACGGAATGTTGGCCCCTCAACCTGGGGAGCTGATCCTCCTTCTTAAAAGCTGGTCTTCGCAGTGTGGGGGGCAAAAGAAAGACTCAGGAGTGGTTTGAAACAGTATTTTTTAAGGGTCTCCAGGCTTCCCTGTTCAGCTTCAACTTGGCGATCAAGCTATTTTTCTTGCATATTTGAAAACGTCTTCCAGATTTCTCCTGGGAGCTTCTGAGTCCAGTCAGAGGCAGGTCGTTAACAGGGCTGAAGCTGTTGAGTTTCTGTTTCTTGCCTGCCTCCAACAGAGAATAGAAAGTGTGATCGTTGAACACATAGTTGTATGTTTCAGTAAGAGACACCAACTCAGGCAGGGCGAGGGCATACCGACTAATCCAGAAATACCCCTCGCGGCCGGGCGCTGTGGCTCACGCCTGTAATCCCAGCACTTTGGGAAGCCGAGGTGGGCAGATCGTGAGGTCAGGACACTGAGACCATCCTTGCTAACACAGTGAACTCCATCTCTACTAAAAATACAAAAAATTAGCTAAGCGTGGTAGCACTTGCCTGTAATCCCAGCTACTTAGGAGCCTAAGGCAGGAGAATCACTTGAACCCAGGAGGCAGAGGTTGCAGTGAGCTGAGATTGTGCCACTGTACTCCAGCCTGACAGAGCCAGACTCTGTCTCAAAAAAGAAAAAAAGAGAAAGAAATGTTCCCTCATTGGTTTTTTTGCCCCTTTCTGACACCCAGATGCCAATTTTCATCAAATATCTTCTGGATCTGTGATTCTCAATGGAGACCGATCCAGTCTGGGAACATTTTTGGTTGTCACAACTTGAGGGTGCTGTTGGTATCTGGTGGCTAGAGACCGGGATATGGCTAAGCATTCTGCAGTGCACAGACAGCCTCCACCGCAGAGAACGGCCCGGCCCCGAAAGTCAGCAGTGCTGAGGTTGACACATCTCCCCTGGTTCCTAAAAGATCATTGCTCTTGTCAGTAAGAAGGTAGTTCTCTGCCAAGAAGCAAGCTTTGGTGGCAAATGCCACCCAGGAAGAGATACAAAGAAAACCTTACCCTGGGGCCATCTTCACCTGGTACTCTACAGCCCAGTGCCAATGCAAGATTTTTCTTTTTCTTTTTCATTTTTTTTTTTTTTTTTGATGGAGTCTCACTCTGCTGGCCCAGGTGGAATGCAGTGGCACAATCTCAGCTCACTGCAACCTCCACCTCCCAGATTCCAGCAATTCTCCTGCCTCAGGACCCCCAGTGGCTGGGATTACAGGCGTGCACCATCACATCCAGCTAATTTTTGTATTTTTAGTATAGACAGGGTTTCTCATGTTGGCCAGGCTGGTCTCAAACTCCTGACCTCAGGTGATCCACCCACCTCAGCCTCCCAAAGCACTGGGATTAAAGGTGAGAGCCACCGCACCCAGTCTCTCTCTCTCTCCTTTCTCTCTTTCTTTCCTTCCTTCCTTCCTTCTTTCTTTCTTTCCTTCTCTCTCTCTTTCTGATTTCTTTCTTTTTCTCTCTTTCTTTTTAGAGCAGGGGATTTGTGGTCACTGGCTGAGTTACTTTTTCATGGCTGTGATTTTTGCTACACTCTTTCTTTTCCCCAGGCAAAGTTCTAATCATTTGTCCATGATGTTTTTCCCCCAGTGATACATTTGTATTGTTGCTTTTCATGGCTGCATAATATTCCTTTTAGATATGGCAGGAGTTGTTTATGCAAACAAGCACTGTGGGTAAAAGGGTTGGAAAGGGTGAAGGTTTTGTTTGCTTTGGTTTGGGACAGGGTCTCATCTGTACACAGGCTGGAGTGCAGTGGTACTGTCACTACAATCACGCCCTCCTGGGTTCCAGTGATCCTCCCGCCTCAGCCTCTTGAGTAGCTGGGATCACAGGCATGCATCACCATGCCCAGCTAATTTTTAAATTTTTTGTACAGATGGGGTCTCACTATGTTGCCCAGGCTGGGCTCAAACTCCTGAGCTCAAGCAGTCCTCCCACCTCAGCCTCCCAAAGTGCTGTCCTTGCAAGTGCATACCACCAAGCCCAGCTACGGCAGGGGTCGAGGGAGAGGTGACGGCTTCGAGGGGCTTATTGGCAAGCTGCTGGGAAGAGAGGTAGGAGCTATTTTTCTGCTAGGCATTTCCTGTTGTTCTGGGGGCCCCCGGCACCCAGGCAGGCTGCAGAATGATGTGGTGTGAAGTGGGAGGAGGAAGGGGGCTCGTCAGAGGGTAAGATGTTTAGAGGCTCACCCCTGACTCAGCGCCCGGCCCTGTCAACACGGCTGAGTCAGCACTGATGCCTGGCAGCCCAGGTGGAGTCCCAGGACGATTGAGCTGGCTTGTCAGGCGCCAGGGCTGAGTGGTTCCGCTTGCCCTGGCCTGAGCTGTGTCAGCTGTGCTAGACCAGTGAGCATCGGCCTCGAAGCTGGGCACAGTGGTGGCTCACGCCTGTAATCTCAGCACTGGGAGGCCGAGGTGGGGGGGATCTAATCCCAGCCCTTTGGGGGGACAAGGCAGGCAGATCACTTGAGGTCGGGAGTTCAAGACCAGCCTGGCCAACATGGTGAAAACCCATCTTCACTAAACAAATATACACACCCACACACACACATATTAGCCAGGCATGGTGCGGCCACCTTTAATCCCAGCTACTCGGGAGGCTGAGGCAGAAGAACTGCTTGAACCTAGGAGGTACAGGTTGTAGTGAGCAGAGGTGGCACCACTGCACTCTATCCTGGGCGACAGAGGGAGAGTCCGTCTCAAAAATAAAGAAACCCTCAGACTGGCCGCACGACTTTGTCAGCCTGCACATCAGTTTCCTTGTGTGGAAAATGGGTTTGCTGCTGTGAAAATGAAATGAGAGACTGAAGCTCAGAGCCCAGCTCTGGGGTGTGCCCAGCATCGTGAATGTCCCCTGGTGACGCTGACGTGCTTGAATTTTAAGGCCCCTTCCTCCCTCTCCCTCCCCACAACCCTTTTCACTCATCCAGCCATCGATCCGTTCATTCATTCATTTATTCAGTTACTCATTCTGCAGATGCTCTAGATGCCTCAGCCTCTCGCCGAGTCCCGGCAAGCAGATGACTCGGAATTTCAGAAGTGACTCTGGCCAGGCTCAGTGGCTCATGCCTGTAATCCCAGCACTTTGGGAGGCCGAGGCAGGAGGATCACCTGAGGTTGGGAGTTCGAGACCAGCCTGGCCAACATGGTGAAACCCCGTCTCTACTAAAAATACAAAAATTAGCTGGGCGTGGTGGTGGGCACCTATAACTCCAGCTACTCAGGAGGCTGAGGCAGGAGAATCGCTTGAACCCGGGAGGCGGAGGTTTCCGTGAGCTGAGATCGCGCCACTGCACTCCAGCCTGAGAGACAGAACAAGACTCTGTCTCAAAAAGAGAAAAAAAAGAAAGAAGTGACTCAGCCTCCAGGCCTTGAAGTCAATGCCAAAACATTTGTCGCATGACCTGACCTCGTGCTAACGCTGGCCCCTGTGACTTGCGCTTGGGGGCTTTTTTCTGGGCACCTGCAACAAATTAGCTCTTTCAACCCTCCCCACAAGCCAGAGAGTAGCCTAAGCACCCCCATTTTCTAGAGGCGGAAAGTAGGGTTCAGAAAGGGGAAAGTTAGCTGGGAGGCGCGGTGCAGGGGGCAGAGCTGAGGCTTCAACCCAGGTCTGCCTGGCCCAGCTCCCGCAATTCCTTCTGTGCCTAGAAACATCAAAATACACCAATGCATCAGGTTCGCCCTGCTTCTCTCCACACACAGGATCTGGGGGGTCCTGAAAGCCCTGCTGAGTTCCTTCTAGGCTTCTATCTACAGGGAACTGGGAAGCCGGTTTTCCAGAAATATCCCAGATAGGGAGGGACAAGGAGCCAGGGAGAGGCTGGGTGAATAAGGGTTCCCTGAGGTGCCCCATGAGGCGTTACGAGGAGGCTGGGGGGCAGCGGCTCACGCCTGTAATCCCAGCACTTAGGGAGGCCGAGGCAAGTGGATCATTTGAGGTCAGGAGTTCAAGACTAGTCTGGCCAATGTGGTGAAACCCCGTCTCTACTAAAAATACAAAAATTAGCCAGGCGTGGAAGGCACCTAAAATATACACACACACACACACACACACACACACACACACACACACACACACACACAAATTGTATGAAAATATACAAAGTGTATGAAAAAAATATACAAAGTGGTGTGATCCCAGCTACCTGGGAAGCTGAGGCAGAAGAATCTCATGAACCCGGGAGATGGAGGTTTCAGTGAGCCGATATTGTGCCATTGCACTCCAGTCTGGGCACAGAGGAAGACTCCATCTCAAAAAAAAAAGAAAAAAGTTAAGAGGAGCCTGGGGGCCAGGCGCAGTGGCTCACGCCTGTAATCCCGGCACTTTGGGAGGCCGAGGCGGGTGGATCACCTGCAGTCAGGAGTTCAAAACCAGCCTGGCCACCATGGTGAAACCCTGTCTCTACTAAGAAAAAAATTTTAAAAATTAGCCAGGCATGGTGGTGGGTGCCTGTAATCCCAGCTCCTCAGGAGGCTGAGGGAGGAGAATCACTTGAGCCTGGGAGGCGGAGGTTGCAGTGAGCTAAGATTGCACCATCGCACTCCAGCCTGGGCAAAAAGGGCGAAACTCCATCTCAAAAAAAAAAAAAAAAAAAAGAGCCTGGTGCACAATTCCTTAAAAAGCTAAACATTGGGCCAGGCCTGGTGGCTCACTCCTGTAATCCCAGCGCTTTGGAAGACCAAAGAGGGTGGATTACATGAGGCCAAGAGTTTGAGACCAGCCTGGCCAACAGGGCAAAACCCCGTCTCTATTAAAAATACAGAAATTAGCCGGGTGTGGTGGTGGGCCTGTAGTCCCAGCTACTCCGGAGGCTGAGGCAGGAGAATCGCTTGAATCCGGGAGGTGGAGGTTGCAGTGAGTTGAGATCACGACACTACACTCCAGCCTGGGTGACAGAGTGAGACTCTGTCTCAAAAAAAAAGCTAAACATGGAATTGCCACAGGACCCAGAATTCCATTCCTAGATACGGTCTCAAGAGAAATAAATACAGGGACACAAAGAGATATTTGCACGTGTGTTGAAGGCAGCCCCACTCACAGGCTCCAAATGGTGGAAATAGCCCAAATGCCCATCGACTCATGCATGAATAAACGTGTGGTGTATCCATATGAGGGGATGGTTTTTGTGTTTGTTTTTTGGGATAGGGTCTCACTCTGTTGCCCAGGCTGGGGTGCAGTGGTACAATCACGGCTGATCACAGGTCACTCAGCCTCGAACCCCTGGGTTCAAGCGATTCTCCTGCCTCATCCTCTCGGGCTGGTTCTCACTGGAGTCTCCCTGGGTTCAGAGGCCAGGCCCGAGCTGGTGTGAGTTAGGGAAGCCATCCCCACAGTTCTAGAAGGGATACTGAACTGAGGTTGGAGGCAGCGGCCTCACCGACTCTCTGCTTATAGCCTGAGCTCTTTCTGCAGCGTGATTTGATCAGCCCATCACTCTGTTCTTTTCTCTCTCATCCCATGTGTTCTGTCATTCTTTACTGTGGTTAAATATGCATCATATAAACTGACTGTTTTTGTTTTCTTTTGTTTGAGACAGGGTCCCACTTGGTCACCCAGGCTGGGGTACAGTGGTACGATCACGGCTGATCACAGCTCACTCAGCCTCGACCTCCTGAGGCTCACATGATCCTCCTGCCTCAGCCTCCTAAGCAGCTGGGACTACAGGAGTGTGCTACTATGCCTGGCTAATTTCTCTATTTTTTTCTTTTTTTTTTTTTTTGCGCCTGAGTCTTGCTCTGTTGCCCAGGCTGGAGTGCAGTGGCATGATCTCGGCTCACTGCAACCTCCGCCTCCTGGGTTCAAGTGATTCTCCTGCCTCAGCCTCCTAGGTAGCTGGGATTACAGGCGCACACCACCATGCCTGGCTAATTTTGGTAATTTTAGTAGAGACGGGGTTTCACCATATTGATCAGATTTGTCTTGAACTCCACCTCGGCCTCCCAAAGTGCTGGGATTACAGACAGGCGTGAGCCACCATGCCAGCCAATTTTTCTATATTTTGTAGAGACTGAGTCTCACTGTGTTACCCAGGCTGGCCACAACCTCTGGGCTCAAGCAATCCACCCACCTTGGCCTCCCAAAATGCTGGGATTACAAGAGTGAGACATTGTGCCTGGCCAAAATTAACTTTTTTTTTTTTTTTTTGGCAACAGAATCTCTCTCTGTCGCCCAGGCTGGATGGAGTGCAATGACACCTTCTAGGCTCACCGCAGCCTCTGCCTCCTGGGTTCAAGCGATTCTCCTGCCTCAGCCTCCTGAGTAGCTGGGAATACAGGCACCCACCACTACGCCCAGCTAATTTTTTGTATTTTTTAGTAGACACAGGGTTTCACCATGTTGGCCAGGCTGGTCTTGACTGCCTGACCTCAGGATTCGCCCGCCTCAGCCTCCCAAAGTGCTGGGATTACAGGCAGGAGCCACTGCGCCCAGCCTCAAAT
Organism: Cebus imitator; assembly: GCF_001604975.1. NCBI lineage: Eukaryota > Metazoa > Chordata > Mammalia > Primates > Cebidae > Cebus > Cebus imitator. The sequence continues at coordinate 331,111 of NW_016107595.1, forward strand.
TGGTTCTTTTGAAGTGTCCAGTTGAGCGGCTTTAAGTACACTCACGGTGTTGTGCAGGCAGCGCCGTGACCCATCTCCAGAACTTTTCCCTCCTTTCCAAACTGAAACTGTGTCTTCATTAAACACTCACTTCCCATTCTGCCTCCCCAGCCCCAGGCACCTACCCTTCTTCCTCCTGTCGCTGTGAGTTCGCGCACTCTGAGGACCTCCTAGGAGTATCTCTCCTTTCAAGTCTCATTTCACTTAGCATAATGTGTTCGCCATTCATCCACGTATGTGTCAGAATTTCCTTCCTTTTTATGACCCAGTAATATTCCATTGTGTGGAAGGACCTCATTTTGTTCTTTCATTCATTCTTTGATGAACAATTGGACATTTCCATTCTTTGGCTGCTATGAACATGGTTGTGCAAATACTCATTCCATATCACGAGGTCAGGAGTTCGAGATCAGCCTCAGATTCGAGATGCCCCGTCTCTACTAAAAATACAAAAATTAGCCGGGTGTGGTGACACATGCCTGTAGTCCCAGCTACTCAGGAAGCTGAGGCAGGAGAATTGCTTGAACCCAGGAGGTGGAGGTTGCACTGAGCCGAGATCACACCACTGCACTACAGCCTGGGTGACAGAGCGATACTCCAACTCAAAAGGAGAAAAACAACACATTCCAGCCACTGCTATCAGGGGAAGTCTGTCCCTAACAGTGGAATGGCTGGATACCCTTATTTATTTATTATTATTATTGAGACAGAGCCTCACTCTGTCACCCAGGCTGGAGGGCACTGACGCGATCTCTGCTCACTGCAACCTCCACCTCCTGGGTTCAAGCGATTCTCCTGCCTCAGCCTCCCAAGTAGCTGGGATTACAGGCGTGCACCACCATGCCTGGCTAATTTTTGTATTTTTAGTAGAGATGGGGTTTCACCATGTTGGCCAGGCTGGTCTCGAACTCCTGACCTCAAGTGGTCCTCCCACCTCGGCCTCCCAAAGTGCTGGGATTACAGGCGTGAGCCACCGCGCCCAGCCTGGGTATTCTTTTTTAAAGCTTTATTCATGGCTGCTGATAAGCTCAGAAGAGTTTTCCTTTCCTGAGCAGCCTGCCTAAGAGCCACCGACCCAGGCTGAGAATCTTCTACAAGCATCCCCAAGGGCTCAGATTCACACCAGCCGGCACCTGTCGCCTCGGCCTGCCACATACTGGGCCTCGGTTTCCTCTTTGAAATGGGGTGACAGCGCAGAGTAGTGGGAACATGGCCAGAGCTCTGGCCTTCGGGGCCACCCGGAAATCGGGGTTTTGCAGCAGCCTGGGTTGTGCAGAGAGGCAGGGGCTGTCGGGGAGATGGACGGGCCTGCGGTGGAGGTGCCGCTCACACCCGGCACGCCCTCGAACCGTCTGCTCAGCCCACAGCCTGCTTTGCGCAGCCTGCTCCCCTCCCCACCCAGGCCCCGGCCATCCCAAGACAGCCTCCTCCAGAGGGGACACAGAGCCCTGGGCACCAGACCCAGACACCCTTAGGCCAGAGCCTGAGCTGAAAAGCCCTCATTCCACAGGGTGGGGAAACTGAGGCCTAGGTACCCAAAGCCTCCAGCAGGTAGACGCCAGGCAACCCTCGTGGGTCCTGGGGTCTTCCTGAGCCACAAATGCAAATCCCACAGGAGGAGCTGGTCCTGCAGGTGGGGTTCCTGCCAGGGATGTGGCTTGCCAGGATTTGACCCTGTTTTAACCCAGAGAAGACTGGTGTGGTGGCTCAGACGTGTAATCCCAGCACTTTGGGAGTCTGAGGTGGGTGGATCACCTGAGGTCAGCAGTTCAAGACCAGCCTGGCCAACATGGTGAAACCCTATCTCTGCTAAAAATACAAAAATTAGCTGGATGTAATGGTGCGTGCCTGTAATCCCAGCTACTCAGGAGGCTGAGGCAGGAGAATTGTTTGAACCCAGGAGGCAGAGGTTGCAGTGAGCCGATATCATGCCACTGCACTCCAG
>NW_016107595.1:333241-340290 GCF_001604975.1 Cebus imitator
ATTATTTTTATAATTTAAATTATAAATTTCATAAAAATTTTATAAAAATTAATTTAATTTGGCCAGGCTCAGTGGCTCATGCCTGTAATCCTAGCACTTTGGGAGGCTGAGGCGGGTGGATCATGAGGTCAGGAGTTTGAGACCAGCCTGACCAACATGGTGAAACCTCGTCTCTACTAAAAATACAAACATTAGCTGGGCATGGTGGCGCACGCCTATAATCCCAGCTACTCACGAGCCTGAGGCAGGAGAATCACTTGAACCCGGGAGGGGGAGGTTGCAGTGAGCCAAGATCTCACCACTGCACTCCAGCCTGGGGGACAGAGAGACTCTGTCTCCAAAAAAAATAAAAATAAAAAATTAATTTAATTAAATAAAAATAGGCTGGACAAGGTTGCTCATGCCTGTAATTCTAGCACTTTGGGAGGCCAAGATGGGCAGATCACTTGAGGCCAGGAGTTCGAGACCAGCCTGGCCAATGTAGTGAAGCCCTTTCTCTACTAAAAATACAAAAAGAAAAAAAAAATTCCCAGTGCGGCGGTATGCAGCTGTAGTCTCAGCTACTCGGGAGGCTGAGGTATGAGAATCACTTGAACCCAGAAGGTGGAGGTTGCAGTAAGTCAAGATTATGCCACTGCACCCCCGCCCCGGGTGACAGAGTGAGACCCTGTCTCTAAATAAATAATATAATATAATCTAGAACGATGTGAATGGAACATTTCATTGGCAAGCTATTTTGTTTTTCCCTCCCTTCCCACTACTACCTCCCCACCTTCTTTTTCAAACACAAGGAGTCTATAAACCCGTGACACCTATCAGCAGCTGTTGGGACACGCCACCCAACAGCAGACACACTTTCTTCTCAAAAGTACAAGGAACATTCCCTGGGAGAGGCCACCAAAGAAATCCAGTGCATTGAAAAGGATCGCAATTCTACAAAGTATGTTCTCCGACCACAATGGAATGAAATGAGAAATCAGAAACAGAGAGTAATTTGGCAAACTCAAGAATCATTTCACCATGTGGAAATTCAAGAATGCACTTGTAAAGACAAGGAGAACCTACTCCAAGATTCATCAGAAAATCGTAGCGTTCAAGATCAGCCTGGGCCACATGGTGAAACCCCATCTGCAGAAAAAATACAAAAAGTGAGGCGGGCATGGTGTCGTGTGCCTATGATCCCAGGTACTTGGGAGGCTGAGGTGGGAGGATTGCTTAAGCCAAAAGATGGAGGCTGCAGTGAGCCGTGATCACATCACCACACTCCAGTCTGGGTGACAAAGTGAGACCCTATCTACAAAAAAAAAAGGGGGGTCACTTGCGGTGGCTCACACCTGTAATTCCAGCACTTTGGGAGGCTGACGCGGTCAGGTTGAGACCAGCCTGGCCAACATGGAAAAACCCCATTGCTACAAAAAATACAAAAAAACCTAGCTGGGCATGGTGATGGGCACCTGTAATCCCAGCTACTTGGGAGGCTGAGGCAGGAGAATCTCTTGAACCTGGGAGGCAGAGGTTGCAGTGACTTAAGATTGTGCCATTGCACTACAGCCTGGGTGACAGAGGGAAACTCCACTTAAAAAAAAAAAAATAGACAAAGCCAGGCTAAGTAGCTCACGCCTGTAATCCCAGCACTTGGGAGGCTGAGGCAGGTGGATCGCCTGAGGTCAGGAGTTCGAGAGCAGCCTGACCAACATGGTGAAACCCTGTTTCTACTAAAAATACAAAAATTAGCCGGGCATGGTGGCGGACGCCTGTAATCCCAGCTACTCGGGAGGCTGAGGCAGGAGAATCGCTTGAACCCGGGAGGCAGAGGTTGCAGTGAGCTGAGATCGCGCCATTGCATTCCAGCCTGGGCGATGAGCGAAACTCCACTTTGAAAACAAAAAAAGACAAAAAGAAAATCCTAGCAGGGGATTGAGCTCCTGAGCTCCTTTAGGGGCCTGAGCTCCTGAGTGGGACAGGTCCGGCTTTGTGCAAGGGTTCCGTGCCCCTGAGACTCTCTCTGCAGATAGGGGATGTGCATGAGCTCTGGATGCGGCCCTAGTGAGTTCCGAGGGATCCGTGGGCTCGTGGCTTGTAGAGAGGATGATTCCCCCAAGCCCGCTGTGCTCCCCACAGCTTTAAGGCTGCCAATGGGGACTCCACTGGAGGTCTGCTTCTGGGGGGCTGCCATGTGTCCCCGGCTTTACTCAGGCCCCTCCCACAACAGCCTCCCCTGCTCCCATCCAAATCTCCAGATCCTCCAACTCCTGTGGCCCTTCCCCAATCCCACATCTTTGCACACACGGTTCCTTATGCCAAAAAGCCCTTCCTAGGTGTCCATGGGGCAAACGCCAGTCTGCCCTCCAAGACCTGGCTCCGGCATCGCCTCCACCGGGAAGCCTTCCCTGATTCCCATAGAGGAACCCCAGCCTACTCTGTGCCAACTCAAACCTCACAGGGTGGGAGCGCCAGATCTGTGGCTGACTCCTCCGTCCCACTAGGCCGGGCAGCAGCAGAGAGGGGTGCTGAATGACGGGGGATCTGGTTGACAAGGGGCCAGGACCGCGAAGGGGGCGGTGGTTTTCCTCCCCTGTCACAGTCACACAGCATCCAAGGCTTCCTGGGATGACAGAATTTCTGGTCCCAAGGCCAAGATGATGCTGGGCAGAGCGCACAGTGTGTGGTGTAGACGGGACTTGGATCCTCTGGCCCTGACTGTCTGGAGATGCCGGGTAGTGTGCAGTGTGTGGTGTAGACGGGACTTGGATCCTCTGGCTCTGACTGTCTGGAGATGCCGGGTAGTGTGTCACGTGCAGTGTAGATGGCACTTGGATCCGTTAGCCCTGGCTGCCTGGAGATGCAGGTAGAGCACATAGTGTGCAGTGTAGACAGGATTCAGAGTCCCTCAGCCCTGGCTGCCCCTACCTCTGCCAGCTGCCTCCTGGCCATGGCCCTGGCCTCTCTGAGCCAGGGCTCCCTCCCCGGGGCTGGTGAGAAAAGTAAACCAGAAAGCACTGTTTCCTCCCACCCTGCTGGGCCCCATCCTCTGAGTGGCCAGAACCCCATCTGGGGGCCATCTGGCAGGGACCAGGAGCTAGCATGACAGCCGGCACGCTGGCTTGGCCGTCCATCCGTCCACGGGCCACTCTCTGAGACACGCGGCTCTAAATGGTCACAGTCATTCAGGAAATAGCACCTCACCCGCCGAATGTCAGGCGCCACTCTGTAGGCTGCCGCTGGAAGTCCTGCCTTCTACATCCCAAATTGCCCTCCACGTTCAACCTTGACCCCAGCTTGGCCTTTCTGGGGACCGTCCCAAGATCGAGAGGCACCCTTCACAGCCAAGCCCTCGTCTGCAGCCTTGGAGCTGTGAGATGTTCCAGCTCGAGGGAAAAAACTCAGGAATCAGGAGCCTGGCCAGCCCCATCTCGCTCCTCTTGGCTTTAATGTAACTCAGGGCACCGATCCTGGCTCTTGGGGCAGAATTCTCCACATTCCTACTGTGTTTCCGTTGAACCCCAAACCGCAAACACGTCCTGACATCTCATTTCCTCAACGCGCCCCCGGGCTGACTCGGGCCACCTTGCCGGGGGCTCGTTTTGAGTCACAGAGGTTTGTCGAAGGAAGAGTTTCTCATCTCAGAAGCTGGAGGCCGTTCCCACCAACCTCTCTCGCTGCATCTGTGCGATTGCAGGCGGGGTTTGCTCTTCCCTGATGCTGGGATCTGAGCTCTCCGTGGCTCGGGAGGCATGCGCCGGGAGCCCTGGGCAAATCCAAGCTCAGTTTCTCATGTCACCACTGTCAATCTCAGGCACGGGAAGGTGGCTGTCAGCCTCTTTCCTTCTCTGTAGAGCTGGGCTTTCAGCAGCGATCCTGGCCAGGCTCTGTCGGTGGATGGAATCTGTGCTGTGCCTGGAACATAGTAGGTGCTCAGTGAAGGAACCACGGCCTTTAGTAAGAGAGAGGGAGAGAGGGCTGCGCATGGTGGTGTGGGTCTGTCCTCCCAGCTACTTAGGAGGCTGAGGCAGAAAGATCCCTAGAGGCCAGAAGGTCACGACTGCAATGAGCTGTGATTGCACCCCTGCACTCCGGCCTGGGCAACAGAGTAAGATTCTGTCTCTAAAATAATAGTTTATTGAAATCCTGACCTCAGGTGATCCACCCACCTCAGCATCCCAAGGTACTGAGATTATAGGCGTGAGCCACTGTGCCCGGCCTCAGAATAATTTCTAAAAAATTATCCTAAACATAATTTCTAGGCTGGGTGTGGTGGCTCACGCCTATAATCCCAGCACTTTGGGAGGCCGAGGCAGGCAGATCACCTGAGGTCAGGAGTTCGAAACAGCCTGGCCAACATGGTGAAACCCCGTCTCTACTAAAAATACAAAAATTAGCCAAGCGTGGTGGTGTGCACCTGTAATCCCAGCTACCAGGAGGCTGAGGCAGAAGAATCATTTGAACCCAGGAGGCAGAGGGTGCAGTGAGCCAAGATCCAGCCACTCTATCCAGCCTGGGAGATAGAGGGAGACTCCGTCTTAAAAAAAAAAAAAAAAAAAAAAAAAAACAGTTGGGATGTTGATCAAAGCACTATTCATAATAGCCAAAAAATAGTAACAACCCAAGTGTCCATTAGAGAAAGAATAAGAAAACCGTGGTCCATCCATACCGTGGAATATTATTCAGCCATGAAAAGGAAGGATGCACTGCTCCATGCTACAGAGTGGATGAGCCCCAAAACATGCTGAATGAGAGAAGCCAGACACAAAAGGCACATAGTAGTGGAGATTCCATTGATCCGAAATGCCCAGAACAGGCGAATCCATAGAGACAGGAAGCAGATGAGTGGCTGCCAGGGGCTGGGAGAGGGGAGTAGGGAGTGACTGCTGATGCGGATGGAGTCATCTCTCGGAGGGACACAAATGTTCTGGAATTAGAGGTGATGGTGGTACAACCTTGTGAATGCACTAAATGCCACTAAATTGTACACTTAATGGTTAATTTTATGTTATATGAATTTCAGCTCAATTTTAAGATTTAAAAAAAGCAACGGAGAATAAGCTGCTTCTATAGTAAAACATTCCTTTTTTTTTTTTTTTTTGAGATGGAGTCTTGCGCTGTTGCCCAGGCTGAAGTGCAGTGATGCAATCTGAGCTCACTGCAACCTCTGCCTCCCAGATTCAAGTGACTCTTCTGCCTCAGCCTCCCGAGTAGCTGGGATTAAGGTGCCCGCCACCACACCTGGCTATTTTTTGTATTTTTAGTAGAGATGAGTTTCACCATGTTGGCCAGACAGGTCTCAAACTCCTGACCTCAAGGGATTGACCTGCCTCAGCCTCCCAAAGTGCTGGGATTACAGGCATGAACCACCATGTCCGACCACATTACTATTTTTAATACAATTCATTTGTCAATATAAAATAAAATTTGGACTCATCCACTGATGAATTAAAGCATAAACAAAATGTAGTCTATCCATCTATCCAGACAATGGAATGGTATTCAGTCTTAAAAAAGAAATTCTGGGCCGGGCACGTGGCTCATGCCTGTAATCCCAACACTTTGGGAGGCTGAGGTGGGCAGATCACCTGAGGTCAGGAGTTTAAGACCAGCCTGACCAACATGGAGAAATCCCATCTCTACTAAAAGTACAAAAAATGTAGCCCGGCGTGGTGGCTCATGCCTGCAATCCCAGCTACTTGGGAGGCTGAGGCAGGAGAATCGCTTGAACCCGGGAGGCGGAGGTTGCAGTGAGCCGGGATCGTGCCATTGCACTCCAGCCTGGGCAACAAGAGTGAAACTCCATCTCAAAAAAAAAAAAAGGAAAAAAAAAAAGCAAAGAGTCTGACACATGCTCCAGTAGGAATTATGATAAGTGAAATATGCCAGACACAGAAAGATAAATACTGTGAGTCCACTTACAGGCGGTCCCTAGAGTCATCAGGTTCATAGAGACACAAAGTAGAATGGTGGGTACAAGGGGCCGGAGGAGGAGGGAAAGAGGAGCGAGCGTTTAGTAGGGGTAGAGTTTCAGTTCTACAAGATGAAAAGCGCTCTGGTGCATAACATGAATGGACCGGCGGTGAGCCAGGAAGGCCAGGCGCCCTGAGACAAGAGAAAGGATGACCGTTCCAAGGCTTCGCACAGATGCTCGGACAGAGCCAGGCCTCCAAAAGGCTGAGAATCCCTGGAAGTTTTCCTGGGCTGGAAGGGATCAGCTCTGAGGAATGGTCTTGGCCAAGGGCCTGGAGAACTGCCCGTCTCCCCGGGCTCGAGCACTCCGACTCCCAAATTTAAATGCAGGCGCTCTCTACACATGAGCGCCAAACCGTTTCCAGTAAGCCTCACTGTCGGCTATAAAAAGAACCACTGTCGACACAGAGGCAAGCTTGCGATGCGCCCAGACAGTGCCACAGAGCGGCATGGCATCTGACACCGTCAAATGGAAAGCCCCCTGGCCAAGCCTCTGAATTCAAGTGAGCATCTTGGCCTTGCATGCGACCACCTATCCCTTCGTACCATCGCAGGGAATGGGAACACAAGGCTGGCCCCTCCCCTCCACCACACCGATTTCCTTTACAACGAGATTCCATTCTTATGATGAGGAAGATGTAGCAGCTTAGCTAATAGAGACAGAGCGCCTCTTGGTAGGTTCTTGAATAGGAGAGATAGAATATATGGGCCCTGCTCTAAAGCCCAAAAGTAATTCCTGGATACAAAATTAGCCAGGCGTGGCGGCACGTACCTGTAGTCCCAGCTACTCGGGAGGCTGAGGCAGGAGAATAACTTGAACCCAGGAGGCGGAGGTTACAGTGAACCAAGACTGCAGGAGGCCAAGGCAGGTGGATCACCTGAGTTTGGGAGTTCAAGACCAGCCTGAGCAACATGGAGAAACCCCGTCTCTACTAAAAATACAAAATTAGCTGGGTGTGGTGCATGCCTGTAATCCCAGCTACTCGAGAGGCTAAGACAGGAGAATCGTTTGAACCCAAGAGGTGGAGGTTACAGTGACCCAAATGCGCCACTGCACTCCAGCCTAGCAACAGAGTAAGACACCGTCTCAAAAA
>NW_016107595.1:340326-355024 GCF_001604975.1 Cebus imitator
AGAGACTCGGGGAGAGCTGGGAAAAGAAGTCAGAAAGCCGAGCGCAGTGGCTCGTGCCTATAATCCCAGCACTCAGCACTTTGGGAGGTCGAGGTGGGCGGATCACCTGAGGTCGGAAGTTCAACACCAGCCCGACCAACATGGTGAAACCCTGTCTCTACTAAAAATACAAAATTAGCTGGGCATGGTGCAAGCCTGTAATCCCAGCTACTCAGCATGAGGCAGAACAATCACTGGAACCTGGGAGGCGGAGGTTGCAGTGAGCCGAGATCGCGCCATTGCCCTCCAGCCTGGGCAACAATTTCAAAACTCCATCTAAAAAAAAAAAAAATGGTAAAAAAAAAAAGTTGTTAAAATGGAGTTGGACATGATGGCACATACCTGTAGTCCCAGTTACTCGGGAGGCCAAGGTGGGAGGGAGGTTCACTTGAGCTGAGGAGTTTGAATCCAGGCTGGGCAACATAGCGAGACCCTGTCTCTAAAAAAATAAATATTTTATAGAAAAAAAATAAATTTAGGCAATGGCTAAACAGGCTCACACCTGTAACCCCAACACTTTGGGAGGATCCCTTGAGCTCAGGAGTTTGCAACCAGCCTGGGCAATGTAGTGAAACCCTATCTGTACAAAACATACAAAACTAGCCAGGTGTGGTGTTGCATGCCTGTAGCCCCAGATATTCAGAGGCTGAAATGGGAGTATCACTTGAGCCCGGGAGGTGAAGTCTGCAGTGAGCCGAAAGTGGGTTACTGCACTCCAGCCTGGGTGACAGAGTGAGACCCTGTGTCAATAAATAAATACGTAAAATAAAATAAATGGATACATTTTTAAATGGCTAAAATGGTAGGTTTCATGTTTTTTATCATAATGAAAATGTTATTTTTGAGATGGAGTCTTGCTCTGTCACCCAGGCTGGAGTGCAGTGGCGCAATCTTTGCTCATTGCAACTTCTACCTCCCAAGTTCAAACAATTTTTGTGCCTCAGCCTCCCAAGTAGCTGGGATTACAGATGCACATCACCACATCCCACTAAGTCTTGTATTTTTAGTAGAGACAGGGTTTTTCCCTGTTGGCCAGGCTGGTCTTGAACTCCTGGCCTCAAGTGATCCTCCCGCCTAGGCCTCCCAAAGTGCTGGGATGACAGGTGTAAGCCACCAACCTTGGCCATGGCTTAAAAAAAAAAATCCAGGCGCAGTGGCCCTAACCTTAACCCTAACCCTAAAAAAAAAAATACAAAAGTTAGCCAGGTGTGGTGGCGCGCACCTGTAGTCCCAGCTACTCAGGAGGCTGAGGCAGAAGAATCGCTTGAACCCGGGAGGCGGAGGTTGCAGTGAGCCGAGATCATGTCACTGCCCTGGGCGACAGAGCTAGAATTAATTAAAAAAAAAAATTACTCACAACCACTCTTTCTAATACTATTCTAGTTGAGCATCTAGAATATGCCCTGAGGGATAGCTGTTACGACCTCTCTGTCTTGCCTAGGCTGGAGAGCAGTGGCACAGTCTTGGCTCACTGCAGCCTCAGCCTCCCGGGTTCAAGCAATCCTCCCGCCTCAGCCTCCCGAGTAGCTGGGATTACAGGCATGCGCCTCCATGCCCAGCTAATTTTGTATTTTTAGTAGACACAGGGTTTCACCATGTTGGTCAGGCTGGTCTCGAACTCCTGACCTTGTGATCTGCCCCCCTCGGCCTCCCAAAGTGCTGGGATTACAGGTGTGAGCCACCGCGCCTGGCCAATGACCTCTATTTCATAGATGAAGAAAAATGGGGACTCCCAAGTAGTGATTTGAGGTCCCCAAGGTCATGCTCCCCAGAGGTGAAGCTATCTTTACACCACCTCTGACTCCAGGCTGTGCCTTTTCCAAGATGCCTGTTGCCTCTCCACGGCTTCAGTATCTTCTCTGGTCCACCTTAGGGGAAGAGAAACCATAGGTATCTTGCTCCAGGATCTAGAGCCAGAAAAGAAACCAGGGTCCTGGTCCACCATATTGTTCTCTTAGAACAAGGATCCTCATTTCCTTTACAAAGTGTGTTTATAGTTGAACAATTGATACATCTTGTCTTGGGTCTTTTTTTGGCTCTTGGAGTGGAAATTCTGCCCTTTGTCCTTAGTACAAAGAAATAATGTTCATTGCAGACCAGGATCTCAAAGTCCTTATGTTTCTGGCCTCAGAAAGGGCTCTTGCTCTCCCAGGTGAAGGTTATTATGGGAAAATCAATGGAAAGTCACATAACTGCTCATTTATTAGACTAGTATTTTTTGCAATGGTGTTTTAAAAGCTTACGAGATATATTATTGATATATAACATTGATCTAATTACACATTGTTGATATAGTATTGAGACATATAGCGGAGTTTTTTGTTGTTTTATTTTTAGAGTTGGGGTCTTGCTCTGTCGCCCAGGCTGGAGAGCAGTGGTGCCATCATAGCTCACCCCAGCCTCTAACTCCTGGCCTCAACTGATCGTTCTGCCTCAGCCTCCCAAAGTGCTGGAATTACAGGCATGAGCCACCATGCCCAGCCTGTATATTAGTGTTATTTGAACTAGCATTTTCCCCCTTAACTATGAAATTAAGGTTATCAAGAGTGAGCAAAATATTTTAAATAAAGATGAGACTACAAAATAACGTTTATTCAATTTTTCTTTTTTTTATTATGTGAGATCCTAAAATATGTGTCTTTTTAGAGACTTGAATGGTCATCTTAAGGACTGTTAGAGTTAGAAAGGTCTTCACTGGGCCGGGCGTGGTGGCGCACACCTGTAATCCCAGCACTTTGGGAAGCCACGGTGGGTGGATCACTTGAGGTCAGGAGTTCAAGACCAACCTGGCCAACATGGTGAAACCCCGTCTCTACTAAAAATACAAAAATTAGCCGGGTGTGGTGGTGCACATCTGTATTCCCAACTACTTGGGAGACTGAGGCAGGAGAATTGCTTGAACCCGGGAGGCGGAGGTTGCAGTGAGCCAAGACTGTGCCACTGCACTCCAGCCTTGGTGACAGAGTGAGATTGTCTCAAAAAAAAAGAAAAAGGAAAAAAGAAAGGTCTTCATTGGTTGTCTGGTCCAACCTCGTTGGCCAGAGCACCCCTGCATGTCAGTCAGAAAGCAAATCAGGCTGGGTGTGGTGGCTCATGCCTATAACCTCAGCACTTTGGGAGGCCAAGGCAGGAGGATTGCTTGAGGCCAGGAGTTCCAGACCAGCCTGGGCAACCTAGAGAGACCCCATCTCCAAGAATAATTTTTTCTTTTTTTTTGAGACAGAGTCTTACCCTGTTCCTCCAGGTTGGAGTGCAGTGGCACGATATCGGCTCACTGTAACCTCCACCTCCTGGGTTCAAGCGATTCTTCTGCCTCAGCCTCCCAAGTAGCTGGGATTACAGCTGCCTGCCACGACGCCCGGCTAATTTTTTGTAATTTTAGTAGAGACAGGGTTTTACCATGTTGGCCAGGTTGGTCTCAAACTCCTGACCTCAAGTGATCCACCCGCCTCAACCTCCCAAAGTGCTGGGATTACAGGCATGAGACACCGCTCCTGGCCAATTTTTAAAAAGTAGCCAGGCATGGTGGCACATGCCTGTGGTTCCAGTGACTCAGGAGGCTGAGGTGGGAGGATGGCCTGAGCCCAGGACATCAAGGCCACAGTGAGCTCTGTTTGCACCACTGCACTCCAGCCTGGGCAACAGAGCAAAACCCTGTCCCCAAAACAAAACCAGAAAGCAAATCAAGGAATGATATTTAAAGAGCCACTCACCTGGGCACGGTGGCTCACGCCTGCAATCCCAGCACTTTGGGAGGTTAAGGCGGGTGGATCACTTGAGGTCAGGAGTTTGAGACCAACCTGGCCAACACGACAAAACCCCATCTCTACTAAAAAGACAAAAATTAGCCAGGCATGGTGGCAGGCACCTGTAATTCCAGGTACTCGGGAGGCTGAGGCAGGAGAATCGCTTGAACCCGGGAGGTGGAAGTTGCAGTGAGCTGAGATCATGGCACTGCACTCCAGCCTGGGCAACAAGAGCAAAACTCCATCTCAAAAATAATAATAATAATATAATAAAAATAAAGACCCACTCAACATAAACATGACTCTACCTAGGCAAGCCCACATCACGTCATCTCTTTGGAATAAGCTCGTGATAACCATCAGATTTCCATTTCCCTTTAGGTTTTTCCAAAAACAGCTCATGATACAATTTGTACAGGTCCTAGTAACTTTTACTGGGGAAAATTTTGGGGAAAAAAAACCCCAAAAAACAAAAAACAAAGTAGCATGTTTCAAAGGGACCCGATCTGATAAGGGGGTAGAAATATTTAGTCCATTATTTCAAGAGGCAGTTTCTTTGTTTCCCAGACACTTCCTGGACAGTTTTAAAAATAGCCTTCCACAACTGTTCCAGGACGAGAATGTCCTTTTACATAAAAATGGCTTTGAAGATGTGATTTCATTTACTCAGAGGAGGCCGGCGATCATCCGTCATCCTTTTCCGAAACACGGCTTGGACCAGGCAGTGTGGGCCCTTGAATTCCAGGCGAACAGGAGTCCAAACTGGGTTGCTGGATGGGGAGAAGGTGGTGGAGGGTTCCCACAAAGGGAACATGACTCTTTACAATCTGGAGGCAAAACGCAACGGGGTTGCAGTCAAAAGCTGCTTCTTTTGGCCGGGCGCATACGCCTGTAATCCTAGCGCTTTGGGAGGCCGAGGCGGGTGGATCACCTGAGGTCAGGAGTTCAAGACCAGCCTTGGCAACATCGCAAAACTCCGTCTCTACTAAAAAATGCAAAAATTAGCCGGGCATGGTGGCATGCACCTGTAGTTCCAGCTTGGGAGGCTGAGGCGGGAGAATCGCTTGTACCAGGGATGCAAAGCCTGCAGTGAGCTGAGATCGAACCACTACACTCCAGTCTGGGTGACAGAGCGAGACTGTCTCAAAAAAAAAAAGGCCAGGCACAGTGGCTCACACTTGGAATCCCAGCATTTTGGGAGGCTGAAGTGGGTGGATCACAGGGTCAGGAGTTCAAGATCAACCTGACCAACATAGTGAAACCCCCGTCTCTACTAAAATAACAAAAATTAGCCAGGCATAGTGGCGAATGCCTGTAATCCCAGCTACTCAGAAAGCTGAGGCAGGAGAATCACTTGAACCCAGGAGGCGCAGGTTGCAGTGAGCCGAGATCACGCCAATGCACTCCAGCCTGGGCAACAGAGGGAGACTCAGTCTCTTTAAAAAAAAAAAAAAAAATGTTGCCTCTTGCGGCCTGGTGCAGCAGCACATACCTGTAATCCCAGCACTTTGGGAGGCCAAGGTGCGAGGATTCCTTGAGGCCAGGAATTTGAGACCAGCCTGGGCAACACAGCAAGACCCCATCTCTAAAAATAAAATTTTTTAAAAAATTAGCCAGGCGTGGTGGTGCACACCTCTAGTCCCAGCTACTTGGGAGGCGGACGTAGGAGGATCACTTGAGCCCAGGAAGTCAAAGCTGCAGTGAGCTATGATCGCACCACTGCACTCCAGCCCGAGCGACAGAGTGATGCCCTTTCTCTAAAGATAAGTAAATAAAAATAAAATAAAAATTGCCTCTTCCCTGCTGTATTGGAAGTTTCTGTATTTGCTGATTCAACCAACCCTAGATCAAAACTATTTGAAAAAGGGCTGGGCGTGATGGCTAATGCCTATAATCCTATTACTGTGGAAGGCCAAGGTGGGTGGATCACCAGAGGTTGAGAGTTCGAGACCAGCCAACATAGTGAAACCCTGTCTCTACTAAAAATACAAAAATTAGCCGGGCATGGTGGCTTGTGCCTGTAATCCCAGCTACTCTGGAGAATCGCTTGAGCCTAGGAGGTGGAGGTTGCAGTGATCCGAGGTTACGCCACTGCACTCCAGCCTGGGCGACAAGAGGGAGGCTCCGTCTCAGAAAAAAAAAAAAAAAAACTATTTGAAAAAAAAAAAGTTGCCTCTTACATGAAAGATCTGATGGACAGAAGGAGGGGTCATTGTTCATTTTCTCAGGCGTGACCTTGGCATGTTCAGTCACCACACTGAGTGGTGCGCGCTTCGGTGGCATCCTGACTCCAGCTTGCCCTCAAGCCCTTCTCCAGAGCAAAGGAAGGCAGCCACGAGGCAAATGTGGAAAATCTGGATCAGGTGACACTGGGCAGAGGGTGACGGGGCGGGGGTGTTTACTATCCTTGTCAACTATTATGTTTGGAAATTTTCATTCTACATTTGTTCCAACTGGATACTCTGTTCTTCAGGAAAGGGCATGAGTGTCCTCTGCCACGGAAGAGACAGAGCCAATGGGAAAGGAATGGATTCGTGGATTTGATGTTGATTATTTACACAGCAGGGAAGTGTGTGTGTGTGTGTGTGTGTGTGTGTGTGTGTGTGTGTAGCAGGGAAGGAAAAAAACAGGATTTAAAACTGGCGTCTAACATTTTAGGGGATCTGAGGACCTCTTTAAAAATCAGATGGGGGCCGGTTGTGGTGGCTCATGCCTATAATCCCAGAATTTTGGGAGGCTGAGGTGGGTGGATCACCCAAGGTCGAGAGTTTGAGACCAGCCTGACCAACATGGACAAACCCTGTCTCTACTAAAAATACAAAATTAGCCAGGCATGGTGGTGGTGGGTGCCTGTAATCCCAGCTACTCGCAGGACTGAGGCAGAGGAATTGCTTGAACCCAGGAGGCAGAGGTTGCGGTGAGCCGAGATCACGCCATTGCACTCCAGTCTGGGCAACAAGAGCAAAACTCTGTCTCAAAAAATAATAATAAAATAAAAATCAGATGGGGGCCGGGCGCAGTGGCTCACACCTGTAATGCCAACAGCACTTTGGGAGGCCGAGGCGGGAGAGTCACTTGGGGTCAGGAGTTGGAGATAAGCCTGGCCAACACAGTGAGACCCTGTTTCTATTTTTTAAAAAATTAGCAGGGTATGGTGGCACACACACCTGTAGTCCCAGCTGCTCAGGAGGCTAAGGCAGGAGGATCGCTTGAGTGCAGGAGTTCAAGGCTGCAGAGGGCTATGATTGCGCCACTGCACTCCAGCCTGGATGACACAGCGAGACCTCCAACTCTAAAAAAGGGGGATGGGGGGAGAAAAAAGGATAAAAAGTGATGAACACTCTGCAAACCCACATACAATTAAAAAACCCGCAAATGTGCATTCAGGGGTTCACTGATTTCCCTAAAAAGTCCCATCCCCTGGGTAAGAGCTCCTAATTCAGTACATGGTTTTCCATTTCTAAGATATCAAGAGCCATCACCTGCCTCTTCTGGGTACGGTGAATATGCAAATAAGCAGAAGACAACAAGAAACTAGAAACCTCGAGTCTTCTAAGAAACGCTCAATTCTTTTCTCAAATCAGCAAAACGGGCCTCCGCCCCTGGCTGGCTTCGGAGCTCTGGGCAAATGACTGCAGGAAATGAGTCTCAGTTTTCCCATCAGGAAAATGGGTTAACATCCACCCTCTTCATCTACAAGGTTGCTCTGAGTTTCCAACAAGATGATGGAAGTTGAATCGCTGTGAAAACTGTGGCGTCCAAAACCTAATACAGAGTGTGGGCCTCACCTTCCTTCAAATGGTGCCAAAGCTGTGACCACCCTGGGGAGAGGTGGCTCGGCACCTTCCCCAAAGGGATCTGTCATGGCAGAAGCACGTGGCGTGGGGCCTTTGGATGCTCTGGGGTTTTCCTCCAGGAGGAAGGAAGTCTCGGGGATTGCCTCCAGCCACAACCACTTTCGGGAAGCTGTTCGCTTTTGCAGACGGCTAGGGATCCCTCAGAGGTTGCAAAGCCCATGAGGCCCCACCAGGCACCCGATCCACAAAGCAAGGCTATTCCATGGGCGCCAAGGAAACATCCCCTCCCAGCACCCTCACTCCAGGACCTCAGGGACCCTCCAGGGTCTGTAACCTGGAAGAGGGGCTTGGAATCTCTACATTCCCCAAAATCTGCCATAAACTTCAGTTGATGGTTTACAGATGACCTTCGAACAATACAAGTTTGAACTGAGTGGGTTCAGTCTCGTACATGGATTTTCTTTTTTTTTTTTTTTTTTTTTTTTTTGAGCCCGAGTCTCACGCAGTCGCCCAGGCTGGAGTGCAATGGCGTAATCTCGGCTCCCTGCAACCTCCACTTGCTGGGTTCAAGCGATTCTCCTGCTGCCTCAGCCTCCTAAGTAGCTGGCATTACAGGTGCCTGCCACGATGCCCAGCTAATTTTTGTTATGTTTAGTAGAGACAGGGTTTCACTATGTTGGCCAGGCTGGTCTCAAGCTCCTGACCTCAGGTGATCCCCCCACCTCAGCCTCCCAAAGTGCTGGGATTACAGGCGTGAGACACCACACCTGGTCTGCAATTCTATTCAGAATTTTTTGAGACAGAGTGTCTTTCTTGTTGCTGGAGTGCAATGGTGAGATCTCGGCTCACTGCAACCTCCCTCCACCTCCTGAGTTCAACTGATTTTCCTTCCTCAGCCTCCCGAATAGCTGAGATTACAGGTGCGTGTCACCACCCCTGGGTAATTTTTATGTTTTTTTAGTAGCGACATGTTGGCCAGGCTGGTCTCGAACCCCTGACTGCAGATGATCTCCCTGCTTTGGCCTCCTAAAGTGCTGGGATTACGGGCGTGAGCCACCACGCCCGGTCAAAAAACAGCAATTCTGAATAAAGTGTGGACTCTAGCTTAATAATAATCCATACTGGTTCATTAATTGGGATGTAAGTAATGCATAATGTAAGATATTAAAGATAGGATGAACTCTCTAAGGGGTTTATGGGACCCTTCGTTTTTTTTTTTTTTTTTTTGAGGAGTCTTGCTCTGTCACTCAGGCTGGAGTGCAGTAGCATGATCTCGGCTCACTGCAACCTCCACCTCCCGGGTTCAAGCGATTCTCCTGCCTCAGCCTCCTGAGTAGCTGGGACTATAGGTATGCACCACCACGCCCAGCCAATTTTTGTATTTTTAGTAGAGATGGGGTTTCACCATGTTGGCCAGGATGGTCTTGATCTCTTGACCTTGTGATCCACCGCCTTGGCTTCCCAAAGTGCCAAACTACAGGCATGAGCCTCTGTGCCCGGCCACCCTTTGTTTTTTATTTATTTTTATTTTTGCAATCTTTCTGCAAATTTAAAACTGGCCAGGCACGGTGGCACACGTCCGTAATCCCAGCTCTTTCAGAGGCTGAGGTGGAGGATGGCTTAGCCCAGGAGACGGAGGTTGCAGTGAGCCGAGATCTCGGCACTGCACTTCACCTGGGTGACAGAGCTCAGACCCTGTCCCCAAAATTTTTTTTTAAAGGGTAAATTGCCTAAGGGGCTTATGCCCTTTCTTTCTTCTTTGCAATTTTTCTGCAAATTTAAAACTGTCCTAAAAGACAAAGTTGGGTAAAACACAACAATGGGCAGGGCTTGGTGGCTCGCGCCTGTAATACCAACACTTTGGGAGGCTAAGACAGGAGGACTGTTTTGAGTCTAGGCAGCCTGGGCAACATGAGAAGATCCTGTCTCTTAAAAAAAAAATACCAAAGAAACAAAAAGGTAAAAATTTAAGATTTAAAGAGCAACGTTCCACCTATTTTTGCAAGGTTGATCTGCTTCCTGATATGAATGCAGAACAGTGTTTACAGAGATTAAAGAAGCTTCTCTTGTTTTGTATTAAAATATTTATATTAATCATTCAAACTTCATTTTATACAACGAATGCATACACCGCTGGGGGAGTGTCTGACTGATGCGTGGACGGCGGGCGGGGATGTCTGCAGCTACGAGTGGGGAGGCCTCGGGGAGGCCGTGGTACTTCCTCACCTGGGCTGACCACCGTGTGTTCATTCCCAGAGGAACAGCTGGACACAGTCAGCCCTGGAGGGATGGCACATGGGAGAGAGTGGCCTGCAGACGTGGGGCACGGCCCCTGTAAGGGCTTTCCCAGGAGATGGGGCCTCTCTAGGCCTTGCAGCTGAGTTTGCTCACCCTGAACAAGCCTTCCAGTCCTGGCCGTTGGTGTACGGTGGCTACGGTGTGTGTGTGTGTGTGTGTGTGTGTGTGCGCGCGCGCGCGTGTGTGTGTAAACGTGTGTGTGTGTGTGTAGAGATGGTGTGTGGTGTGTGCGCGCGCGCATGTGTAAACGTTTGTGTGTGTGTGTGTGTGTGTATGTGTAGAGGTGGTGTGTGGTGTGTGCGTGCGTGCGCGCGTGTGTGTGTAGACATCCGCACTGTCCCCTCTCTGGAACCCGCCCATGCCCTGTCCCGCCCGCGCACAGCCCGCGCCTAGGCAGCGGGCATGTCAGCCTTGCTGAGCGCGATGGCCAGTTCCAGGTCCTCCTGCTCCTGCCGCCGCAGCCGAGCCAGCCTCTCCTGTTCCGCCTTCTCGCTCTCCCGCTTGGCCCACGCCAGCTGCTGCTCCTCATTGCCAAACTGCAAAGGAAAAACGGACAGTGGGTGATGTGGTCCTGGGGCTATGACCTGTAGGCTGGAGGGAGGCAGGGAAAGTGTGGGAGGGGACAGGGAATGTGTGGGAGGGGGTAAGGGCCTGCCCACCGCCCTGCGAGGAGGATCCGATGTGCAAGGGGAAGTGTCTTGGCTGGGTCCAGTGAGTGTGAGAGCCTGGCTCAGGCCCCCCATCTGGAAGGCAGAGCGGACGCAGTGCATGTGATTAAGTGTGACCTCTAGGCCTGAGAGAAACCAGTCACCCAGCCCCACGCAGAGAAGTGAGAATGAACCCTTGATGCTGGTGGCCAAGAGGTGCAGAGACGGGGAAGTTTGAGCACGCACAGCTCTGAAGCCCCGCAGTGCAGATTAATTCTGCAGTCTGGGAATGCAGCACTTCGGAGAACCCCAAGACCCTCTGAGGGTCATTTTCTATCACAACATTGAGAAAAGCCGTGGCAGTAACGCTGCCATTTAGCCAAATCTTTATTCTTGGGGTATTTTTCCAAAATGTTCAGTTAAAATA
Organism: Cebus imitator; assembly: GCF_001604975.1. Taxonomy (NCBI): domain Eukaryota; kingdom Metazoa; phylum Chordata; class Mammalia; order Primates; family Cebidae; genus Cebus; species Cebus imitator. The sequence continues at coordinate 351,281 of NW_016107595.1, forward strand.
AAAACTTAAAAAAGGGAGAAAACCATCTTGATGCTGAGATAGGCGATTTCAAACGATCCAAAATACGTTAGTTATGAAAAGAAAAGCCACATCCCACAAGCTCCTCCCCTAGGGTGGGTCCCTGTGTCCTGGACTTCCCTGAGAGGTCGCTGGCATCATCGGCCCCCCTCAGGAAAGCTGCTGCCACTTAGACTAAAAGGATTCCCTTGCGAACATCTCACTGCGACGCACTGCCTCTGACCAGCTCTCTGCTCAACGCTGGAGTAACACCAACGATAACACATGCGGTGGCTCTTCCCAAGGCACCCTTGGGAGCAGAAATATACAAACAATCCCAGTATGATCTGGGATCCAGGCTCTCGAGGAGGCTCCTGCAGGTTCCCCGGAGCGCAGGGAAGGAGGCACACAGAAACACTCACGGCTCTCCACCACACATAGCACTAGGTCCGTGTGACAACCGGGAGGTGGGCCTGCTGTCATGTCATCCCTCTGACAGCTGGGGACACTCAGGCCAGGGAAGGGGTGGCTCACACTCTATAGACTTTTTCCCCCACGCTGTGGCAGGTCACAGGGCTTGGCTAGCAGCTGAAGCTGACAGGGAGGATGCGTCCTTGTGGGGTTCTGGGTGTGAGGCCCAGTGCCCGACCTTGGGGTCGCCAGGACGAAGCACGGAGTGGGATAAGCCAGACTGAGAGGCTTGTGGGCCTCAGAAAGGAGCTGGGATTTCCCCATGGAGGCTCCGTGGGTGAGTGAGTTGGGTGATCGGATTGGCAGTGTCTGGACGTTTCACGGCATCATGGTGGCATGAGCAAGGGGCAGGAGAGACGAGGGCCAGATGGCAGGGCTGGAGGGGCTGGGCCGGGTGCAGCAGTGGGTGGATGCAAGGAACCTGGTTGGGAGGAGGACGCAGAGCCCTGGAGGCCTCCCTCTAGCTGGCCTCAGGACCCAGATGGGGGGGCAGGTGGAGTGTTGGTATCAAGAAAAGATGTCTCTGGGAGGAAGGGCTGAGTCTTGACTTCTTAGAGGCGCTGCCCAGCTAAACGCTTAGCGGTCTGACGAGTCTCCAGGTCAAACTCCCTCCTGCCACTGTGTCACTGCCATGGGCACAAATAAGCGTTTCCCCTACCTCCCGCCCCACTTTGGGGAATTTTCCAACACCTCACGGGGAGAAAAACAAGGAAAAAACAACAAGTGCAGGCGGAGATTATTCCATGGTGCTGCTGACAACGGTGGGAGGGAGATGGCGCTGCTGACGCGGACCTCAGCCTCCACCAGTCTTGAGGGCGGGGGGGGGGGCGGGAGCTCACGGTAATGTTCGCCGAGATCCAAATCAAAGCCAGGCCTGCTGGGTCCAAACCATAGGCCCCACCCCCGCTGCCTTCTCTGGCCCCACTGAGCCCCCATGTCGCAGAGTGTCACTGAAGCGCCTTCTGCTTGCAGGGTCTGTGTTTCCAAATGAAAGATATCAGTAGGAAGGTTCCCAATGTCTTCAGAGTCCACTGGTTCAAGGTCAGCTCCTGAATCCATGCTGGAGACTTGCATTGGTGAGGTCTGCGGGCACTTAGGAGGCAGGATGGGCTGTGAGGTCGGGGAGAGCGCTCCAGAAAGGGGGCTCCGAGGCGGATCCCTCTGCGTCTACTGTCTTAGCCCTTGGTGGGGCCACCTTCCAGTTCTTGGACCTGGGTGGGTCACGTGGGCCACAGTTTGGCTGCCTGTAGGTGTGGCCACTGCAAAACCAATAGCAGCTGGGATTCAAACCAGCTCTGACGTTTGCTTCCCTCTGGCACTGCCATGGAACTGAGACACTGCAGGGGCGGGACACTGCCCTTCCGAGAGATTCGGCCCTCACGAGGCCTGCCTGCTCAGGGTGCATGGTAAGTGGTTCATTCTGGCAGCCTCTTGGAAATCCACAGTTCAGATAGCTCGGCACGCTGGGTGATAGGACGGCCTGGGAGGCACCTGGCACCTGTCCTCACTAGGAACAGGCACCTGCGCTCCAAGGCGTCTGATGGCACTTCCACCACACCGTGCGCAGGACACATCTAACCACCTCCCATTCATTCACTTGTTCTGACATTGAAATTGCATCCAACTCCTTCAATAATTCAAAGCATGGCTTAGCTGATCTGATATTTGCATTGCTCTTAATGCGAACTTCTAAAAGAACCATTCTGCTAACCTAGAAATGCCACTTCCTAATGAACACGTTTGCCTGAGACAGACAGGCCTGCTTTTAAAGAAATACCAGAGAGGGAAGCAGTTTCCCGGGAACCGCCACAAGCACAAATAATCCACTGATGGAAATTCGGGGCTTGTAAATTAGAGGGTTCTGGAGAGGCACAGCCAGGGCACCACCTCCCCAAGTGAGGTGCGGGTGACCTGGCCCCCCCTGACTGCCAACATGGACAGGGCTGCCCCTGCACAGGTGAAAACGCAGCCTGGACATCAGTCTCAAAACATCCGCACTGAAAGTCATGCTGCCAATCTGCCGGGCAGTCAGAGCCCTCTTGGCATTTGCTCAGGGAAGTGGAAATATTCAAACCAGAGGAAGCAGCTGTACCCTCTACTAAGTTAGCACAAATATTCCAGATCCAGTGAACCCAGAAACCACCGGCTGATCGGTGGAGCCCCCTGAATGCCATAAACATGGAGAGATATCTCGAGTACCCAGAGGAGGGCTAGTCATGGATGATTTTAAACAACGATTCAACCCAAGGAGACAAACAAAAACAATTAAGGGTCCTGTCCTCACCCCGTTCCTTCCGAGTGGCTGAAGTGCACTATCTAATAATTTCCTCTGGAAAAAACGGTATTTGCAGTGGGAAAAGTGATTTTAAACAGAAAACAGGCCGGGCGCAGGGGCTCATGCCTGTAATCCTAACACTTTGGGAGGTCAAGGCAGGAGGACTGTTTGAGCCCAGAGTCCAAAGCCCACCCTGGGTAATAAAGTGAGATCTTGTCTCTACAAGAACATTTTAAAATTAGCCAGATGCAGCTGGGCGCGGTGGCGCGTGCCTGAAGTCCCAGCTACTTGGAAGTCCCAGCTACTTGGGAGACTGAGGTGGGAGGACTGCTTGAGCCCAGGAGTTCTGGGCTGTAATGAGCATGCTGATAGGGTGTCCGCACTAAGTTCGGCGTCAATATGGTAACCTCCTGGGAGCGGGGGACCATCAGGTTGCCTAAGGAGGGGTGAACTGTCCTAGGTCAAAACTCCCGTGATCAGTAGTAGAATCACGCCTGTGAATAGCCACTGTACTCCAGCCTGGGCAAGAACCCGTCTCTTAAAAAAATAAAATAAATAAAGTAAAATAAAATTAGCCAGATGCAGTGGTGCACACCTGAGGTCCCAGCTACATGGGAGGCTGAGGTGGGATGATTGCTTGAGCCTGGGAGGTCAAGGCTGCAGTGAAGCCGTGATGGCACCACTGCACTCCAGCCTAGGTGACAGGGCAAGACCCACCTCTGAAAATGTAAAAACCAGGCCGGGTACAGTGGTTCACGCCTGAAATCCTAGCACTTTGGGAGGCCGAGGCGGATGGATCATGAGGTCAGGAGTTCGAGACCAGCCTGGCCAACATGGTGAAGCCCCATCTCTACTAAAAATACAAAAATTAGCTGAGTGTGGTGGCAGGCACCTGTAGTCCCAGCTACTCGGGAGGCTGAGGCAGGAGAATCGCTTGAACCCAGAAAGTGGAGGTTGCGGTGAGCCACGATCGTGCCACTGCACTCCAGCCTGGACAAGAA
>NW_016107595.1:355068-412772 GCF_001604975.1 Cebus imitator
AAAAACCAAAAAAATAGGGGGGAAAAAAGAAAACCAAAAAACCGCAGGGCTGCACCCAGGCTTGGGTGGAATTTGATTTCCTACCTGGAGATGAGGGTGGTAAAATGGCTGGCACTGTTTCAAAACTGAAGTTAACAATTGTTCTGGAACAACCAGAAAGGTTAAGCCAAATGATACCTTGAAACCTTGGGTGGTTTTTCTTTTTATGTTTTAGAAAAAACGAGCCCGTTGGGGGTTAGGATCACAGGAAACAGAACTATGAATTTCAGAAAGAGAACAGTCATTTCTTCAAGCTGCCGTTCACCCCTCTTACCTAACTCTTCCCTACCCAAGACAGAGTACCTGAGTCATGTGTGAAGAGTTCTGTTTGTTTTTTTTTTAATCAGCATTTAATATTTTTCCACCAGAAAATAAATGAAGGGCTATTCAAGAAACTCTAGATAAAGCAGGTTTTGTTTCTGGCTTTTATTAACAACGTCACCATTTTGCATACATTCCCAATGCACATCTAGGGTCAATAAAAATCAAACTCACTGCAGTTGTAAAGTATTTATGGGTCACCACAGCCAGAAACAGGTCAGGGTTGGCCGGGCCTGGTGGCTGTAATCCCAGCATTATGGGAGGCCGAGGTCAGCGGATCACCTGAGATCAAGAGATTGAGACCATCCCGGCCAACATGATGAAACCCTATCTCTACTAAAATTAAAAAAATTAGCTGGGTGTGGTGGCACATGCCTATAGTCCCAGCTACTCGGGAGGCTGAGGCAAGAGAATCGCCTGAACCAGGGAGGCGGAGATTACAGTGAGCTGAGATCGTGCCACTGCACTCCAGCCTGGGTGACAGAGAGAGACTCCATTTCAAAAACAAAAACAAAACAAGTCAGGGTCTTGGGGGATTGAAATAAGCCACACGAGCCAGTCATGTGTAATACCAGCACTTTGGAAGGCCAAGGTGGGGGGATCACTTGAGGCCAGGGGTTCTAGACCAGCCCAGGCAACAAAGCAAGACCTCATCTCTACAAAAAATAAAAATAAAAAATTAGTCTGGCATGGTGTTGCACACCTGTAGCCCCAGGTACTCAGGAGGCTGAGACGGGAGGATCGCTTGAGGTTATAAGTGAGCTATGATCGTGCCACTGCAGTCCAGCCTGGGCAACACAGCAAGACCCTGTGACTGAAATAAGTAATTGATAAATAAGCCATAGGATAGATGTGCATGGTAGAGGTCATCAAGATGGCTCAGAAACAAATCAGGTGCTTTCTGTGCATTGATACGGCAGGGCTTGTGTTCAAAGAGATATCCCAGGAGTTAGGGCATCTATAAATAACATGCCTCACACCTAATGATGAAGGAACTCACAAGCTCGAAGGAAGAAAGTGGGTGCGTAACACACAGTGAAACCAATCTGGGAAGACGACACCTGAAGCTCTCAGAGAACAAGATTTCGTACATTAAGGAAGCTACGGAAAACTCCTCGAAGCCACTTACAATCTGGAATATTTTTCACCCAGAGAAAAACAAAGCCAGGCTTTCAAAATCCCGGGATTTCCTTCTCAAAAGGCACTTAACTTTGCTAAATGGCTTTTTTGAGCTCTTTCTGTCTTAGCTTTCAGAGTGGTTGTTCTAGACTGCATTTCTTTTTTCACTGAAGCTGGTAACTGAAATTAACAAGCTTAAAAAAAAATCAAATTGCTCTTCCCTGCTGTGATCTGCCTGAAGTCCTTCAATTTGTATTTCAAAATGTGTTCAAAACACATTGAGCTGGACTGTGAGAACTTGTGCACAAAGGACTTTTTTGGGGGACGGCGGAACCCTAGCGTCACTTTTGCAAGCTTCTTTTCATACTTCGGAAGTGTTTGACATCTTGGCTTCCAAAAATCAGTGAACACAACAGCCTCGGTGCGACAGAAATAATACAAAGAATCTACCGGGAAGGACAGACACGTCCCGCCTCCCTGCTGGAAGAATACCATGCCTTTATGATGGAGCATCCAAACCGCGGCTGTTTTTCTTTTTTTTTATTGAGAAACTGTTCTTCTTACAGAAGTGGCAGTGTGGAATAAATAACTCAAGGGACAGAGAGTGTGAGGTACCATGAGGCTAGAGAAGCTGGGAGGTTTGCCTTTGAAAGAAGACAAAAACCCCAGGAACGCTGCGAGCGGAGGGTTGGAGGGGGGCCCAGCGGGGAGAGAACTCAACTTACAGAGGTGAAGTCTGCAAAGCCCGTGGCAGCGGCCTTAGAAGGTTTAGCTGCAGAGGAGGGGACAAATGGGTCTTTTCCACTAAACGGGTCCCCAAACCCCTTTTTACTTTGGAACGGGTCGCCGCTGTCAGGCCCAAGTGGCTGGAATGGATCAGGGGCCTCGGGAAAGTCTGCGGAACCAAGCTGGCTTACAGGTGTACTTTTACCTGGAAAGTTCAGGAGAAAAAAAGGAGAAAGAAAGAAATATGAGTTACTCACCCGGACAGAGCAGAATGCTGGTGGGCGCAGCCTCTCTGGGAAGAGCTTGGAACGCAGCTAACAGATGGGACGGGGGAACCCTGGGGAATCCCAGTTTTAATCAGCTTTATCCCAGGGGCTTAACAGGTTGTGAACAACACAGGAAAAACAATTCAGATGACTCCCAAACACAACACACACAGAGCAGCTCAAACCTGAGTCATCCTCAAACAGTTTGCATGCATGTACGTTTCGAACAGATTCATTGTAGCATGGCGACACATTTATTAACATAACTGTTTTTCAAAATCATGGCTGAGCAGAAAAATACACTGCAAGCTTCTAACAGTTAAAAAAAAAAGGGGGGGGGAGTTACTTGCAAATGAAAAGGAGAGATCAGTTTCATAACGTGGTATGGTTATGAGGCGCGTTAGTTATGAAGGTCTGCATACAGCTCTGCCACGCTGGGGTTTAAGTTCTTTTTTTTGAGACAGAATCTCTCTCTGTCGCCTAGGCTGGAGTGCAGTGGTGCAATCATGGTTCACTGTGGCCTTGGCCCCCAGGGCTCAAGCGGTCCTCCCACCTCGGCCTCCTACAGGCATGAGCCACCATGCCTAATTGTTATATTTTTTTTGTAGAGACAGGGTTTTGCCATGTTCCCCAGGCTAGCCTCGAACTCCTGGCCTCAAGCAATCTGCCTGCCTGTCTCCCAAAGTGCTTGAGCCACTGCGCTTGGCCTTAAGTTCTTTTTTAGCCCCCACTTCTGCCCTTCTGGTGTCGGTGGCTCCAAGGGGCAGGGTTTGTCTAGGCCTTTCTGGGCTTCTGCCAAGCAGGGAACTCCAGGATGCCCGGGTCCCAGCAAGGCATATCTTGACAGATATGAGAGAGAGAAGTGTTCAGAAGTGGAGGAAAAGGAAAAGGCATGAGGGATGTGGCCTGAGGACGCATGGCTTTTCCCAATGCATCCTGCCAATGTACCAGAACATTCCACCAAGAAGCAGAGGCCTGTCAAGATCTGCTTGGCGATGGGAGATCCCACCTGAGGATATGCAGCATCTGCAGTTTTGCAGGCCAGCCAGGCTGACTCCATTCTCCTGTCTGATACCCCTCTATTTGCCCAACGAGGGCTCTGGGTGGTCGCGGAAGACATTCACTGTGGTCCATGCAGCACCCTAGACTGGAGGCTCAATAATACGTAACACGATTCCAATGTATTAACTCGGGAAGTTTCGAAGCTAATGTTTAGAAAGAAACCAAGAACCACCTGCCCCTCCAGGGCTGACCCTGGACCTCTGGCTGCACCTCCAGAGAACACTCTGGCCCCCAGCCGCACCTTCCCCGCGCACCACCTGAGCCCAGGACAACTGCCTTCCTCCTCCGGCAGGACGAGCTCATGCAGGCCAGCCTCAGTCCCTCTCCACGCCCAGATCTAAAGCCGTTCCCTCTGCTCCCCCAGCAGATCAACCACCCCAGGCCTCATTTTTGAGGCTCCAGGTGTCCCTGTGGGCTCTGGGGCCACAGCCCGCATCTGCCACCTTTAGCTCTGGGCCTTGACAAGTGTAACTGACTCTTCCCAGCTGGACTTGGTGTCCTTATCTGTGAAGTGGAAATGAGGAGAAGGGTGCCAAACAAGTGACATTCCTGGGACCCTAGGGGTCTGCTCCCACCCAGTGTCCTGCACCGCCATGCCCAATGTGGCCCAGTGAGAACCTGGCCTGTCGCCCTGCTTCTGGAAACGGAAGCTCACTTGTCTCTCAACGGGCAGTTCCGCGTCAGCTGGAGCTGATGGGCCAGCATATGGATTGCTGCTTTCTGTTCGAGTATTCAAGGAAAAACAGCCCTCCTTCCCAAGGTTTACACAGGACTTGGGAGACAAACCCCTGCAGCCTGCCTGCCTGCCTCCGCCTGTCCCCACGAGGTTCCACCAGGGTCGCTGTGGCATCCTTGGCTGACCTCTGGCCACCGGCTGCGGGAGACTTTTCCAGACTGTCCGTCTGTGCGAGTCCATCTAAGAGGCTCCTCCTCGGGGTGGGAGGGCGAGCTGTCCTGGGCTCTATTAGGACTCCCACTCTCACTTTCTATGAGAAAGGTGGGAGCGAGAGACCTGGCATCAGTGTCCCCCTGTGGCCTCAAATCAACTCACGGTCAGCCCCAAGGTCCAGTTAGCAAAAGGGGCCCTGGGATCTGGAAGGGGTCCACACAGACCACCTTTGCCAAACCTGTGGACAAGCCATGCTGGAGACCCTTCCCCAGAGGGGAAGTGCCCGCCGTCTCAGGGCAGTCTCCACTCCCGGTCTTTCTAGGTGTCTCGCTTCTCTATCCACAGGTGTCCCTCCCACCGTCAGCTCTACTGCAGCCTCCTCCTCCCTGACCCCCACCTCCCTGGGGCTGCAGAGAGCAGGGTGATCTGGTCCAGGCCGCTGGTTCCGCTGGCCTTGAAGAACTACCTCCCACTCTAACCTCGAGGCCGCCTCCCTCACAGGCCCATTCCTAGGCATGAGCCAAGGGGAAGCCAAGGCCTCACTGTTGGGTCTCCTGGAGGTGCCTGACCCCTTTCCTCTCCAAAGGGAGGGGCAGGCAGCTCTGGTGGGAGGGGTCAAGTGAGGCTTGCCTGTGAATCCCAGGCTGTCCACTGGGGAGCAGAGGGGGCTCCCTGGGGCTCCTGAGCAGGATGGAGGGTGGGCGAGGGCCCCTCACCTCCCCACTCCCGCCCCTCGAAGCCTCGTATCCCTAGTGGCTACCCACCAGTTCGGCTCCCTTCCCTGTGAGCCAAACCCACCCAGCAAAGTGGCCTCTTAGCACAGATGGGTCCCAGCACCCTGCCCAGGCTTCTTGAAAGCTTCCCCCTGCTTGGGGATGACACCCCAGCCTCGTCTACGTGGCAATTCCTTCCCCAGGAACCCCCAAACCCAGAGCTTCTTTCCTGGGTATGCCTCGTCCATCTGCCAGGAAGGCACTCCCAGCTGGAAGGCCATCACAGCGGCCTTCTCAGGGAAGAAACTGCAGCCCCTTCCCCATCATGCCTGCATTCAGCTCTGCAGCCCAGACCTGGGGCTGGGAGTGGCCCTGGAAGACGGTGGGGGGCATGGCACACCCCCCCCCGGCCGGCCTTGCACCAGCTGTTCTCAGCCTCAGTTTCCTAATCTAAGCAAAGGGCTGTGTCCCAACAATCGTCCATATATATGTTCAAGTCTTAACCCCTGTGCCTCAGAATATGACTGTACTTGAAGACAGAATATTTAAATGGGTAACAGAGTTAAAATGAATTCAAAGGATCAATGACTGTCCTCACCAAAAGTGTTCAGGACACAGACCTACACACACAGAAACAGCCATGTGAAGACACGCCAAGCCAAGGAGAGGCCTCAGATGAAACCAACCCCCCACTGACGCCTGGATCTTAGACTCTGAGCCTCTAGAACTGCGAGATAATCAGTGTATGCTGTTTAGGATGAGATGGAGTAGATGTGAGCAGGGGGCCACCAAGGCCACAGGCAGGGGCGCCCTGGGGAACAGTGAGATAGTGTCCTGCACCCCAGCCTGTGGATTTGCAGGGGGTAGCCACAGTGACCTCCGCCAGTCTCTTGAGCCCCTGCCTGCCTCTGCCCAGCCTCTCCCTCCATGGGGAAGTCCCCTCTCCCTCAGGGTCCGCCACCACTCTGTCTGCTTCTCGTGGCAATGGCCTCTGCACGGCCGAGGCTCAGCTCTGTGAATGCTGTGCCCAGCACACCACAAACACCAGCCAATACTGTCCCACGTCCCTGGTGCTCTCCAGCCCAGAGCTCAGCACACAGTGGGCTTCAGGAGGTCCTGGTGAACCAGGTGTCGCCCATTACAGATTCCACAGGTCTCCAGGGGCCTGGGGCCCTTTGGAGAAACACCCTGGGGAGCAGAAAGGGAATAAAGGCATCTGCCTTCCTGGTTTGCAGGAAAGAGCAATGTTACTGTACATGCTTGGGTATTTTAGTTTTTCCTCGAATACCTACATGATACATGATATGGACCAAATGGCCAGATTCTAGCAGAGGACACAGGAAGTGTTTCCAGGGCAGAAGCTCCAAGTCCCAGGACCCAGTGTAGCCCCCAGGACCTGCAGCAAGTCCAGGGTGGACACTGCTTGCTTTCTCGAGGCAGTTCCTGTTACAGGAACGATCGCCTGAGGCAGACCTGCAAGTATCTGGGGGGGAAGTGGTGTGTAGGGGAAGGACGCCCCAGCCAGGCCCCCAAGAGCGACCGCCAAATACAGAAGGTTCAGATAATCAGTCGCTTTTCAGTGGCTTTTCTTCTTTAGTTCAATAAAGATCTTCCTCCTTTGGTTTGGGGGGTTTAAAAAAAATGGTTTTTGGGAGGAGTGGTTAAGAATCCCGCCTGCTACCATTTCAAGCTGAGGTTTCTGACGCGCAGAGAGATGGTCGGAGAGATGAAATGCTTCGTTCACACCAACATATGCCTGGGCCTGGTTTTGCTCTGTTGCCGAAACCGTTGTTATTTAGAAGTCATGACTATGGTAATATGAAACCAGGGCACATCAACTGCTGGCTTCTTGTTTTCAGAAGGAAAAAAAAAAAAAAACAACAACGGTTTTTTTCTTGGTTGTCAGTGTTTGTGCTTTGGGTTGAGGCGATTTTGGACCTGACACATGCGAGGCCGGCCAGTGCCCGGTCCGGCTTTTGACCTTGCGGGTGACTGGAGGCTTTGGGCAAAGAAAGGCATGGGCATCACCACGGGGCCACGGCCCTCGGCCCAAACTTCCCACTTTTGCACAGCGATTTATTTTTAGCGGCTATTTTTCAGACTTTGTAGGTCTAGTTCCTGCTTTTATGTAACCACTTCTGCTAACTCCTTAATCGTTTTTTCCGATTTTCTGAGGTGTAGCTTATCACAAACATGACAAAGTAACTTTAATCTGCCTTCAGGCCCTGAAGCAAACTCTGCTGCAATGCACCCACGCCACGGTTTTATACTTTTTCGTGGCTCCAGAAAACATGAGTCAGGAGAGGGCTTTACTGATGCGTGTTTCAGAAAAGGGGTCAGCAATCATGAAAACAAAACCCAAAAAAGTTGGTATAGAAATGTCTGAAAATGATGGCATCAAACCAGGTGCCAGGATGACGCCTGGTACCAGGTAACAGGATGATGCCTGGTAACCGGTTTGATGCCATCATTCCTAGATGTCGGTGACGGGAACCGGGGCCCACAGCAGATGAGAGTGAATAAAGATAAATGAAATTAAAAGACCCTCTTGGGGATGCTGACTGCCTACCACAGGGAGACTTTATTAACAGGGGGCAAGGGATACAAGATTGAAGAAAAGGCAAAATAGAACTTATTTTCAAACCACAGCAGTTTCAACAGTTACCCAAGCGGTATACCGAAACCACACACAGGACTGACTTTAGCAAAAACAATATGAACCAAATGGTTTACCACAGTGTGTGCTGTTAAAAAAAAAAAAAACTTGGTGGCCGGCTCCACCCTGATAGAAATTTCTTTAATTCTCTTATTTCTCAAGCTTCTTCTCGAAGCGGCGCACGTCCCTAGCAGCCGGGATCGGGGCTGTGAGGGGCCGGCTCTGGGGCACTATCGTTCTTGGTCAGCAAAGGTTTTCAAGATTCTGACTTTTCTATCTCGCTTTGCAGGAAGCCCTCCGCTTAAAGCATCCTCAAGAGCTGGGTGCAAACAACAACAACAACAATGGGATAGAAATATACACTCTTGCAAACCCTAAAAATGGTGAATGCTATAAAAACCTTGGGAGAAAAACTCTCTTGGTTTAAATTTTTTTGCTTAGGAAGAGAATAAGAATTTCGGATAATATAGGGTCTCAATCAGTCTGATTAGGAAAAATATTAGAAATAAATGCGAGAGAGAGAGAGAGAGAGAGAGAGAGAGAGAGTGTGTGTGTGTGTGTGTGTGTGTTTCATCCTGACTAGGTTCTATTTACACAGTTCAGTAGTTCAGTGCTGTACTTGGAAAACGCGGTTCTGTAGATGAGAGGTAAATATAAAAACAAAACAAAACAAAAAAATACAAAACAAGAGTTTGTGGTCAGGGCAGCTGCCCACGTTTGCTATTATCCTATGCAACACCGAACGCTCACACAACTGTCACTCATCCTACACAACAGTGGACACACACACACAACCATCATTGATCCTACACAACAGGACACACATACACACACAACTATCATGGATCCTACACAACAGGGGACACACATATACAAGCATCATTGATCCTACACAACAGGAGATGCCCACACAATTGTCATTCATCCTGCACAACATGGATGCCCACACAACTCTCATTCATCCTACACAACAGAATATGCCCACACAACTGTCATTCATCCTGCACAACATGGACACCCACACAACTCTCATCATCCTATACAACAAGAGAGGCCCACACAACTGTCATTCATCCTGCACAGCATGGACACTCACACAACTCTCATCATCCTACTCAACAGGAGAGGCCCACACAACTCTTTCACCCTATACAACAGAGGATGCCCACACAATTGTCATTTATCCTGCAGAACACAGACACCCACACAACTGTCATTCACCCTACACAACAGGTGATCCCACACATTTCTCGTTCATCCTGCAAAACATGCACACCCACAAAACTGTCATTCATTCCACACAACAGGTGATCCCACACAACCACCATTCACCCTACATAACACAGATGCCCACACAACGGTCATTCACCCTACATAACAGAGACCCACGCAACTGTCATTCACCCTACACAACAGGTGATCCCACACAACTGTCACTCATCCTACACAACACAGATGCCCATACAACTGCCAGGCTTCTGAGAGTCACATTGCATAGGAGAGCAGTAGCCTGGGAGGGCACCACTCCAGCCGAGCTCATTTTTTTTTTTTTTTTTTTGGGGGGACGGAGTTTCGCTCTTGTTACCGAGGCTGGAGTGCAATGGCGCGATCTCGGCTCACCGCAACCTCCGCCTCCTGGGTTCAAGCAATTCTCCTGCCTCAGCCTCCTGAGTAGCTGGGATTACAGGCACGCGCCACCATGCCCAGCTAATTTTTTGTAGTTTTTAGTAGAGACGGGGTTTCACTATGTTGACCAGGATGGTCTTGGATCTCTTGACCTCGTGATCCACCCGCCTCGGCCTCCCAAAGTGCTGGGATTACAAGCATGAGCCACCGCGCCCAGCCAGCCGAGCTCATTAAAGGCCACTGACATATGTCTTGTTCCTCCTTCCCCATCCTGCCAGCAAGAAAGCTTAGCTGCGGGGAGAGGGGAGAAAGAGAGAAAACAGCATAGTTCTAAAATTCATCATCGCTCGGGGACTCGTCTTGAAAAAGAGTGCTTTTCCCCACCACACATCGACGTCTTCCTCTGGCTCCCATCTAAGGTGCGTGAGGGGAGTTCGTTTTTCTACAATGCGACACATGGGACCATGTAAGGGACCTGCAGCTGGGAATCCTGCAGGCGCCAGCCCCACTGCGCTCTGCCTCAGATCAAAGCTGTGTCGAGCAGCACAGCCCCGGGAGATAAGAATCTGAGGTCCCCGCGATCGCAGCGTTGAGATTTTCCACTAAAAATATTTACCGAATTTTAAGAAAATCTGCTTCGTGTATTGAAGGGAACAGGATGAGGTTTGGTTCTGCATTGTTGAGAAAAGCTGAACAAATATTTACTATGAGCCACTGCTGGCCGATGTGCTCTCCTGCCCAGGGAGGTGCGTGAGGTGGGCAGGGGGCTGCTGAGCCCGATGGCTGTGGCCTCATCCTGCCATTAAATGAAAAAGAAGAAAGGGGGATAACAGTGCTGTGCTTTGGGGGTCCTCAAAAAGCAAATATCATTTGAAGTGAGAAATAACCATTTTCTAGACGTTACCACAGAATGCGCCCATGACATTTACATAAAACCTGCCAGGCTGCACCAGCCCTGGAAGAAAATAAAAGGGGTGTGTGTGTGTGTGTGTGTGTGTGTGTGTGTGTGTGTGTGTGTGTGTAGGGTGGGGTACATGATCTGGCAATGAATTTACAAATCACAAGCCAGTCTTCACGACAAAAATAATACAGACTGGCAGGTGTCACAATTCTCCTTTTTTTGAAAAATTGAATTTGTTCTCTGGCAGACACCTTTGACATACTCTGCATGAACACCCTGAGTGTCAGCCCCATCCTCTGGGAGGATTTCTAGGGGAGATGCTATCTATATCTGAGCCAGGCGTGCATGAGCCTGATGGGGAAAGGGGGCCCAGCTTTGTTCCTCCCTACAGAGAGTGCCAACGTCGCAGATGCCACCTCTGCAAAGGGCAGGGAGGCACAAAATCCCTGAGAATGCCATGCAGGAGTCTGAGAGCTGGTTAGGGGTCATACGTGCACCAGAGCAGAAGGACCCAAAAGAACCCCTAGGAGGGAAGGAAGTGAGGTGAAGAGCCCACCAGGAGCCCCCATGGCGGGGGACACTTGGGAAGGTGTCAGGTGTGGGGAGGGGCTGCCACTCCTGCTCTCTTTATGGCCAGATCCCCCATCATCCGCCTCCGTGTGCTGTTTTGCAGTTAGCAGTGGCAGGCGCGGGGAGCTGACTCAGGGCTTTGAATGGGAGAGATGAAAGACAGGGGCCATATCCACCCCACCAGAAAAGCAGGGAGGAGGTGCTTGGGCTGCAGCCGGAGCCCCCTTCTGAGGCATCTGCACCGGCCCTCACCTCCCTTAGGTGGAGCCTCCGCCAAGCGAGGGGTTGGGGCGTTCTGGAGGCAGGTACACCCGACATCCCCAGGGCAGCGGCTCCCGTTCGTTCACACCTATACTCAGATGTTGGGGCGGAAGCCCAGCCCCTCTGCCCCTTCACCCCACCCTGCAGCCCCCTAGGCCCCCTGCTGGGACCCCAGGCTCCAGCATTTGCACCCCACTGAACGCCAGTGATAACCGAGTCACACGACACCCACTCTATCCGCCTCTTCGGGTACAGAAGGGTGGGTGTGTGCCCAGGTAGGCAAATGCTTCTATTTTCAAACTCAGTGGTCTTTACAGAACAGAAAGTGCTCCAAACTGCCTGCCGTCAGTTTAAACGTATGAGGCTGACATTCCTCCCTCTCAGAGTGGGACCCTTCCTTGGCATCGTCAGGGGGTCCCTTGCAGCCTTATGACAGGCCATCCAGAGGGCTCAGACGTAAGCCCTGAAGCTTCCTTGACCACAACAGTGCTGGGGGCTGGGGGCTGGGGGTGTGGGCAGGAAAGAGGGACTCCACCAGGTTGGGCATTTCAGGCTCCTTAGGACCCCCTCCCAATCCTGACTGGCAGGCAAGTGCCAGAATTTTCCAGGTCCCTCGAGATGGTGGAACCACTTGTCCCATTCTAGAACTTCACATGTACCCAGCGGATTATCTCTCTGAGATCATCGTGGGAACGGAATTAAAGTAAAGTTCAAGGCTGAGGTGCTAACCGCACGGTTCAAATGGAGATGCCATTTTTAAAGTGGATCTTGTGCAATCAACAAAAAGTTTTGGGACCCACATAGGCACATGACGGGGCGAGGTCACTGACCACCCTGGTTTCAATATTGGCCTGGCATTTCAGAGGAACGGGGGAGCTGGTGGCACTAAGGACCTCAGGGCTTCCTCGGAGGCTGCATCCTGTGTGACATCCCCCGCAGGGCAATCAAGAACCCATGGCCACCCCGGGTGGACGACACACACGGGTGCGGGGAGGGGCTTGTTTGCAAGGGGAAGAATGACTTTTGTCTTCTTCTCTTGATGACAGAGCTGTTTGAATCAAACAGGACAGCCACTGGTTAAACTGGATCTCATGTCATTTAGGGAAAAGCTGCTGTCAGTGCGACTGTGGGGAGTGGGTGAAAAGACATCATGCTCAGCCCCAACACCCAGGTGGCTTTGTTTAGGGGGTGAAAAGGTCATTAGCAGTAATAAAATAATCATTAAATTGGGGAGAGGTTAAAGGTGACTGGCTGGTTAGCGGTGGAGGTGCGCTGGCTGGTGTCACCAGGCGCTGCAGGCAGGAACCGCAATGCAGGGGCGCACTGGCAGGAAGTGGCAAGGGTGGGGCCGGTCGCAGGATCCCACTATCACAGCGGGGCTGAGGCCCAATCACTGACACCCACACAGCCATTTCCTGCACTTAAAAAAAAATCTGTTTCTCTCTTTGCAAATCAACAACTTTTACCTAGAAACTCTTCAGCGGTGAGCTCTGACTGATCTTGATCTCCGGTCCGTTGCAGAAAATACACCATTGTTTACCTGGGGGAGGTGTGTGCGGCGGCTAACTTTAACCTAACTCTAACTGACAGGTTTCGGCGGCCTGCCGGGTCTGTGCTGCATCTGCCTGAAAGAAACCAGTTTCTTCTGCCCCAAACAGACACCTGCCGGTTGTTTAACATCCTGATGATACGCCTCTCTAGAAAAGATCTCCAGGCAAGGAGAAGTCAGTGCCCACACCAAAGCTCCATTCGTGCCCTAGGGGATGACCCTTGGTGGTCCCCCAGAGTAAGCTTTCTGGCTTAGATGGGAAGAGAACTGACTATGTGGCCTTGAGAGATGGCCAATCGTGGGCTACTCGGGTGTATGCCATGACCGGAACTCTCCCTTGAGGAGCCGCTGCAGGTTCCCAGGCAGAGGAGTCCACCTGTGACTGCCAGGTCAACATCTGTCTGCCCGTGCTCCCACACCGTGTGCTGGCTGCACCAAATGTCAATTTCACCTCAATTGAGCTTTAAACAAAGCAAAACAAGCAGCTCCCATGGAACTTGAAAACTGCAGCTTCTAGAAGACAAGAGAGCACCGAAACCCACACATGACTCAGATCCAAACTCGCATTTGGTCCCATACGAGCGACGACCCACAGAGGACCCTGGAGCCCTCTTTGAAGTTCAACTCCCTGCATACTGACATTTTTTAACGAAAAAGATTTCCATTAAACTGTGACCTCACCGGGAGAAAAGAACATCATGAATGACTCCCTGAATGTGTGCAGCCACCTCGGGCCCAACCTCTGTCTTTCCTGGAAAAGGTGCCCTTGGCAGAATCCTATGTTCTGGTCCCTGTGTCCCAGGGTGGGGAAGGGGGCTACAGACCACACACAGCACGTTGCTGTGCAAGGCGCTTCACCCACACACCACCTGCCAGGCCCGAGTGGGTCCGTGGTCAGGCAGGGAAACAGGCTCAGGGAGGTTAAGCGACCCACCCAGGGCCTCCCTTTCCTCCAACGTCCAGAAACCAGCCTGATCAAGCGGTCGCCTGGATTCTAGCCGCACTGGTCACCCAGAGGACAGAAGGAAGTGGCCTCAGGTTCTCCTGTCCTGGCCTCACATGTCAGAGCCACTTCTTGGCACAGGGGCCTAGCAGGGTTCTAGAAACCTCTGGGAGCCCTGGGACAGACAAGTCCAGGATGGGAGTAGGGGGCATCAGAATATACCATGTGCCAGGCAGAGAGATGACAGAAAAGCTTCTTCCTTAATTGTGATTTCCACGAGTGCAGGCGTCACGCTGTGTGCACGGTTTGTAAGAAAACTCTGATCGCTGGACAGTCTATTGGTCCTTCAGTCTGTTAGTCAGTCTATCTCTACCAGCTCACGGCTCAACTGCCAGGCCCACAGGGGATCCCACCCACCTCATCTTCCTCCTCACTCAGCCACGCTGGGACCCACACGTCTCGCGCAAAGTCCCAGCATCTGGAAGGCCCTGGAGTGACCAGGGTAAGGCGGCCATCACTGTGGGCTGGCCACATGGTCTCCTTGTGCGGAAAAAGGCTGGGGTAACAAGAAAGGCAGAAAGGTTTTGTTTTGTTTTAAGAAAACAAAGTCCAGCAGTTTGAAAATGTTGGACTTTAAGCTTTCTTTAAAAAATAACTCAGATTAATTTCACTATTTCCTGTCTTAAAGAAGCCAAGAAAACATGGGATCTGCCCTGTGTCTTCCTAGCCAACTTTCTGAGCAGGGGTTCACCCGACACTCATCTGCTGACCGCTCTTGCTGATAACCAGAGGCCTCCTGGGCTGCAGGTGGGTCTGTGCCGTGTGGCCAGGAACTGGGAAGGGAATTGTGCAGAGCTGGGCTCTGATTCCCTTGACCAGAGAACCAGGGTAGGGCAGGCAGCTTCGTTTGCAATCCCCCAAAGAGCCAAACACTTCTCCCCAACAGGTGACTCATCAAAAGGTCAACCGCTGGGTCAACTGCGATGTGTGGATTGTTAGAGGTTAGTACGGAATCACAGCACAAACACTGCTGCACGCTCAAACGGCAATCACCACGCAGTCTGTACCTACCACCCAGCAGTGTGTACAATGCAGAATTTTTCTGTTCAGCCATTGCTTCTGGGTAAAAGAATCAAACGAGAAATATTTAGACCTCCACACAGATGTGCAGCTGCTCTGGATTTAAGATGCTGTGCATGCAATGGCTGTTTTAGAGAATGCTCTGGAGCTCATGGCTTGGTTCTCCTTACTCCTGTCTTGGGGCAGGAGGCAGGTTACTGGTATAAACCTGGCCCTGCTGCCACCTTGCTGCGTGACCTTGGGGAGCCCCCACGACCTCCCCCCTCCCTTTCCTCTTCCAGGAAATGGGCATGGCCTGGCCTGTCTCTCTCATGGGTCTTGCTGGGAGCTGGTGAGATAAGAACTGTGCAAGCGCTTCCTAAGTGCCCATCGATGTTAATATAGTTCTGCAGAGCACCAAGGGGCACGGCAACCATCGACCACAGCAGTACAAAGATGCAGTGGCCTGTGCTATGAGCAAAGGCGCCCAGGACGCCCTGGGTCTCCAACTGTGCAACAGCTCCCTAAAAAGCCTCAACCCTGAAGCCAGGCCCAAAGAAGCCACCCAAAGCTGTTATCAAACGTTCCACTTTTAGCAAGCACCCTTCTCTGCTTTTGAAGCCCACAGTACACTAAGAGCAGAAGCCAAGGTGGGGTGGGTAAGCTTGCAGAGGGAGACACAACGGGAGGTGACAGCTGAGGGAAAGTTCAAAAGCAGACCCAGCACCAGGTTTAGGTACGTGGGGAGGCGGGGGTGGCAGTTTCCATGAAACACTGAAAATGAAGCTTTGCACCTGTGAGCTGTGAGTGGGATGGCTCCCCCTCAGGGCCCAGCAAGTACGGCACTGCTCGGGGATCGTGAGCACCCATATGAGAATATGTGCACATGTGTATGAATGTGTGTACACATGCGCGTAAGCACAGAGCATGCATGCCTGGGTGTGTATGAGCGCACACACACACATATGGGTGTGTGCACATTTGCATGCATGCCCGATGCAATAGCCGTGTACTGCTCACCTATATGCATGTATGTGCACACATGAATATGTGCATGTGTCCATGAATGAATGCACACAGGTAAGCATGGAGAGTGTGCAAGCCCAGCTGTATCTGAGAGCGTGTGTGTGTGCAGGCATGCACAATGCAGCATGTGAATGCATGCTGCTCATCTCTATGCATGTGTGTTCACATGTGAATATGCACACATGTATATAGATGCAGGCATGCATATAAGCATGGAGAGTGTGCCTGGAGGGGTACATGGGAGAGTGAGTGTGTGCATGCATATGCATACATGTGTGCATACATGAGAACACACACGTGATGTAGTATGTATGTGAATGTGCGCTCACCTGTATGCACATGTGTTCACATGCAAACAGGTGCATGCATGCTTGTGTAAGTGTGGAGAATGTGTGTGTACATGGGGTACATGTGCATGGAAGAGTGTACATGTGTGCATGCAAGTTATATGCATTAAAACACACCGCCGCACGTGTGAATATGCACGTGTGTGTGCCAGCTGTGTGCATGCACTGTGATTATGCATATATGTTTGCATGTGTGCTTCTGCTCCCATCTTTTAAGCAGGGTGAAGAAGCCCGCTGCTGGTCCATCAGGAGCGCATCGAGGGTCCCTGAAGAGCCACTGCCTCTGTGTAAGGCACAGGTGCCCTCCTGCAGATGGCCTGAAGGGAGTCCCTTTGTTGTTCTGTTTTTCCTCCTCTTGATGGTAAATGTCTTTGATGTCTGGCTTACAGAAATGATCTCTTTACCCATCTGCATCACCTCAAGAGTTCACAGAAAATCTGCTCTAAATCCACACAGCCCATGCTTGCTCACACTTTTTCTCGTGACTCATCCACAAGGACGCCAACCTGGGCCCTGCAGGCTGGGTCCCCATCCTCCTGAGAGAAGGGCCTGGCCAGCAGAGGGGACAGGAGGAGAGATGTGGTGTTTTAAAGATAACTTTCCCTATGTTCACCTCTACTGACAGGTGGCCCATGTGCAGGACCAAGGGTCACTTGTAACTAGTGAGCTAGGGGCACGTGGAGCCTGCTAGGTCCATTCCAGAACCTGCAATGACACCGGGGCTGCAAAGTGAGGCCAGGGGTGGATTCCAGGGGAGGAGCAAGTGCACGCAGGAGGGTGAGTACCGCCTTCCTCGCTGCAGCCGCTGGAAAGGGCTGCGGGGCACGCCCTATCTTGGGAAGGCAGGTAACAGAAGGTGTGACCACAGAAGTGTGTGAGTCTCTTGTGGCTGCCCACAGTCCAGGGACAGTGTGGGGAACACTCTGCCTGGAGGCTAGAGAATAGGAGACATCCCAGACCAGGGCATGGATGGAACAGGCAATAACTGGATAGGTAAACGGATCAGGGAGCTGTATCGACTCCTTCTGCCACTTGAAAAAACAGCTTTCTGTTTGACAGTCTGGTCAACTGGCTGCCAGCGTATCTCTGTCACACAAGAGAAATCCCACACATGAGTTAAAAGGCTCCAGAATCCTCAGGGCACCCTCAAGGGCCAAGGCTAGGAGACATCAGCAGCACCAGCCATGGGGAAGAGGGGCAGAGCCTGCAGGAAACCCCCTGCTCAGAGCCGTGCGCTAAGATGCCTGGGCGAGCTGGGGCAGAGGGGAGCCCCAAGCCATCCTGCTTCCTCACATCAGACGCCGCCAAGGAGAATCTCCTGCTCCCTCCACTCTCAGTCCTGAAACATCCAGAAAGGACTGGACCGAGCAGTAACCCCTGCTGCCCTCACCCCCCACAGGCCCTCCCTAAGCACGGACGGGGAGAAGGACGGAGAAGAAGAGGCCAGAATGGCCACAGGGCTGCCTGCCACGAGTGGCTCCTGAAGTATAGCTAGGATGTAGGGGTGGCAATGACATGCTCGGGCGGAGGCCGCACGAGGTGCCCCTGGCCACAAGGGGAGCTCTAAGGCCAAGGCTTTGTGCACCCCAATGCAGAGCCAGAAGCCCAGGGGACCACAGCACGGGGCGAGGGCCAGCAGGTGGGAGGCACACACCACGCACACGCGGCGCTCGCATGAACCCGGGTGGCTGGACCAGGGCACCGTCTTGCTCCCCATGCAGGGTCCCGCGGCATCTGCTGCTACTCTGGGCTGGTGAGCAGGGTGATCCTGGTCCCCCACCATCCTGCACCGGCAGGCGGCAGCTGCGAGAGAAGAAAGCGTACTGACCGCTGGGCGGTTTAGGCCGTGGAGGAGCGGGTTTCTTCGGAGGCAGAGCAGGAGTGTCCTGTTTACTTTTAAAGGGGTCATCTGAGAATCCTGCCCCTCCCAAGGAGGAGGTGAAAGGGCCAGAAGGTGGGGGCTGTAAGAGAGGACACGAAAGAGAGGCAAAAATAGTTGTTAAAACAAAGGTGACGGATGTCCACTGAGCAGACGCTCGCGCTGCAAGGGCCCTGGCGAGGCCTCCTACCCGTGACTGCACAAGATGGCCCTGCTCGGACCTGGGGTCTCTCTCATGCCCCCTGCTTTCCTCCACCCTCAACATCAGGGGCTCTCTGGCCTGTGGGTGATGAGCTGCCCGACACAGGGTGGCAGAGAGCAGTCCCATCCCTCCACAGGCTCCCAGCACAGAGGGCATTTCCAGCCCCACGCCACATGGCACACGACTGGGTCCTTCTCGACTCCAGGACTTGGCACACAGGGTCCCTTGGGCCTCCTGCTTACAATTCAGAGACGCGCCCCACCTTCACCCCACGCTGGCTGCGGTGCTTGGCGCATGCCCCGGTGTGTCACCTCCCCACTGAGCTGGCCGGTTTGGTCACTGCCTTCAGTTAGTGACAGGCAGCTCCAGGCACTGGGTCAGCTGGCACCAGACCTTCCCCCTCCATACCACTGGGCTGCGCATGCAGCACCTCAGGCGGGAGCGCACCCTTACATGCCCGGCCCACCCCTGCTGGTCAGCACGGCCACGCCGCGTCTATCAGGCTCTGACCACCTCTGGCCTGGACCCTCGGCCAGCCTCCATCACACCCACCCACATCCTCCACCCCACACCTGCTATCTCAAACCCAAATTGGACCACATCCTCCAGCCTAAAGAGTGAGACAGTCAGACAGTTATAAACAACTGGATAGATGAATGGATGGTGGGTGGGCAGATGGATGGAATGGTGGCTGAGTGGATGAATGGACAGACATATATGTGGATTAATGGACAAATGAATAGCAGGTGGATGGATGGATGGATGCATGGGCAGGCAGAGACAAGAAGGCGGACGGGCAGTAGACATGGAGGCAGACACGGGGTGACGTCTCACAGGTACATAGCTAGGTGCTTCCTACAGGGATGCTCCAAGCTCTCATCAAGGCCTGCAGGGACTTCATCACTGCCCCGGCCACCCAATTTTTCAGGCTCACCTCTGAAGTCAGCCCTCCCCTCACAGTGCCTCCTTCGTCCCCAGAATCCACTGCACCCCAGCCGCTGACTCAGCCTCCTGTTTCCACACCCTGCACACTCAGGTCTCCTGCTGGGGACCTCAGCCCACCTCGTCCACCAGGAGCCTCTCTCCTTCCTTAGAGCCTGGCTGGACCTCACTGCTGTCCCCAGAGCTCTCCCAGGGTCTCCCTGGAGCCCTTTCCTGCCACCCAAGCATGCACTGCTCACCGAGCCACAGAAACGCGCTTCCAGCCTCTCCCACCTGTAGGGCAAGCACAGCCCCTTCCCGGCACCTGCTGCCAGCAGGCCTGTGATCAGCGGGTACTAAGCCGCTGCCTGGGGGACACTTGTGTCTCACTTGGAGCGCCGGTGCGGCACAGGGGAGCCAGGGACTCCACCAGCCGCAGACGGGCTGGCGCATCTCAGGCATCTGAGGGAACGGGCTGGGGTCTCCCAGAAGGAGAAAATCACTTTCCACAGGAAGAAGAGGAATGAGGAACCACTCTTACTAAACACAAAATAACCATGTGTATAATAAAATAGAAAATAATGACATTTTTACTAACAGAAGAAATACACTGCTACACAAATGCAAAACAACGAGGAAATTATAGGACAAAGAGATCACTGTGTAGGAAACAAAAGGAACGGACAGAAACAGGGTAGACTTGATCCCGTGTTCCTCCAAGGGCACAGAGAAGAAAGATCAGAATGGGGCAGAGACAGAAGGAGGGCCGGGGTCTCCAACTTTCTCCCCAGCAGGGCGGGCCTAGAGACAGAGAATAGTTCAAGAGCACAAAGGCACACTCCTGGGGTTTCCCTCGAGAATCCGGACCCAACAGGTTACAGATGCAGGGGAAAGGGTCTAATGCCACCTCCAGCAGACAGTTCTGAAGGTATGCCCGCCTCCGCCTCCAGGATCTAGTCACACCGACGCAGTCTCTAAAGCTCCAGCGTCCAGTCACACAGACGCGGCTGTCTAAGGCTCCAGCGTCCAGTCACACAGACATGGATGTCTAAGACTCCAGTGTCTACTCACGCAGATGCAACTGTCTAGGCTTCCAGTGTCTTGTAACACCAAAACATTCAGCTAAGGCTCTAGTGTCTAGTCACACAGACATAGCCATCTAAGGCTCCAGCATCTAGTCACACAGACTTGGGCATCTAAGGCCAATACACATGGCCGTCTAAGGCCACACAGACATGGTCATCTAAGGCTCTAGTGTCTGTTCACACAGGCACGGGCATCTAAGGCCACACAGCCACAGCCGCCCAGGGCTCTACCATCTAGTCACACAGATGTGGCCATCTGAGGCTCTAGCTTCTAGTCACACAGACGTGGCCATCTGAGGCTCTGGCATCCAGTCACACCGACGTGGCCCTCTAAAACTCCAGGGTCTAGTCACACAGGCGCAGCTATCTAAGGCTCTTGTGTCCAGTCACACCAATGCAGTTGTCTGAGGCTCTAGCTTCCAGTCACACCCATGCAACCGTCTGAAGCTCCAGCGTCTAGTCACACAGATGTGGCTGTCGAGGTCTCTGGCATTTAGTCACACAGACATGGTCGTTTAGGCCTCTGGAGTCGGTCAGAGACTTGGCCACCTCTCTGTCTGGCAGCTAGTTATAGAGATGCAGTCATCAGGCCTCCAGCATCTAGTTACAGAGACACAGCCATGTGGACCCGCTTGCATCCCGACGCAAAGACACCGCTGCCTTGGCCTCTACCGTGTGTAGTCCTAGAGTCAAGGCTGCTCGGCCTAGTCAGAGCCATATCAGAGACAGAACAGGGAGGTGACCCCCTCTGAGACGCAGCCTGTCCATTCCAGGTCCCCCCAACGAGGACAATGGCGAGCACCCCCAGGGAGGGGAAAGGGCCCCAAAGGCTCCTGCATAGATGAGCCCATCAGATCCCTTCCCTGGGCTTCACACAGCTCCCTGAGCTGCCCAGGCAGGAGACCTCGCTCTGTGCTCATCTTCTCACCTAATATGCCCGGTGACCTGGCAGGGGGTCCCACGGTCAGCACCTCTGCCTTACACACAAGGAAACTGAAGCACACAAAGGCAGCACAGCTTGCCCAAATCACACAGCAGGTCCAAGGCGGATCTGGAGCTGGACTTCACATCATCCGGCTCCCAGGCCGAGGCCTCCAGATGCTGCCCTTGGCTGCCGAGGGCCACCCCAGTGGTGGGTCCAGGGCCTCGTCCTGGGCAGATTGTCTCGTCCAGGCTGGAACCCCCACCCCGCCACCTACTCAACGCCCTGTGCCTGTTTCTTCATCTGTAAAATGGCAAGAGTGACAGCGCTTGGAGGGCTCTGGCAAGAAGGAGCTGACACGTGACAGGCATCTGGCCACTCACTGGCACCCAGACCACATGACAATGACCACACCAAGCATGAAGCTGCAATTGGAATTTGGGATCGCCCCGTCTGCTGCCCTGGTTGTCCCCAAGCCTGTCTGAGAGATGAGCGGCAGCATCAGCTTGCAGCTTAGCCGCAAAATGAACCATTTAGGGTCGGCTGTTTGGAAGAGAATGAGAGGACAGAACGCTGGCCTGTCCACGGGAGCTTCTGCTCTCCATGGAACACATCCCCAGGCCTGGGGCCCATGTGAGTCCCCCGCAGCCTGGGATGCGCAGGCAAGCAGGTCTAGCAGGGAAGTGGTATGACCAGCCAGGCCTCGTCTTCCCTGGGCATGCGCTGCCTCCTGGGCCGCATCCCCAGACACAGAGTGGGACCCCAGTCCCAGTGGCTGTGTGAGCCTTTCCGCCCTCTGCATAGTGCAATAGAACCCGGGCATGTAAAACCACACTCAGCCTGGACGTCCAAAGTTGTGAGACCTGGTGACACGCTCAAATTAGAGCCGCCTGAACCCCCAGGCTGATGGGGACACCTCGGGCGAAGCCGGTTCGGCACCTCCCATGTGTGTTTAAACTCACGAGGCCAATTGGCTCCTCGTGAGGCGACAGGCTTCCAATAAACGCCTCGCACCGCCTCCGCAGTGAATCAGATCACTCCTGGCACCAGAATGCCCACGTCATTTCCAAATCCCAATTTTCATGACTTCAAGTTTCCCAAGAAGCCTCCTTGGGGACTCAACTCTTTCCTACTCCGGCAGCGGCTTCAAGGAAAGTCGCTATTTTTAGAAAGGTTTCAGTAAAGCTGTCAGGGGCTCTCTGGGCTCGGCAAGACTGAAGTGTGCTTAAAATAAAAGGAAGACAGAAAATGCTACTATGAAAACCTGCTCTAAGAGAAACCGGTTTGAGCGCACCAGTGGAAGAACTGGTTCAAAACAAAAGACTGAATTTTTAAACAGCAGCCCTAAATATCAATGCACAGCTTTAAACGATTGAGAAGTTGGGGTAACAACTAACCCAGTATTTCACAGAAGGCTTTTCTGGGGGGGGGGGGCGGGCAGGGCAGAGGGAAATAAGTTGGACCCTTGTTTTTATTTTCAAATGCTCCCTGGAAACATACTTTGGGGAATCTTTTTTTGTTTGTTTTTGAGACAGAGTCTCACTCTCTTGCACAGGCTGGAGTGCAGCGGCACAATGTCAGCTCACTGCAACCTCTGCCTCCCTGGTTCAAGTAATTCTCCTGCCTCTGCCTCCCAAGTAGCTGAAATTACAGGTCCGTACCGCCACGCCCAGCTAATTTTTTGTATTTTTAGTAGGAATGGGGTTTCATTGTGTTAGCCAGTATGGTTTTGATCTCCTGACCTCATGATCCACCTGCCTCGGCCTTCCAAAGTGCTGGGATTACAGGCGTGAGCCACAGGCCTGGCCAGGAATCTGTTTTTATAGCGAGCTGATGTCATGTAGGCTCGATACTGTCTAGAAAAGAATCTCTTCAGGTGGAGGTGAGGACCTCAACTAAGAGTGCAGGCCTGAAGAGCCTCCCAAAAGAAACTTCTAGAAGCAGACTGCGGGCTGTGACTCTCCTCAGCAAAGCCACGCAGAGGGAAGGTGCTTCAACTTAGGGACTTACAAAAAGGGCCTCCCCACCCTGCTCAGATGGGGAAAAGTTGATTTTTTTTAAAAAACACCTTCTTGCCACTTTCATTTCCCTTAGCATTTTATTTATATCCACAGTGTTGTTCTTGAAAAACAGAAGGTAACCAAAAAGAAAAAACAGAGCTGCAAGGTCAGGGTTGAGCTCAGCATGAGGCTGTACAAATGTCACAAAGGCAGGAGCTGATGGAACGCTGGAATCAAAACAATATAGTACTGGAGACCAATTTTCCACGGCTCCGTCCAACTCTGTCCTGGCCCGGCGCCGCCAGTAGGAAGTGAGACCAGCTCTGAAATCACAGCTGCATGTGTGTGAAGAGCCCCTGGTTTCAGGGCCCAAGGACAGGCAGAGGACGGTCATTAGATACCGGCCCTAGCACAGGTTCTGCTAGCTCTCAGTCCCTGTGCACAGTGAGAGGAGGAAGATGGATCCAGCCTCCCAAAGGAAGAGTCCACGTGCGCAAACCAGAAATGACCAGGACCCCTGCCTTAGAGACTGCTGCCACCGTGTGGCCGTTTTCTGTTTCGGGAGATGGTTTCCCACCTGCCCACGAGCCTGTGCAGTGGCCCCTAAATCTCCTTCCCCTGGTGCCCTCTGGCCAGTCCCAAACCGTGTCACAGCGTGGCATACGAGGGATGGAGGCCTTCTCCATGTGCTGGAAGGAGGGGGCACCATGCCAGGGCCTCTGGGCTCCCTCTGCCCAGGCTCATCTGTGTTAACACACACTATGCCTCAGTCAGAAGTGGGATTTGCTTCTCCACCAGGGCATGCACACACGCTTCTTTGAAAACTTGAACGGAATCTCAAGTGCTTCTCGGAATCTGTGTTCTGTGATCACAAGTTGTGACGGCTGCCAACCACAAGACGCCCAGAGACTCGTTTGCTCCACCGGCTGAGTGAACACAGGGCAGGCGAGGGAGGCACCTGGGCATAGGGCCGGTGGGGTAGGGAGGCTAAGGGGACTCCATGCCTGGGGCACCCATCTTCCAGGTACTCCCAGGGTTCCCTCATCTCACTACCTTCAGGCCAATGGCAGCGCCCACAGAGACTGAGCCCAGCTGCTCCAGGGGACCCCCCACAGGCCACCCCTCGCTCCCTGGGCCATGGGCTCCAGGACAGGGCTGCATTCTGCTTGTGGCCGCTGCCTCTCCCTGCAGGGCGGACGGTGCCTGGGGCTCTGCAGGTGGAATGCATGAGGAAAGCAGGCCCCTTGGCTTCCGGAGGACAGAGCGCACCCACCCCTGCCTGGGGGCTGCCAACAAGGGACAGAGTGGATGCAGATGCAGAGACGGGGCATGCCTCACCTGCTTTCCTTCATTCCTGCCAAAGAAACGCGCTCCTCACTCAAACAGGGAGACACACAACTCACAGGAAGCACAGCGGTGCCTTGGCCCCAGCTTCCTTCCCACGCACCATGGCCCCCATTTCCAACTTTCCAGCACTTTCTTCCAGGAGGTGCCTCACTGGTAAGGGGCTCCTACTGTTATTTCCTGACTGTCCATTCTGGACGTTCCCTATTGACTTCTCTACGCTTCCTTAAGGACTGAGCTCCAGCCATACTGCCAGCCTCTGGAG
Source organism: Cebus imitator (assembly GCF_001604975.1). Lineage (NCBI taxonomy): Eukaryota > Metazoa > Chordata > Mammalia > Primates > Cebidae > Cebus > Cebus imitator. Next base: position 379,760 of record NW_016107595.1, read on the forward strand.
AAGCCCGACGGCCATCTGGGCCCAGAGCAACAGTCAGTTCAGGTCACTGTCTGGTAAGGGCCGGACACAGATGTGTCCAGTCCAGTAACCAGCCTCACCGCTGTCCTTCAGCAGTTCACTCCTCACCTGCAGGTCTGTCTATATTTGTTCACGGAGCCTGGCCCTCACTTTTCAACACCCCTCGAGAGTTCTGTCGCACGGGCAGCTCTGGGACACACTGGCCTGCTTTCCCCGGATGCTTCGCACCTGCAGGCCTGCTGCCCATGACCCTTTTGAGACGCCTATGCCCAACGCCTTCTCGAGTTTCTACTTGGCCATGGCAATGACTTCCCCGCCTGAGACCTGATGGTCGTCAGACACCAGTGGGAGTCGGGGAAGCCCGGGGCAGCTATGCCCCTGGGAGGGTCAGGGCTCATCCAGAGGGAGTGAAGTGCCTCGGATCACAGCCATGGGTGCTTTCCAGACCCAACCCTGTGTTTGAAAGGTGCCAGGAGATACATACACGACATGAACAATTACGCCTGGCAGCCCATACCACGACAAGAGGCACAAAGACACTAGCAGAGGCGCAGGGGCTCCATGGAGGGGCTTTACCTTGGACATCTGGCTGAAGTCGGCAAAGCCCTCAGCACTATTGAAGGACCCACTTCCGAAGGGATCTAAGGTTCCAAAGGGATCTGTAATCGGCACCAACAAAGTCAGAGTTACAGGTCTTTAAGAGAACACGCCTTCTGGGGTGGAGGGAAAATGCTAGATAGCCCCTGAACCAGGACGCTCAGGAAGGCTGCATTTATTCACTAGACACGTGCATCTGCGTGAAGGTCCCTCAGCGAGGCCTCCCTGCCCGCTCTGGCATGGCAAGACGGTTTCTCACTGTGACGACCGCTCTGGGAGGGCCGGCATCTCTCACGGTCATCAGAGGTGTGACAAGTTGCTGCAAGGGCACAGCCTGCTGTCCCATTGGGTTAGGAGGGGAGATGAGAAGGAGGGGAGGAGCAATTCCAGGATGACCTGCCACACACACAGTGTATGCAGGGCAGTGTCTGTGGCTAGAGGTTTTTGCTGTGTTTTATCCTCTGACCTGGAAGAGATTTGCCTAGAGTAGTGGATGTACCTGCCTATGATACCAAACCCTGCTACCTGCCATGCACGAGCTGCAGGACCAAGCAGGGCCTGTTCCCAAAAAAAAGGGAGCATCCACAGATGCTCCCATTGCATAAAGGCTTGAGCGTGCATCTGTGAGTTCTACACTGCGAGATGAGCTTCCTTCAAAGACAGAACCCACAGCACAGGCCAGTACTTGGGGTCCAATTTTGGATTTCTTTTAGGGAGAAAACCCAAAGATACAAACCAAAGATTTTGAAGGAGGAGTGAGTAAACAGCAGTTACTGTCACTGGTGCTGTATGGAATTCCTACTACCAAAGTTCCTTTCCGGAAAGATGCCAGCGCATGCCCGGGAAGAGGAGCAGCAAGAGGTGCTCATTTTGGCCTGACAGGCTCAGGCCAGGGGTGCCACTGACTAATGACACAAACACAGAGGCCATGCTGGCTTTGGGAGTGAAGGCGTTAACTAGGGGGGTGCTCTGCTACTGCCCAAGTAATAGGAAGGAAAATAAGCCATGGGTCTCACCTGATCCTTTTGAGGAGACACTGGAGGATGAAAAGGGATCACTGGATTCAAAGGGGTCGAGCTGAGTGAAAGGAGAGAGGAAAGAGTAAAAAGCAGTTCATTTGTTCCACCACCCATTCATTCAACCAGACTTTCCGACGTGGATGCACAACATCCAGGGCCAGGCCGGAGGGAAAGTGTAATGACTGAAACTCAACCCAGGCAGAGTAAAATCCCAACACATCAACCCTCCTGCGGACAGCACCTATCAACCTGGGCAAAATACCCCCCAAAATTACAAATACAAAAAGCAGTGGCCTGAAGGCTGGGAAGTGAACCAACCAGGCAGGGAGAAGACTTTGGAGGAGAATTTGAACGTCGCAGAACACAGCAGGAGGTTGAGTTTCCATCCCACCAGCTACAGCAGGAGGGCGCAGTGTGCTAAGATTCTGGTAGAATCTGAACACGTGAGGATGGAGCCCAGAGACAACCACTTCCATGGGAAACGGAGGGGAATCGGGACGCAGGGGCAGAGCCGCAAGCCCTGAACTGCATGGTCCGCTCTGCCTCAGTCTCAGGCTGCTGCCCCTGCTCACTCATGCCTGTGGGGGACTCTAGGCAGCCCGCAGCTGAAGCCATGAGAACTAAGCCAGGATTGGAGCTTCTGCCATCTGCTGGCAAGCGTCTACGGTGTGAGTGGCACCAGGTTAAGTGCCTGCTGAAACAAATCCATCCCTGCTCTTCGGAGAAAACAGTCTACAGTCTCTACACAGAACACTCACAATGTATCACAATGCATCAGATACATTTCTAAACATACAAAGAACTGGAAAAATGTGACCAACTCTCACTGGAAAAGACAATCAATGTAGCCAATCTCAAAATAACCCAGATGGTGGAGCTGAGACAGAGACAAGGTAAATCAGTGATTATAAGTCTGCTGAATGAGGAAAAGGAAAATACAATTAAAATGAATGAAAAGACAGGCAACTTTAGCAGCGAAATTGAAAGTATACCAAAGAAACAAATGAAAGTTCCAGAAATGAAAATTAGCCAGGCAGGCCAGGCAGGCCAGGCGAGGTGGCTCACGCCTGTAATCCCAGCACTTTGGGAGGCCGAGGCAGGTGGATCGCCTGAGGTCAGGAGTTCAAGACCATCCTGGCCAACAGGGTAAAACCCCATCTCTACTGAAAATACAAAAAATTAGCCAGGCATAGTTGTGGACACCTGTAGTCCCAGCTACTTGGGAGGCTGAGGCAGGAGAATCGCTTGAACCCAGGGGGCAGAAGATGAAGTGAGCTGAGATCACGCCATTGCACTCCAGCCTAAACCAGTATAAACACCAAGAAAACCACAACCAGAAACTTTAAAAACTACTGAAAACCAAAGATAAAGAGAGAATCTTGAAAGTATCCAAAGAAAAACAATCCATTATATATAGGGCAACAATGATCTGAAAGAATACTCCTCTCATTCAATGGAAGCTGGAGGGCAGTGGAAAAACACCCTAAAAGTGCTAACAAACAAACAAACCCCCAACAACCTAGATTAAACACAAATGTCCTTCAAGAATGCCATAGGGTCTGTAACTCTAGCACCTTCGGAGGATGAGGCTGGCAGATCACTTGAGTTTAGGTCGAGACCAGCCTGGCCAACATGGTGAAACTCCATCTCTACTAAAATTACAAACATTAGCCAGAAATCGCTTGAATCTGGGAGGCAGAGGTTGAGGAAAAAAAAAAAAAAAGATTGACAACAGCTGGGTACAGGGACTCAAGCCTGTGATCCCAGCACTTTGGAGGAGCTGAGGCAGGAGGCTTGCTTGAGCCTGGGAGTTTGAGACCAGCCTGGGCAACATATGGAGCTCAGATCTTACCCTGTCGCCAGGCTGAAGTACAGTGGTTACACTGAGCTGAGATTGTGCCACTGTACTTCAACATATGGAGATCCCATCTCTACAAAAAATAAAAAATTAGCTTGGTGTGGAGGTACATGCCTGTGGTCCCAGCAACTTGGGAGGCTGAGGTGAGAGAATTACTTGAGCCTGGGAGGCTGAGGCTACAGTGAGCCCAAGATCGCACCACCGCACTTCAGCCTGGGCAACAGAGTGAGACTCTATTTCAAAAATAAAAAATAAATACATGACAACACAGTTGACCTGCACTATAAGAAGTGCTAAAGAAAGTTCTTTAGGCTGAAGGAAAATGATAACAGAGGGAAAACCAATCTTCAGAAAGAAATGAAGAGTATCAGAAATGGTAAATATCTGGGTAAAACCAAATGATTACTTTTTCCCTCTTTCTTTCTAAAAAATACCTACAATGGATTAATGCAAAAATTATAACAGTCTTATGGAGTTTATCATGTATTTAGATAAATGATATTCATATGATGACTATAACATAAGAAGACATGCTGGCTGCAAGGGTAGGTGGACAAATGGACCTACATGGTTGCAAATTTTCTACATTTCACATGAGGTAATACAATACTAACCTCAAGTAGGCTATGAAAAAATAAAACCGTAAAAGGTAATTCCTAAAGCAACCTCTAAAAATTTCATTAAAAGAAGTATGATTAAAATAATAAAAGGCCAATAGACAGAATTCAAGAAAACATTCAAACAATCCAAAAGAAGGTGGGAAAAAAAAAATGGGATCAACAGCAAGCAAATAATAAAACAGTAGATTTAAACCATATCAATAATTACATTAAATGTTAATGGACTAAACATTCCACTTATAAGGCAGGGACTTCTGACTGGATTAAAAAGCAAGCCCCAACACTATGCTAGTTACAAAAGACAACTATCAGTTTTAAAGACTCAGGTAAGTTGTAAGTAAATGGTTGAAAAATGATATATCATGTAGTAAATACCATGAGAGGAATGAAGCAGTAAAATAGACTTCAAGACAAAGAACATCACCAGAGATCAGATGGAAACTTTGATAATGACAGAAAGGTTGCTGTGTCAGGAAGACACAACAATCATAAATATCTATGCACCTGGCAAAGCTTCAAAGTACACAAAGCAAAACTTGATCAAATTAAAGTGCAGTATGAACAATTCCACAATCATAGGAGGATGTTTAACATCTCTCTTTCAGCAATTGGTAGAACTAAAAAACAAACAAACGAACAAACAATGAAGACACAGATGAACACTATCAGGAAGCTCAACCTCACTGGCATTTATAGAATGGTACACCCAACAACTACAGAGACATATTCTTCTCAAGCATACATGGTTTGTTCATCAACATAGGCCATAAACAACAACCCTTGATAAATGTGAAGGTACTGAAAACATACAGAATATGTTCTCTAAGAGATTTAATTAAAAATCAATATTAAATATTATTATAAGATACATAGGAGAAGACGCCAAGTATCTGGAAATGAAACAACACACTTTTAAGTAATCCATGGGTAAACAGAATTCACTGGAAACTGGAAAATATCTCAAAACTGAATGGCAATGAAGAGACAAAGTATTAAAATATGTGACATACAGGTAAAGCACTACCTAAGGGAAATACATTGCTTTAAATTTATACAGATGCTCCTTGATTTACCATGGGGTTACGTCTTGATAAACCAACCCACTGTAAGTTGAAAATATCGTTAAGTCGAAAATGCACTTAATATTCCAATCAACCCATCATAAAGCAAAAAATCGTAAGTTGAACTAATGTAAGTCCAGACACTCCTTGACTTATGAAGAGGCTGTATCTTGATAAAACTATTGTAAAGTCAAAAAAACTGTAAGTTGAGCCATCGTAAGTCAGGGTCCGCCTGTACTAGAAAATGAAGTCTAAAATCAATGAACGAAGGCAGGACCTTAAGACATGAGAAGAACCAAGTAAACCCAAAATAAATAGGAGTAAGGAAACAGAAAAACACAGAAATAGAAAAGAGAAGAAATCAATGAAAATAGAAAACAAGCAGTAGAGAAAATGAAGCCAATAGCCGGTTATGGAAAAGGTCAACGAAACTGGTGAACAGATCGCCAGCACCAGGAATGCCAGGGAAGCTCTCACTACAGGTCTTCAGGACACTAAAAGGGGGCGATTAAGAAAACATGGCAAATGAATCTTTGCCTTCAAGGAGCTCCAAGTGCTAAAGACCACGGGGAGTGAGCGAGGTGGGCACCAGGGCAGCGAAAGCCCTGAGGAGGAGGGATGAGTGCCGTTTAAGCAGGCCCTGGGCCTGGGTTGCAGCCTAGAAAATGGAAGGAGGCTATGAAGCAGGCTTACTCCATCATGAAAATCCCCTCCTCCATCACCAGAGGCAGCTTTTTTCTGGTTTTGAAATTCAAGTTGACACCAATTTAACCCAATCTCTTGGACGTAATGTGTGAAACGCCCATTGCCTGCCACTCCCGGGGATGGGGCACAGGTATGCTGGGGCTGGAGACTGGAAGGTCAGAGTCGGCTGATGCTCGCAGGAGATGACACCAGGAGAGGAGGCTGGGCTGAGACGCCTGCACTCACTCCTGCCGCCGTGGTGGGGGCATCCACTGAGGCGATGCGACTCTAAGGTCCCAGCCAGTGCTGGGTGTTACAAGGACTGTGTAGGGTGGCTGGGTCCATTCGAGCATATGCTACTCGTTTGATTTCATCTTTTTTGGGAGATGAAGTGGCAGTGGGGACAGTTGACTCGAGTGGGGTGGGGGATAGGGACACAGGAATAAGAACTGTGGGCAACAGCCTCCTTGCCCTGACTTGGGGCCATTGGACCGCTGGCTGTACCCTTGGGGCTCACAGGATGAGCCACCACAGTGACTAGGCCAGACAACCCCTCACTCGGCAGGAACGAGACCAGCCTGGGATACTAGCTCCTGGAGAGCAGGCCCCACGGCCCACACTCCACAAAGGGGAGGAGGGATTCGGGAAGCACCGCCCTCACACACACAGAGCAGACACCCAGGTCTCCCAGGCAACGTCCCACCCACTCACCTTCGAAGGTAGGGATGGGTTTTTTGTGAATGGGTCCGAGGTAAATGGGTCATTCTTTGTCTGCTTCTTGAAGAAGTCCTCAGTGGCGGAGCCACGGAATGGGTCACTTTCTTTGAAAGGGTCCCCTCCAAATGGATCTGAAAGAGAAAATGCCCCATGAGTAAAGAACATTATACCAAGTGAAAGAACCCAGGCAGAAAAGAACACACCACAGAATGATGCTGTTTACATGAAAGTCTAGAACGGTAAGAACACTAGTGACGGAAGGCAGGGCAGTGGTGGCCAGGGGACCCTGGGGAGAGGGCGGGGGGTGACAGCAAAGGGGCCCCAGGAATGACAGAAGTGTTCTCAAATCTCACACAACTGTGCATATTTGTTGAAATTCATCTTATTACATAGTAAAGCCGGTGAATTTTGTTCTATGTAAATTATCTCTCAATAAAACTGACTTTAAAAATAATATCCTGGCCAGGCATGGTGGCTCATATCTGTCATCCCAACACTTTGGGAGGCTGAGATAGGAGGATCTTTTGAGGCCAAGAGTTCAAGACCAGCATGGGCAACATAGAGAGACCCTGCTTGTACAAAAAATAAAAAATTAGACAAGTGTGGTGGTGCACACCTGTAGTCCCAGCTATTCAGGAGGCAGAGGCGGAAAGATAACTTGAGCCCAGGAGGTCAAGGCTGCAGGGAGTTATAATTGCGCCACTGCACTCCAGCCTGGGCAATAGAGTAATACCTCGCGTTTAAATAAATAAATAAATAAATAAATAAAAATGACATATCCTGCAGGAGCTGGATATAATATTAATAACAATAATAGTAAACAACACAGGCAAATCCACAGAGACAGAAAATAGATTGGTGGGTGCCAGGGGTTGTGGCAGGAAACGGGGAGTGACTGCTGATGGGGATGGGGTTTCTTTTTGGGGGGATGAGAATGTTGTGCAACACTGAGTGTGTGCAATATCACTGAATTAGACTTTAAAATGGTGACTTTTATGTTATATAAATTTTACCTTAAAAAAAAAAAAAAAAAAGTAAGTCAGTTGGGCTCAGGGGCTCATGCCTGTCATCCCAGCACTTTGGGAGGCCAAGCCCAAGGCAGGCAGACCACCTGAGGTCAAGAGTTCGGGACCAGTGTGGCCAACATGGTGAAACCCTGTCTCTACTAAAAATACAAAAATTAGCTGGGCATGGTGGCTCATGCCTGTAGTCCTAGCTACTCAGGAGGCTGATGCAAGACAATCACTTGAACTCAGGAGGCAGAGGTTGCAGTGAGCTGAGATCACACCACTGCACTCCAGCCTGGGTGGCAGAACAAGACTCTGTCTCAAAAACTAAACTAAACTAAATAAATAAATTGGCAGGCAATGTGATCCCACCACACTCCAGGGTGGGGTACACGCAGTGAATGGACCAGGGGAGGGGAAGCCACCTCTAGAAGGGAACAGGAGTGACGGTGTGCACAACATGGACAGCCGTCCTTCCCAACATGGCTGCCACCCCATGTGTGTAGACAGAAGTCCCACCATGTGCGACTTCTCAGCTAGGACTGGGAACAGTCTAGAAAGTGGTCCGGGAAACACTGAACTTTACCTGTTGAAGCTGTCTGCTGTTCTGCAAAGGGGTCATTCTGGAACGGGTCACCTGGGTGGAAGAGGAGAGAAACACTTATTAGCTCTAGGGCACGGGATGCAGGCAGAGCCCCTGGACACAGCCATCCACCTGCCAGGACTTTCACTGCCTTCTGCCCCTAATTTAGGGAGAGAATGTCAGTTCCTTCTCTACTATCCACCTGCCCTCGAAACCTCGGCAAATCAAAGAGGGGGACCTGGAGGAGGCAGCTATTTCTGGCTAGAAGATGAGAAGGAAGGTACTGCTGGTTGCCCAACAAAGACTGGAATTGTGGAAGGCAGAGTGGGCCAGAATCCACTCCTCTCTTCCCATGCCAGGTTTCCTTCATCCTATCTGCCTGCCACCTCCCTGGGTAAGAGGACACGGACCCTGGGCTGTCCCATACTTCACTGCCAGCCTTGCAGCAATCATGAGGCGGCACCCTGGGCTTCGGGGCTACTAGATTTTCCCCTCAGACCTGGCAGACTTCAACCCCAAGCTGAAGCTCAAACTCCCATTGACCTCTCCCTACCTCAGCATTTTTCTCAGAAAAGTACAGAGAGCCTTCCTCCTGGAAATATCGTTTTGCTCTGAAACATGGAGAGAAATTAGGAAATCTTGTTTCTGGAATTCTTAGTTATTCTTGACTCCCATGTGGCTCTGGATAGACTCCTAAAATTATCCAGACCTTATGTTTAGGTAGGAATCCATGGTTGGCCAGACACTTTCATAATCATTACTAGATCTGATTATTTTATCAGCACTGTGAGGTGAGCAAGGAGGAATTTATTAACCTCCTGAGGGATTAGGAGACTGGAAAGTTGAAGGGGGCTGGCCAAGCTGCCCTCTAATGTGGGAGCCTTGTGGTGAGCTTGGAACACTTCTCGCTGTATTGTGATGCGTTGGTTTTCTAGTTAACAGGGTGAGAGGAGACGCTTCAAAGGCACTCCTGCCGGGCACGGTGGCTCACGCCTGTAATCCCAGCACTCTGGGAGGCAGAGGTGTGGATGCATCACCTGAGGTCAGGATTCGAGACCAGCCTGGCCAACGTGGTGAAACCCCGTCTTTACTAAAAATACAAAATTAGCCAGGTGCAGTGGTGGGTGCCTGTAATCCCAGCTGTTCAAGGAGCTGAGGCAGGAGAATTGCTTGAGCCCAGGAGGAGGAAGTTGCAGTGAGTAGAGATCGTGCCACTGCACTCCAGCTTGGGTGACAGGGCAAGACTGTCTCAAAAAAAAAAAAAAAAGGTATTCCTTTGCCCCTCCGTTTCAGATTGCGGCATGTCCTTGCTTTTCTAGACCTTCAACAACTCTAAATGAAATAAAATACACAGTCTCTCAATGAGAAAGTGGGTAGCAGGTGAGATACCTTTGAAGGGGTCAGCTCCTTTAAATGGGTCAGATTTGAAGGGGTCTTCTGTCTGGAAAGGATCCGGATGCAACTCTTGCGTGTTGTTGCTAAATAACAAGGCTTTATTTTTGAAAGGATCATCCTATAATTTTGTGAAGAAACAGGACAGGGATTTTATTATTTCTGAGTTAAAGCAAAGTACGGAATTCCATACTTAACTCATGTTTCCACCTTAAGTAACATGACCCTAAAAATAATGGTTTAGCCAGGAGTTCGAGACTGGCCTGGGGAACATAGCAAAGTCCCATCTCTATAAAAATAAAAATTAAAAAATGAGGCCAGGCACGGTGGCTCAAGTCTGTAATCCCAGCACTTTGGAAGGCCAAAGTGGGCAGATCACCAGAGGCCAGGAGTTCAAGAACAGTCTGGCCAACATGATGAAACTCCGTCTCTCCTAAAAATACAAAAAATTAGCTGGGCATGGTGGCAGGTACCTGTAATCCCAGCTACTCAGGAGGCTAAGGCAGGAGAATTGCTTGAACCCAGGAGGCGGAGGTTGCAGTGAGCTGAGATTACACCATTGCACTCCAGCCTGGGCAACAGAGTGAGTGAGACTCTGTCACAAAGGAGAAAAAAAGGCCAGGCATGGTGGCTCACATCTGCACTTTGGGAGGCAGAGATGGGCAGATTGCCTAAGGTCAGGAGTTGGAGACCAGCCTGGCCAGCATGGAGAAACCCCACCTCTACTAAAAATACAAAAATTAGCTGGACATGGTGACAGGCATCTGTAATCCCAGCTACTCCGAAAGCTGAGACAGAAGAATTGCTTCAACCCAGGAGGTAGACGTTGCAGTGAGCTGAGATCGTGCCACTGCACTCCAGCCTGGACAAGAGCGAGACTCCGTCCCAAAAATAATAATAAATTAATTAATTAAATAAAAATTTTAAAAAGCCAGGCGTGGTGGCATGTACCTATAGTCCCAGTTACTTGGGAGGCTGACTCAGGAGACTGCCTGAACCCAGGTGGAGGTCATAGTGAGCTATGACTGTGCCACTGCACTCCAGCTACAACAGAGCAAGACCCTGCATCTTTAAAAAATTAATTAAAGATCACTGAAGAAGTATGAACTCGAGTGAATAACAATGTTCAATACTGGTTCATTAGTTGTGGCAAATGTGCTGTATAAGACGTGAATAACAGGGGTAACTGGGTGTGGGAAATGGAGGAACTATGCACTATCTGCAATTTTTCTTTTTCTGAGACAGGGTCTCACTCTGTTGCCCAGGTGAGAGTGCAGTTGCATGCTCATGGCTCCCTCCAGCCTCGACCATCTGGGCTCGAGTGATCCTCCCACCTCAGTCTCCTAAGCAGCTGGGACTACAGGCGTGCACCACCGAGCCTGGCTAATTTTTATGATTTTTGTAGAAGTGAGGTCTCTCACTATGTTGCCAAGGCTGGTCTTGAACTCCTGAGCTCAAGTGATCCTCCCACCTCAGCCTCCCAATGTACTGGGATTACATGCGTGAGCCACTGCACCTGGCCTATCCTTGCAACTTTTTCATAAATTTTAAAACTATTCTAAAACAAAAGTTCATGAAAAAATATCATTGAGTGGAAGCAACTCAAATGTCCATCAATGAATGAATGGATAAACAAAATGTGGTCCATCCATATGACAGAATCTGATTCAGCCTTAAAAAGGAAAGAAATCCTGAAACATGCTCCCACACGGAAGAATCCTGAGGATAGGAGGCTAAGTGAAATAAGCCAGTCACGAAAGGATGCCCACGGGATGCTTTCACTTCTCGGAGGCCCCTAGAGTCATCACATTCACAGTGACAAAGTAGAACGGTGGCTGCCAGGGGCTGCGGGTGGGGGAATGGGGTGTGAGTATTTCATGGAGATAGAAATGTTCTAGAGCTTGGTTGCACAACAACGTGAATATACCTAATTCTACTGAACCGTACACTTAAAGACAGCAAAGATGGTAACATATATATATATATATATATTTTGACATGGAGTTTCACTCTTGTCGCCCAGGCTGGAGTGCAGTGGTGCAATCTTGGCTCGCTGCAACTTCCACCTCCTGGGTTCAAGGGATTCTCCTGCCTCAGCCTCCCATATAGCCAGGATTGCAGGTGCCCACTACCACGCCCAGCTAATTTTTATATTTGTAGTAGAGATGGGGTTTCACCCTGTTTGTTGGCCAGGCCAGTCTTGAACTCCTGACCTCAAGTGATCCATCTGCCTTGCAAAGTGCTGGGATTACAGGCATGAGCCACCACGCCCAGCCATTTATGTCTATTTTACCTGAAATGTAAACTAAATTTTTTTAAATCACCGAGTCAGAAAAAAGTAATGAATTTGGAAACATCGTCAAGAAAATTGTAAAAAGCCATCCACAACAGCAGCACAGGCCTCATTTCACAGGTGCGACCCCCCCAATCATCTTTTTCTCGGTGAGTATACACCTACGTGGGCATTTTCATACCAAGAAACATACTGCTTGTTTATGTCTATGAGGAAATGAGCACTTACGCAGTTAGAATTACTAGAGCATAGACAACGCTTTGCATTTTTTTTTTTTAAAAGGTGTGTATTTCTAGAAACAAACAGGTTCATTTAAACCAGAAGAAAAAAAATATTTACTTTTGAAGAACACACTTTTGCAGCGGGAAGTAGACTGAACAGGGTGGGTTTGTCATATCCATGGGAACAAGGCAGTTGGTTTAGAAATAAGGACTATGTTTTGGTTAATAAAGACACACCCTCCGTGAAAACATGAATGTTTCACTGTGATATTAAAAAAACAGCACAACACCCGCAATGATTTGGCAGACACTCTGGCATCCCTGTGTGGGGCTCACAAGCCAGTCCAGTATTCCAACCGACCAAAACGAAATCATTAAAAAGCTGGGGCTTCCACGAAAATAGGGACCATGGTTTGGGGCAATGATATCAAAGGTCCAAAAGAAAGTTTCCTAGCAAGGGTGCCACTGCTCTGGGGCGGCCAACTTAGGGGTGAGGGACAGTTCTGAGAGGTACAAAGTTAAGACGAGCCTCCGGTCTGGGCTGTGAATAGTGTGAATCAGCTGAGTGCCTCTTCCTCAGCTCCAGCTTCGGGAGAATGCACCCACACCCCTGCCATCTGATAAATATGGAACGGTTTTTCTTACCTGGGAAAGATTAGCTGGAGCCTCCAACACAGGGCTTCCCAAGGTGGGGAAACCGAACCAGGTTCCTAGACAAGTTAACACAGAGGTCTGCAAGCACCGCAGCTGGAGACGGTGCTGAGTGGACGTCAGGTGCTGACGACCACTAGACAAGTTAACACAGAGGTCCGCAAGCACCGCAGCTGGAGACGGTGCTGAGTGGACGTCAGGTGCTGACGACCACTAGACAAGTTAACACAGAGGTCCGCAAGCACCGCAGCTGGAGACGGTGCTGAGTGGACGTCAGGTGCTGACGACCACTAGACAAGTTAACACAGAGGTCCGCAAGCACCGCAGCTGGAGACGGTGCTGAGTGGACGTCAGGTGCTGACGACCACTAGACAAGTTAACACAGAGGTCCGCAAGCACCGCAGCTGGAGACGGTGCTGAGTGGACGTCAGGTGCTGACGACCACAAGACACACACAGGCCCAGCGAGCGTCTGATGGGGTTCTCGGACGCGGTTAAAGACGGAGAAGTCCTACTCTAAGGAAGCCAGGAGGCCCACGTGGAAAATCCACCTTTCACACTGCCCAGGGAAGAAGGAATATATTTGTTCCAGAAGAAAGAGAGGGATCACGACCTGGGTAAAGCAGTGAGTTAAGAACGCCAGCTTGACCTCCGAATGAAAGCTTCTATTTAATTTTTTTGCTTGTTTTTAAAGTAGGATCTCACTATGCTGCCCAGCCTGGAGGGCAACAGCTATTCACAGGTACGCTCTCACGACTGATCAGCATGGGAGTTTGACCTGCTCCGTTTCTGACCACCGCAGCTTTTCCACTCCTTAGGCAATTGGTGGTCCCCCGCTCCCAGAAGGTACCATATTGATGACTAACTTAGTATAGATACCCAATCAGCATAGCATATAAAGCCCAGGACTCCTGGGCTGAAGCGATCCTCCTGCCTTAGCCTCCTGAATAGCTGGGACTACAGGAACCCGCCACCACACCTGGTTCCATTTAGTTTTTAATTGGCATTTATTTACAAGGTGTTTTGTTTTTTTTTTTTTTAAATTCAGTATTTTCACTTGTCACTTGGAAGACTGCCAAATAACAGTAAACAATGGCAGAGAAGAGACCGAGGTTCTGGGAATGCTGGCTGCAGGCCCCCTGCACTGACAGTCAGGCCTGCAATCACTTTCTCAGGAGTTACTGGCCTGAAGCCACAATTACTCCTTCCCCTTCCAAGGGGAAGCCTAAGACCCCAGCAGGATTCAGGAGGTCAGGGTCACTAATGGTGGTTTTAATTCCATTGCACAGAATCAGAGTGGGAAATGGATTTCCCTGTTACAAAGACACCATCAACTCTAGCCCCTGCAGACCACCTACCAAGGAGAACAGACCCATCTGCCAACTTGGGGGACACGAGCACAGCAGACAAGGGCCAGGATGAATGACCCAGCCCTTCGCAGAGGTGAAATATCTTGAGCAAGTACAGCAACCAGTGTGAAGTTGTGCCCTTCTTAGGAAATATGTGTGGCAACTCTGAAAGGGGGCTGAACAAGCTTCTGTGACATTCCTGCCCTTTAGAGGAGTGCTGGGCAGCAGGGCTGTGCTGGAGAATCAGTTCTCTCAGAAAAACCTCTGGTTTAGAGCTTCTGCCAATTCCTGTGGTGTAGTCTCACCATGGTTGATTTCAAGTTTCTAAGCAACCAGCTAACAAGTTCCTGTTTTTTGTTTTCGGGGTTTTTTAAGAGATGGCGTCTCACTGTGTCACCCAGGCTGGAGTGTAGAGGCACACACCTGGCCTCAAGCAATCCTCCCACCTCAGCCTCCCAAAGCACTGGGATTACAGGTGTGAACCACTGTGCCCGGCCGGTTTCTATTTAATAATTCATTCTGGAAAGTCAATAAAAACTGCCTCCAGCATGCTACTGGGGCTGGATGTAACAGATGATCTAATCTTTCTTAATCTGTCCTCAGTAAGGCTTACCTCTGGGATGATTTATTAGCTTCTCTCTACAAGCTGATTGGATGGTGAGCAAGAGGCCAATATTCCCATAATCAGATGAGAGACAAGAAATGAATATGGCTTTAAGAACCCTGACTTTAGGTGGGTGTGGTAGCTCATGCCTGTAATCCCAGCACTTTGGGAGGCCGAGGTGGGCAGATCACCTGAGGTCCAGAGTTCAAGACCAGCCTGGGCAACACTGCAAAACCTCGTCTGCACTAAAAATACAAAAATTAGCCAGGTGTGGTGGCACATGCCTGTGATCCCAGCTACTCAGGGGGCTGAGGCAGGAGAATCACTTGGACCAGGAGGTGGAGGTTGCAGTGAGCTGAGGTCATGCCACTACACTCCAGCCCAGGAGACAGAGCAAGACTGTTTCAAAAAAAAAAAGAAGAAGAACCCTGACTTTTGAGATAAAATCACACTGTGTGAGCTTCACATGGAATTTAGTAACTTGAATAGAACTGTCTGGATATGTGAAGCTCCAGATGCATCACTACGGATTCCCTTTTCTCAGGGACCTAAACCCCCCAACTTTTTCCCACAAGGAGAGCCAAGACAGCTCTCTCTCGGCTCTGAAGCAGTCTTGAAGTGTTCAGGAGTAAACCGAAATCTCTCTTCAAAGTATTTATTAAGAAATGGAAAACAGCCAGAAAAATGCTTTGAAAATTGTATTTGTACAACAAGATAAAGATGGTTTTCTTTCAGACACCGGTTGCAAGTTTCCATGTAACATATCTGATATCTACATTCTCAGATTAATTGACTCTCATGTAACCTTTGTCCTGCCCAAAAGATGAACAAAAATAACAAGAAAGGTAAAAATCTGTCTTTGGAGTTGGGGGGATCACTGGCCACTTGCAAACTGCCACTTCACTGCCAACTCTTATCCAAGAAAACTGATTTCTAAAAACTTGCAAAAGGGACATTTAAGAGGAAGCTGTTCTCTGAACGAAGACTGAACAGGACAAGCAAAAGCGGTGCCAGGGAGACAATGCCAGATGGGGAAAGCAGGAGCCGGGTTGTGAGGTGGAAACACACACGCCAAGAGCAGCCAGGGAGCAAAGCGAGGAGTTCTGGCTTCTCGTAATTCATGAAGAATGAATCTCATTGTTTAAATTTAGACGATAAAGCTGATGATGACGGGCCCGGGGGTGGCTATGGAAGCCACCTCATTGCAAGACCAAAGAAAAGAGTCTGGGAGGAAAGAGAGAGGCAGTATACCCAGCGGGGGCCAGACACAAGAGGCAGATGAGCTCGCCAGCAGTGACTTCCTAGCAGCCCAGGGGAGTCATGAGCTTCCCCATAAATCCTTGGGACTGAGGACTTGGCTGCTGAGAAAAGAAACACATCAAGCATTGAACATAAAGAGGCGAGTCTGGTGTTGAGAGAGCACGAGTGCTTACTCGTATTCCAGGGAGGAAGAGGAATCCATGACATACACAGGCCCAGGAGTGGAAAGGCTCCAGGGAGGAGCCCTGGGAGAGAGGGTCGCAGCATGGAGAGGGCTGCTGAAGGCAGCAGAGCACCAACGAAACATCCAGACCCGCGCGGCCCAGCCCGTCCGCTCCCACACAGCACAAAGACGAAATGGGAAACCGTGTGTCCCTGGGTTCAAGGCTGCAGGGGCAGGCTCTGGTGTGAACAAGGGGGATGTGACCATCTAAGCAAAAGGTCACACCTGTCTGGGTATCAGGGGCTCGAGAGCCCTCAAAAATCTAAGGGGCCGACAGTCTGCTGCCCCAGGCCTGATCACAACTCCAGCATCATGAGGTCAGAGTATAGTGCAGAGGTTTTTAAACATAACCAAAATTTCAGGAGAGGTCAATTCTTAGTTGAAACAGCAACACCCTGGGGGGACTGCTTGCCATTATTTCGGGATCTTTAGGGACACATTTTCTTTTTGAGACGCTCCTTGTGGAAACACACATGCACGTAGACACACATCCCTCAGATGCACGTAGACACACATCCCTCAGATGCCCCCCTGCTCCCCAATTAGTAGAATGTAGGGTTTCCACAATGAGCAGAACCGGATCCAATTTTGGTTAAGTTTCAGAAGCCCTGTGAATTTGGGCGGTTGGCCCAATGTAAACGCTTCCGTAGAGATGGAGGACTTTCGAAACAGGTTTTGAAAGGATCCAGGCCTATCTTGGGCTTTGTTCTGGAGGCCAGGATTCAGCATGGCCACCTGTGCCAGGCTGTGGGGCCTGGTGTGAATGTGCAAAGTGGCAGCAAAACAAGAGACAGCTGCCTGCGCTTGGATGGAACCAACGTTGGCCATGAACAAGTCTGGCAGGTGGGACGTTCTGCTGTCACACCAGGGGACCAGAGCCCCAGACTGTAATATGTTTATTCAACCTTTACCATGGCTCCAAAACCGCCCCTCTCTGCCAGGGAGACGCCTTCGCTCAGGTCAGACAGGTCGGTCAGGCTGGTGCCGTGGGCTCCGTCGAGCACCTGGTCATACTGCTCCAGGCTCCTGTGGGCCTCCTGGCGGCTTTCATGCAGCTGAGAAAGTTTGCTCCTTGCCTGTGCAACAAAGACATCATCAACATTAAGCAGGGTCAGGAAAACATGTCAGGAAAGACATTTTGTTTTTTAAGACACAGGGTCTCACTTCATCACCCAGGGTGGAGTGCAGTAGAGTGATCATAGCTCACCGTAACCTCCAGCTCCTGGGCTCAGGAGCTCCTCCTGCCTCAGCCTCCTGAGTAGCTGGGACTATGGGCACACACCACCGCCTATATTTTTGGGCAACATAGCGAGACCCCATCTCTACAGAAAATTTTTAAAATTCTGTATTTTTGTGTAGAGATGGGGTCTCGCTATGTTGCCCAGTCTGGTCTTGAACTCCTGGCTTCAAGTGATCCTCCTGCCTCAGCCTCCCGAAGTGCTGGGAGGGTAGGTGTAAGGCACTGCACTGAGCCAAGCAAGATATCTTTGCTCCTGACACCCACCCACAAACTCTAAGGACTAGAAGAGAAAACACTGAAGGTAATCCTACAGATATTAACCAAAAAGCACAAGAAAGGGTGGTAAATCTCTGAGTGGTCCATGTTTGCAAACAACTGTGGCCTGTAAACTGGCTAACAGAGCACAGACAGAGACCAGTTCAGTTGGGAAAGGAAGCATGCCTGGCCAGTCCGACACAGGCTGAGGAGGGGCCAGTGCCACAGACCCTCTGCAGACTGGATGCCCAGGGCCAGGACGGAGGCCTTCAACCACTGCCCACAGGAGAGCAGGGAAGGGCAGTGGCTGCAGGCCACGACAGCCAGCGCCACCCTGGATTGGGAAGAGGGTGAGGGCGCCTCAGGGAGCTTAGAAACAGGGGTCTTGCATGGGGCGATGCTCCAGGGTGGTGCCTCCTGAACACACCAGTGGCCATGGAGGACAAATCTGTTCTCTTGCCCAGGGACAAAGAAGTCATCCTCTGACTTTGTCCCTCTTGTCTGTGTGAGGGCCAGGCTGGAAGGAACCCAAGCTCTCTCCGCATGAGCCATTAACTGAACCCGCCCTGACTACCCCCTGAAGACACTGTGTGCGAAGCGGAGGAAAGTGCACCCCTCCAGGCCAACGCCAACACTGTCTGGAATGTGCCCTGGAGAGTCCTCTGCCCTGCGCCTCCAGGCCAGCACCACAGCCTCCCAAAAGAGACCCTCATGTAAGTAACAAGGGTGAAAGCAAAGGAGTCCAGCAGTGGCAGTCCGCGCCCCTGGGGCTCGCTGGTCCCTGGCACCTGGCAGGGACCTGACTCCACAGAAGTACCTGGTTGATCTCGTCTTGAGTTGACTTCAGGGACTTGATGATGGTCTCCAGCTGGACTCGGCCGGCCTGAATGCTCTGCTCTAGCTGGGTTTCTTCCTGCTGCAATCGATTCAGCTCTGACTTGGCTCGGTTCAGATCATCTTCCTGGGACTTTAAGTCAGATTCCTGAGACTGGATTTGCGTTTTCAGTGATGAAATCTGAAAGGAGATGTTAAAAGATTTTAAAGGGATTCGCAGTGTGGGTATTCCGAGGAAGAATTCTTAACCCCATCCCTGAAACAAGCTAATCCAGGGAGGCAGGCACCTAACCCAACCGCGGACACCTGGCTTCCATACAGTCCTCTTTCTATAGCCAAAATAGAGACACAAACAAAAAGGCAGACAGGCTCATCCCGCTGTGGCTAACAGAAGATCACTTTGGAATAATGAGGGGTGTGACCAAGCATGAACAATCTGTCCGTCCCTGCAAGGCTGAGGGTACCCATAGAGTTTTCTGAGATTGCAGCCTCTAGGATCTGTGTGGAGCCTCAGAGACACCTGAGGCGGGGAGACTGGCACCCTGGAACTCCCTGTGTTGTAGGGCACAGCCCGGGAGGGGTGTGTTCAGGGCACAGGTTCACAGGAACCAAGGCCATTCACTTATACAACCTGACCTCTAGGAGCACAGGGGGTGGCCAGGAAGCCAAGCCACAGGTGCTCAGACACTTATCCACATGGTGCTTGGGCAATTCTATTGGCGTGGAGGGATGTCTCAGTGCTGCATTCCCAGGCAACACGAGCTCGGGGGAGCCCTGGGGAAGCCTCGCCCATGCGCAGGACGCCACCCTGGAGGTGGCCGGGACCCACCATCTGCGTCTCGTCCTGGCACTTCTGCCGCACGTCACTCAGCATGTCTCGGAGCTTGGCCTTCTGCTGGTCCATCTCGTCCAGGCGGTCTTGAGCATCTTGTTTCTGAGCCTCGAGCTCCTGCAAACTGCTTGTTTCTCGGTCTAGGTCATTTTGTAATTCCTGGGGAGGAGTTGCAGAGATTTATGTGAGGATAGTAAAAATGAAGTGTGTCCAAGATAACACAGGGGCAGCCTGGGCCAGATGCCTGAGGGAAGCCTCCAAAACCACCCACCAGGACTGTGCTCAGAGCCAGCATTCTGTGCACACCCATGGCCAATGTGTGCCTCTTGGGCTGGAGGCCCAGGTCCAGTCTCTCACCAGCTCCCTCAGCAGGTATTTCCTGATGGCCCAACAGAGGCCAGGTACCAGAGAAGGGGCTGGATCCCTGTGAGAAAAAGGCCCCAGCTCCCAGATGATGAGCAGATGTGGCTTTAGAGGGGAACATCACCAAAATGCAAATAAATGGGGACAAATGGCATCAAGGGGTCACAGGGAAATTGCAGTCACACCTTGTGGGTGGGAAAGATGCCCACAAAGGCAGCACTGAGGGTGGTGGCAACAGGTGAGCAGGTGCCAGGCAGGTGAAGAGCCAGGGGCAGAACCACAGGGGCCCCGGGATCGGGGGCTGTCGCACTCCAGCTAGAGCAAAAGCGAGTGGGTGGAGGCACTGAAGCTGTACCCCGCAGGCCACGCCAAGGAGGCTGTGCTGGGGAGCCCAGCAGGATGTGTGTGCATGGGAGGCGGGACACCATGATTCTATTTCTGAAGTACCCTCTGACCCCGTGGAATGGATCCAGATGGTCAGCCCAAGGCTTCAGCGCCCCATGATTCCACTTCTAGGAAAAGCATCCTGGAGACATATGACGTGTGCAGAGGCACACAATGCCTGTGACAACAAAATCCGTAAATAATGCAGATGTCTAAGGTGCTGGCTGGAAGGTTCCAACACAGCCCACACTGTGGGATGCTCCTTGGCTATGGAATGGGATGGCGCTGTGCACTCTACCTTACAGCGGGATGTGAGCACATCGCATCTGTGCAATCAGGAAGGGGAGGGTATGTGTGATGTGCACCGACCTTTCTGGAAGGCCTCTGCCAGGAGCTCATGAACAGTACCTCTGGGGAAGGGGGACACCCAAGGGGAGGACAGAGGCTTCTCACCTCCTGATTTTCAACCACGCAAATGCATGATCTGTCTTTAAGATAAATAACCAAAGCTGAAATAGCTCAACAGGCATTGTGAGAAGCCCCCTCCCTCCAGCTGCCATGTGGAGCGTGGTGCAAGGGGCCATCAGGATGCAGGGACTGCAGGGGCCCTGGGTGGGGTGCAGGGACTGCAGGGGCCCTGGGTGGGGTCCAGGGAGCAGCAGCGGCAGCCGGAGCCTGAGTGAGGTGGTGGTCATGAGAGTGGAGAGGAGGGGTGGGTTTGCAGGGAGCCATGGCTGGGGCGGTAGGGCTGAGTCCCAAGGCCAGCCTGGGCTGCTGGGGTGGCTGGTGCCATAAGATGAGAAAACCAGAGGTGGCCAAGGGTCTCCCTTGTCCTCACTATGGGGATAAAACGTCATGGCACGTCCCCACCTTGACAGCCAAACCATGCTTTGGGAAGCTGGGGTCTCCCTGCCCCTGGCCTTGCACTTGTGGGCTAGATCTGGAGGGGACAACCAGAGTCACTTCTAAACGTGTTCAACGGGAAACTCAGGAAAAAGACTCCAGCAAGTGCACCAAGAAGGGAAGACACTGGAAACACAGAGTCAGGTACGTCAGCACTGAGATGGTATTTAAAAATGTGAGAATGGCTGAGGTGTTCCAGTGGGGGGAATGGGGAGAGCCCGAGGTAGCCCAATGCTTCAAGCGAAGCTCCCACCAGGGATGGAAGCCTCTAGAGTCTCCTAAGTCTAACCCTGACCCCCACCACCGAGTAACCGGGGGCTCCAATGCCTTTGGCCTCCCCAGACAAGGTCCCTCCTTTACATCCCCCTCAATACAAACCAAAGATGACAAAATGTGTATACCACACACTTCATGCAGAGAGCACAGAGAATATTTGCCCAGAAGAGGCATGACAGGAGGATGAGAGGGAGCTCACTGGCCACATGCCGGGTACTCAACATCAGCTGTTGAAATTCTCACCCTCAAGATGATGGTATTAGGTATGGGGCCTCTAGGAGGTGATTAGGTCATAAGCGTATAGCCCTTATGAGTGGGATCCATGGCCTTATAAAAGAGTCCCCAGGCTGGGCTCAGTGGCTCACACCTGTAATCCCAGCACTTTGGGAGGCCGAAGCGGGGGATCACCTGAGGTCAGGAGTTCAAGACCAGACTGGCCAATATGGTGAAATCCCGTCTCTACCAAAAATACAAAAAATTACCTGGGCACGGTCACGAATGCCTGTAGTCCCAGCTACTCAGGACGCTGAGGCAGGAGAATCGCTTGAACCTGGGAGGCAGAGGTGTCAGTGAGCCAAGATTGAGCCACTGCACTCCAGCCTGGACAACAAAGTGAGACTCTGTCTCAAAAAAAAAAAAAAAAAAAAAAAAAAGAGGTCTCAGAGAGCTGCCTCGATCTTTCCATTGAGTGAGGACACAACAAGAAAGTGCTGTCTATGAAGCAGGATGCTGAAGCTGCAGGCACCTTGATCTTGGACTTCCCAGCCTCCTGAACTGTGAGCAGTAAACCTGTGTTGTTTAGAAGCCACCCAGTGCATGGTATGTTGTGACAGCAAGCTGAATGGACTAAGATGCACAGACCGGGTCAGTGTCTGCAGTGACAAAGGTGCTCAGGGTACCTTGCCACTTCTCTAAGAGGGTTCTCACAGTCTAAGCCTCCTCAGAGCTCCTGCCCTACTCACTCTTGACTTTCCCTTCCCTCTCTTTTCCCATCCCCAGCATTATTATTATTATTTTTTTTTGAGACAGAATCTCACTCCATCACCCAGGCTGGAGTATAGTCTCAGCTCACCGCAACTTCCACCTCCTGGGTTCAAGGGATTCTCGTGCCTCAGTCTCCCGCGTAGCTGGGAATACACGTGCATACCATCACACCCAGTTGGGGGTTTTTTTTGTTGTTTTTTTTGTTTTGTATTTTTAGTATAGACTGCATTTCACCATGTTGGCCAGGCTGTTTTCGAACTCTGGGCCTCAAGTGATCCGCCCACTGCAGCATCCCAAAGTGCTAGGATTACAGGCATGAGCCACCACACTCGGCCTCTTTTCCCCTTCTTGATTCTTGCTTTCTCTCTCCCTAATATAGAAATCCATAAAACTGAAATACACAATTGTTTAAACCTTGCTGGGTAATTTTTGGCATGTAGTTTCTCCGCCATTTAGGGAACTGAGCTGCAATTTCCCTCAGGGCAGTCTCCGTCTTCCCCCCTCACAGAAAAAGGTCATTGCTCAGACAGGCCACAGCATAGCCAACCCCCCAGCCATCAATGTGACCACTCCAGGATTCCCTTAGACACTAGTGGAGACCCTGGGCCAGAAGTGGTGGCTACTAATGGGAAGGGAACTGTGTCTCTGAACCCCTGAACCAAGGCGTAAGTCTAACAAGTTTTGGGGGTGATAACACAGAATAACTGAAACAGAGTTAGCTGTGGGAGTCAGGGATGCAGGGTGGCCACATCTAGGGAAAGTGATAGATACGGGAGGGGAAGGCGGGAAGAGGGTTAGGCCCAGTGGGGTAGCTCTGGACACCAAGTGACAACAGTGTGGAACTGAAGGAATCTGGACCTCATGCCACAATGGAGAAGAAGCCATCAGAAAGTCCCAAAGGGACAAAGACCCACCAACTTGAGGTTAGCAAAGGGAGCTCCAAGCAAAGAGAAGACAAAAATAACCCTGACAGTCCCCAGAATCCACGCAATCCCTATCAGAATCCCAGCTGACTTCTTTGCAGAAACAGACAAGCCAATTCCAAAATTCACATGGGGCTGGGCACAGTGGCTCACGCCTATAATCCTAGCACTTTGGGAGGCCAAGGCAGGTGTATCACCTGAGGTCAGGAGTTTGAGACCAGCCTGGCCAACATGGTGAAACCCCATCTCTATTAAAAATACAAAAAATCAGCCAGGTGGGATGGCAGGTGCCTGTAGTCCCAGCTACTCAGGAGGCTGACGCAGGAGAATTGCTTGAACCCAGGAAGCAGAGGTTGCAGTGAGCCGAGATTGCACCACTGCACTCCATCTAGCCTGGGGGACAGAGCAAGACTCTGTCTCAAAAAAAAAAAAAAAAAAAAAAAAAAAAAAAAAAAAAAAAAAAAAAAAAAAAAAAAAAAAAAAAAAAAAAAAAAAAAAAAAGAAAAGAAAAAAAAAATCATATGGAAACGCATGGGACTCAGAATAAAAAAAAAATCATATGGAAACGCATGGGACTCAGAATAGCCACGACAATCTTGACAGAAAAAAAAAAAAAGTTGGAGGATGGCTACTTCCTGATTTCAAAACTTCTACAGAGCTGCAGTAATGAGCCAGTGATGGACTGGCATGAGGAGAGGAAGATGGGTCAATGGGATAGAGCTGAGGGTCCAGAAATAAATGCACACAGCTACAGTCAACTCATCCTTGACAAGGATGCCAGGGCCACTCAACAGGCAAAAGAAGAGTCTCTTTGACAAATGGCACTGCCCCAGCATGGTGGCACACGCCTATAATCCCAACACTTCGAGAGGCCAAAGTGAGAAGATCATTTGAGGCCAGCCAGGTGTTTGAGATGAGCCTGAGCAACAGAGCAAGACCCCGTCTCTAAAAAAAAAAAAAAAAAAAATTTTTTAATTAGCTAGGTGTGGCGGTGTATACCCTGCAGTCCCAGCTACTCAGGAAGCTGATGCAGGAAGATCCCTTGAGCTAGGAGTTTGAGGCTGCAGTGAACTAGAATCGCATCACTGCACTCCAGTCAGCGTAACAGAGCAAGACCCTGTCTCTAAAAACAATATTTTCTAAGTAACATAATAAAAACAATGGTACCAGGACAACTGGATGTCCACATGCAAAAGAATGACGTTGCATCCCTGCCTTATACCATGTACAAAAATTAACTAGAAACGGGTCAAAGACTTGCATGTAAAAGCAAAAACTATAAAAGTCTTAGAAGAAAACACAAGGGTACATCACGTGACCTGAGATTTGGCAACGGGTTCTCAGCTGTGACACCAAATCCAACAGCAGCAAAAAAAAAGAACAAACTGGACTTTACCAACATTAAAAACTTGTGCTTCAAAAGACACCATCAAAAATGTGGAAAGACAGCTGGGTGCAGTGGCTCACACCTGTAATGCCAGCACTTTGGGAGGCTGAGGCAAGCGCATCACTTGAGGTCAGGAGTTCGAGACCAGCCTGACCAACATGGAGAAACTCCATCTCTACTAAAAGTACAAAATTAGCCATGATAGCATATGCCTGTAATTCCAGCTACGTGGGAGGCTGAGGCAGGAAAATTGCTTGAACCTGGGAGGCAGAGGTTGCTATGAGCCAAGATTGCGCCATTGCACTCTAGCCTGGGCAGCAAGAGCGAAACTCCATCTCAAAAAAAAAAAAAAAAGACAATCCAGAGTGGACTCTCAGTGGATGCTGAGAAGGTATTTGCAAGTCACACATCTGACAAGGACTTCTACCTAGAAATGATTAAGAACTCTTCAAAATCGGCTACAGGCCTGGCAATGTGGCTCCTGCCTGTAATCCCAGCACTTTGGCAAGCCAAGGTGGAAGGATCACCCGAGGTCAGGAGTTTGAGACCAGCCTGGCCAACATGGTGAAACCATGTCTCTGCTAAAAACACAAAAATTAGCTGGGTATGGTGGTGCACATCTGTAATCCCAGCTACTTGGGAAGCTAAGGCAGGAGAATCAGTTGAATCAGTTGTCCAGCCTGGACAACAGAGTGAGACTCCATCTCAAAAAAAAAAAAGAAAATTCCACTATAAAAAGAACCCAATTAGCCAGGCGTGGTGGCACATGCCTGTAAGCCCAGCTACTCGGGAGGCTGAGGCCCAAAAATCATTTGAACCCAGGAGGCGGAGGCTGCAATAAGCTGAGATCATACCCTTGTGCTCCAGCCTAGGCAACAGAGTAAGACTCCATCTCAAAAAGGCAATTTAAAAATGGGCAAGAAAAAAAACTTTTCAATATATAGAGGGCAAGGAATCAGAATTGATTTTTCCCCTAAGGCTACATACAGATGGCCAATAAGCACACAGAAAGATATTCGACGTCGCTAAGGAAGCATGAGGGACATGGCAATGAAACCCACAATGAGGCAGAGCTCCACACCCACCAGGACGACCAGAAGGAGAAATGGAAATTGGTAAGTGTTGCTGAGGATGTGCAGAAGCTGGCACCCCCATATGCTGCTTATGGGAATGTCAAATGGTGCGGCCACTTTCAAAAACAGTCCGGTAGCCCCTCATCAGACTGAACTATATACGGTTACCATGTGGCCTAGTGAATTCACTCTCAGGCATACACTTGAGATACAGGCAAACAGGTGTTCACACAAAAACTTGCAGACAAATGTTCCTAGCAACAATATTTACAATAGCCAACAAGTGGGAAAACCCAAACATCTATCAACGGAGAGACGGATGAGTAAAATGTGGCCCATCGTTGCCAAGCACAGTGGCTCATGCCTGTAATCCCAGTAGTCTGGGAGGTCAAGGCAGGCGGATTGCTTGAGCCCAGGAGTTCGAGACCAACCTGGACAACATACAAAAAAAAGTAAAAATTAGCCAAGCATGGGGGCAGGTGCATGTATTCCCAGCAACTCGGGAAGCTGAGGTGGGAGGATCACCTGAGTCTGGGCGGCAGAAGTTGCAGTGAGCCAAGGTTGAGTCACTGTAGTGTACCCTTGGCAACAGAGTGAGACCCTCCTCTTAAAACAAAAAATGTGGTCCATCCACACAATGGAATATTATTCTGCCACAAAAAGGAAGGCAGTGTCAAAAAGTTCATGCTACAATATGAATGACCCTCAAAAACATGATGTAGAGTGGAAGAAGCCAGCACAAAAGGTCACGTGTTGTATGAATCCACTGATAGGAAACGTCCGGAACTCCCAGGTATCCTCCTGAGATACATGCAAACAGGTGTTCACACAAAAACTTGCAGACAAATGTTCCTAGCAACAATATTTACAATAGCCAAACAGTGGGAAAACCCAAATATTCACCAATGGGAGGACTGGATGAATAAAATGTGGCATGTGGTGTCTGGGTGCAAATCCATACAGACAGAAAAAAGATGAGTGGCTGATGAGTGGCTGCCAGAGGCTACTGAAAGAGGAGAATGGGAAGTAACTGCTCAATGGGGAGGAGGTTTCCTTTTGGGTTAATGGAAAGTTAGTGTCAAACTCTTCCATTGACTGGAAGAGAACAGTTAATGATCAATCTTTCAGAAAGTAACTTTCAGGGTTGGATTTTTTGGTTTTTGTTTTTGAGACGGAGTCTCGCTCTGTCACCCAGGCTGGAGTGCAGTGGTGTGATCTCAGCTCACTGCAACCTCTGTCTCCAGGTTCAAGAAATTCTCCCGCCTCCGCCTCCCAAGTAGCTGGGATTACAGGTGCCCGCCACTATGCCCAGCTAATTTTTGTATTTTTAGTAGAGACGGGGTTTCACCATGTTGGCCAGGCTAGTCTCGAACTCCTGACTTGTGATCCACCCACCTCGGCCTCCCAAAGTGCTGGGATTACAGGCGTGAGCGACCATGGCCAGCCCCATATACTTTAAATTGTGTTCAGGTTATTTATAACACCTAATATAATGTAAATGCTATGTAAATAGTTATCATGTTGTATTATCAATTGGATTATTTTTTCTTTTTATTTTTTCAATCTGTGGTTGGTTGGGTCCAAGGACACAGAAGCCTTGGATACAGAGGGCCAACCTGTCTCAATTTTTAAGAAAGAGAAGCCACTGTCTATGGTTATAAGCAACTTTAAAAACTTCTCTCTCTCACCGGGCACGGTGGCTCACACCTGTAATCCTAACTCTTTGGGAGGCCAAGGCAGGAGAATCACTTGAGCTCAAGAGTTTGAGACCCTGTCTCTATTTGAAAAAAAGAAAAAAACTATTTTTTAAAAAAAACTTCATTCTGCAGCCCCCAGGAGCTCATGTTTCTATTCAGTGCGGACCCCCACCCCTCCCCACCACCAGCCAGGGAGGGAAGTTTTCCTGAACTACATTTAGCAAAAGGTAGATGTAACCCAAAAGAGCAAGGCCCTTACCTGTACCTCGCTGGTTTTCTGTCTTATTGCCTCTTCCTTTTCTCTAATGTCTTGTTCCAGTGAATATTTCTCCCTGAATGTTAAAAATATTTCATGTAAACAAGAGTGAATAGTTAAGTCTCCACTCCTTCTCAAGACCTGATTCCATTCGTCCCCACAAAAGCCTCTCTGTGTGCCGGCAGAAGTCTAAGAATGAGCCCCAGCGACTGCTCGCCCTGTACAGTCTACTGTGGGTAGATTGTGGGTAGGATCTGTGACCACCGGAGGCATCGCTCCCAATGTAACCACCCTCTAAAAGCAGCGCGTTTTCTCCCCCTGGTGGCCCAAGAGAAAGTCAGAAAAGTGATAAGGACCCAACACGCCCTTGCTGACTTTGAAGGTGGAGGGGCCACGTGAGGAGGGACGGGGCAGCATCCAGGAGCACAGAGCAGCCCTGGTAGACACTCAGCAAGGAAAAAGAGACCTCGAACCCCCAGCTGCAGGGAACTGGATTCTGCCAACACCTGAAAGAACCTGGAAACAGATTCTTCCCCTACAGCCTTCAACAAGAGCCCAGCCCAGCCGACACCCTGACCTCAGCCTATGACAGTCCAGGAGAGCCTTTCTGGACTACTTTTTTTTTTTTTAAGACAGAGTTTCACTCTTGTTGCCCAGGCTGGAGTGCAGTGGCATCATCTTGGCTCACTGCAACCTCCGCCTCATGGGTTTAAGCAATTCTCCTGCCTCAGCCTCCCGAGTAGCTGGGACTACAGGTGCATGCCACCACGCCTGGCTAATTTTTTGTATTTTTAGTAGAGACAGAGTTTCACCGTGTTAGGATGGTTTTGATCTCCTGATCTCGTGATCCACCTGCCTTGGCCTCCCAAAAGTGCTAGAATTACAGGTGTGAGCCACCGAGCCCGGCCTTTTTTTTTTTTTGAGACAGGCTCTTGTTCTGGCTAGACTGCAGTGGCGTGATCATAGCTCATTGCAGTCTTGACCTCCTCCCACCTCGGCCTCTTGAGTAGCTGGGATCACAGTTGTGTGCCACTAGGCCCGGCTAATTTTTTATTTTTAGTAGCCTAGGTCTCATTATATGGACCAGGCTGGTCTGGACCTCCTAAGCTCAATCAATCATTTTGCCTTGGCCTCTGAAAGCACTGGGATTACAGGCATGAGCCAAGGCACCCAGGCTTCCTTTATTTTTAAACTGAGATCTAATTTTTGCATGTATTCCTAGCACTGCTATAACAAATCACCAACTGGGTGGCTTGGAACAGGAAAAATTGATTACAGGTGTGAGACACAAGGCCCGGGGTTTAGTGCCCTTATAAGATGGACCCCAGAGAGCTCCCTTTGCTCCTTTTGCCCCAGGAGGCCACGGCAAGAAAGTGACTGTCCATGAATCAGCAAATGGGCCCTCAGCAGACCAGATCTGCCAGTACCTTGAGCTTGAACTTTCCAGCCTCCAGAACTGTGAGGAACATCTGATGTTTAAGCCACCCATTCAGAGTGGTTTGTCACAGCAGTCTGAATGGACTCAGATGCTCCTCTTGTGCCCAAAGAGGCTGCCTCAGGGACAGGAACTTCATGTGTCTAACAGACCCTGCTTTCTGCCCAGGGATCCAGGACTTGTGCAACAATAAGGCCACCTCATGGACATTTTGCCAGATACGCAACAACTATGATCATTGGAATATCCACTTCCACAAGCCCAGAAACTGACAATACAAAGTGCTCTTTAAACGGAAGGACCTGACATGTACTTGCTGGCTATGGCAGTGTAGAACCATAAGAGCAACGCTCAGCCCACACTCCCCATCCGAGGGATAATCTCAGAGCCACCTGCTCGGGGCTGCTGCAGGCCCCAGCCTCCTATGGACAGGTGCTCTGCACACATCAGCCTGTCACCTCCACAGTGGGGAAACAAGGCTCCTGGCTGCCTGAGGCCACCCTGGTGTGATTCACAACCCAGCGTCTCTTCCGAGACCCTGACCCTTGCATGACAGGGGCTCCCTCCATCCTTGGCCTGCCAGTCTTGAATCTCAGGCCTGCCCAGGCTCGAGGACGCTGGCCCAGCATCCTCAAGATGCCCTCAGCCTTGTCAGGCTGCACATGCTTGCTGATCACCAGTTTGAATAACATGGCCCCCAGGAGCCAGGATAGACAGCAGCCATCCGCCGCCCTGAGCATGAAGTGGGTTGTCTGGCTCAGGCTGCAGCTGAGGTTTTGTAAGCAGCCGCCCACCTTGGTCCCTTCCAAGACCTAACCTGCCTTCGATCATCAGGGCTCTGCTAACAGCACAAAACCAAGCCCAGCGGGGCTGGCAGAACGACCTCTGGGGATTCCCCCAGCTAGGACCAGGATCCAGCCCTCTCTGGGAAAGTCAAAGCTCTTTCCATTTTCAGGCAAGTAAACAATCTCTTTCCCACAGGGGGCAAAGAGCCTTTGGGCCTACTGCTTGGTGCCCCAAAGTCACAAGAGTCCACCCTGTCCTGGAATCAACTGGAAAGAGGATGTTGGCTGGCACAATGGCCTACGCCTGTAATCCCAGTGCTTGGGAGGCTAAGGCAGGAGGATCACTTGAGCTCAGGAGTTTGAGACCAGCCTGGGCAACATGGCAAAACCCCAGCTCTACAAAAAATACAAAAAATTTAGCCAGGCATGGTGGCATGCACCTGTACTATCAGCTACCTGGGAGGCTGAGTGGGAGGATCACTTGAGCCCAGGAGGCAGAGGGTGCAGTGAGCCGAGATCATACCACTGCACTCCAGCCTGGGTGACAGAGTGAGACCCTGTTTCAAAAAAAAAAAAAAAAATCTAGCCAGGCATGGTAGTGCATGCCTGTAGTCCTAACTACTCGGGAGGCTGAGGTGGGAGGATTGCTTAAGGAGCCTCCCAGGAGACGGAGGCTACAGTGAGCCATGATCACGCCACTATACTCCAGCCTGGTGACAGAGTGAGACCCTATCTGAAAAACACATAACGAAAAAGGATGTCATTCTTTAAGAGGATCCAGAGGGGAAGACAGGCAGTGACTGCATATCTTTCTACCAGACTCTGAAAGTGCAGACAGCCCATCTAAAGCCCTCATTTACACACGAGGAAACTAAGGCACTAGGCAAGGAAGGAAGCCAGACCTGGAGGCCCCTTCACACCCTCAGCTACAGGGTCCTACAGCTGCAGCTCCTAGCCATCTGAGACCCAACTGCTCCAGATATCAAGGATAACAAGAGCTTCCTGGCACTGGGGAGGGGCTGGTGCCTGGGGCTACTGAGCTGCCACCTGCCTGGAACCACACAGCTGCCACAGGCTCTAGCCACAACCTGCCGGAGACCACACAGCTGCCACAGGCTCTGCCCACAACCTGCCTGGGACCACACAGCTGCCATAGGCTCTGGCTGAGGCTGATTCAAATGGAAGATGTCATTCTTTCAGCCCCTTGAGCCAGTTTAGGACCTCAGAAGCTGTAGCTTTTCCTTCCTTCTGAATAAACCTGTGATGAGCAAACATCCACACGAGTCTCTGATATTTCTGACAACAACCTGGGAGAGTTTGGATGTGGAGGGAAGGGCTGTTTCCAACGTACCTTTGTAACTGGGCTATCTCTTGACTGATGTCATCGAGCTCCTTCACGCCAGTAAACTCCCCGGAGCCGAGAGAGCCCGAACTGTCCTAGAATCCAATTCAGAGGCAAGATCACAAATTAGCAACCTGTATCACCTGACAGGAGGCACCAGCAGGTCTCAGGCCCAGGGATACAATCATCTCTTTAGTACAGAGGGTGAGGTAGCAAAAGTGACAGCCCCCTGCCTGGGGAAATACCTGGGCAGCCACACCACCCTCCAGGGACCCCTGTTGGGGAAGGCAGGGACCATGGGGGGCACCCACCACCAACTGTGCGCTCATGTGTGCAACCAGTGCCACTTGGTGGCAGGCAGTGGGAAGGGACGTGAATACCCCCAGGGCGTGACCAGCACCACTCACCGGGCCAGGTGTGCCTCTCTCCGAGGGCGGGACCATGTCCGGCGAGAGGACTTGAGGGGGGTCGATGCCTTTACTGACCTTCTGCTGAATGAAATACATAGCTAACGCGAATTGGTCTTTGCTTAACTTCCCCGTTTGCCTCGTATCGGCCAGGGCCCTGGGAGAAACGTGGGGATGCTAATTACACATCACAGGCGCCGACTCAGCCTGAACACAAGTCACCGATCCCATGCTTTTCAAAAATGACAGCGACAAAAATGGCAGGGCGCAGTGGCCAGCCCCAGCTCCTTTCCTACTTCACATCTCCTTCCCAGGAAGTGGCCTGGGGTTCCCCACTTCCAGCATCCCCCACCCTAGGAGGTCTGTCGGGGCTGGAGAACCTGAGCCCTTCCCTGTGGGCTGAGGAGCCCACCTCTTGGGAAAACCTCACTAGGGCTGAGAGCTGCATCTGCCTCTTGCTTTGGTTTATCTCGTACGTGCGGCAGGCTGTGATGCCGCAGGCATGGAGTAGACCAGCCCTTCCATGGAAATGGGTGCTGAGGCCAAGCATCCACACGTGTGTTATTACTCAGCCTGTCCCTGCAGCTCTGGGTCATGTGAATGGCCCTCACCACTGGCCTTCAGTGGAGATGACAGCAGCACTTTGGGGTGTCATCATGATGAAGGAAGCATCAGCAACCACTCTTTCCTATTTGTGAACACAGTATTTATGTCTTCCCAGATTCCTGTATCCAAATCCTACCCCTCAATGGGATGGTGTTGGGAGGTGGGGCCTCTGGGAGGTGATGAGGTCATGAGGCAGAGCCTCATGAATGGGATTAGTGCCCTTATAAAAGTCTCCAGAAGGCTGTCTCTGCTCCTGTTGCCATGTGAGGACACAGGGAGTAGGTGGCCGTCTGCAAACTACGCAGTGAGCCCTCACAAGACACGCGCTCTGCAGGTGCCTGGATCACAGACCTCCACCCCACAGAGCTGTGAGAAACATCTGTTTCTAAGCCACTTTGTCTACAGCAGTTTGTCACTGCAGCCCGGTGGAGTAGGACAGGCACTCCTCTTGTGCCTATAAGGGGCTGCCATAGGTGCATGGCCATAATGCACAGGACGGTCCCCCACAACTAAGCATCCCCTGCCCAAATGGCTCTAAGGTGTCCTGAAAGATAGGCCAAGGCAGCACTTAAATAGCGGCACACAGTGCTCCCATGGAGCTGAGGTGAGAAGCTCCCCAACACTCATAATCAAGGACCAGCCAGGGCCAGGCGTGGTGGCTCCATTCCTGTAATCCCAGCACTTTGGGGGGCCGAGGTGGGTGGATCACCTGAGGTCATGAGTTTGAGCCCACCTTGGCCAACATGGCAAAATCCTGTCTCTACTAAAAATACAAAAATCAGCTGGACGTGGTGGCATGTGCCTGTACTCCCAGCTGCTCAGGAGGCTGAGGCATAAGAATCGCTTGAACTTAGGAGGCAGAGGTTGCAGTGAGC
>NW_016107595.1:413458-416366 GCF_001604975.1 Cebus imitator
TCCATCTCAAAAAAAAAAAAAAAGCCTAGTGACCCCCACAGTTCCAGGCCGTGACAATTTCACACTGCCACTGTCTCTCCCCAGTCTGCCTCCACGGGCCCCAGCCTGCTCATGAGCTGCGGCTGCCTCTCCACTCCCGCCCCTTCTCTGCTCCTGCCATCTCCTGTGGAGGGTTCCAAAAGAAAGAGGAAGAAGCAGGCTTGGGGGTGGCTCAGTCATCAGCCATCCAGCTCTGACACCACATCCTGCTCTGCTGACCCGTACGCTGCCGGCCATTGCAGAGACAAAGCCTCCGTCCTCATGCTCCCGCTCCTTCCAGTCCCCCTGGTGCGTCATGTACAGTGGGCCATGCCCCCGCCCCAGCCACCCGCAGACACATCTAGACTTCTTTCCTCGTAGTTGTTTATTCTAGAGCTCGATCATGCTTTCCTTCCCCTTTGCTGGCTGCATGGAATGAGATCTGAGTTCCTCCTTTTGATCCAGGTGGATTCGTCATTTCCTGTGTCACTTCCATGTCGTTATATCATGCACCAATTGCAGCATGCATTACAAATGACTTTCCCTGTACTTCCCCCTTGACATCACAGTTGGGGTGTCAGGGCACTAATGGGAATTATATGTGTGTTGGATGCAGAGTCATAAAGGGGACACTGTGTTTTGTTGGTTTCTAAAAGGGACAGTGGGTTCAAGGGAGTTGAGACCCACTGTCCCTAGCCAGTTGGAGGCAGCTTGGTCGTTTAGGTGATGCCTCTGGGATGGCAGGTTCTCAGGCTCTCACCTCACAGTGTGGTCGTCTGCGAATCACCACTAAGGACAGTCATTTCCCCCAAGCCACTAAGTAACACCCTAAATTTCACTACTCTGCTTGGGAGGATTTGCCGCTTGAGAATCATCTGGCAATTCTCTCCTTTTGATAGCTCCTAAGTGAAGCCTTCTCTAAGGCCACAAGGCTCTGAGCAACAAGCTCAAAAGTGACTTCAGCCCTGGCCAATGGCAAGAGGAGTGTCCTAGCCCTAGGGAGCCGGCTGTATCCAGCCCTGGGGAAAGCAGAGGTGAGGCCAGCTCCTCGACTGGGCTCTGAGGTGCAGACAGAGTCTCCCTATGCTCACCCTCCCGCCGGGAGCCAAGGCACTGGCCTTTCCAGAGCAGGGCCTCCCGTGGGAGGCAGCAGCAGCCCTGGCTGCCTAGGCCACCCTGCTAGAGGCCCCGCGGCCCTGCTGCCCACACTTCCCAAAGGCGGCTGTGGCCAAGACCGGGCCTCCTGCTAGCACCAGCATCATGGCCAGTAAGAAGGCCCAGCTATGTAAGCAGATGGCCTGGGAGCTCTTGAGAGTGGTCAAACAGACGCCCCTCCTAGCGGAAGACTGTGAACTGACCGGCACGGAGCGCAGGCTTTGAGCTTTGGCACATGCATTTTGCTCGGCCTCTGTCAGGCCAGGGAGAATAAAGGACGTCAGACACAGCGGAAGCCTGCGACAGCTGAAGGGGGGCTCCCTGACCACCACCCTCCACAGGTCTCCACCCACAGCCACAATGGCCACCTGTCCAGCCTTACCATATGTGTGCTAGAAGGTTCTGGGTGAGGCCCGAGTGCATGAAGATCTCCTTCACCTCCTGGCCGCTCACGTAGCCGTCCAGGTCCAGGTCGGTCTTCAGGAATATCTCGTCAAATCGCATCTTGTCTGCCACCGGCACCACCCAGTTCACTGTTGGCTAAAACAGTTTTTGGTGATTAATCTGGAAGCTTTTGATGACGGGTGATTAAAGCATTTCTATGCACATTTGGCATCAAACTCTCCTCAGTTCCATGAGCCGAGAGGGCAGACAGGGTCTCCGTTCTGTAAGTAGTGAAACTGACGCTGAGATAGGCTGAAGCTGGCTCCGTGAAGCTCACCCAGTCTGTGCCTCTCTGCACCCCATCACCTACTGTCCTTGTCCATCACCCTGCCACCCAGGGCGTGAGGGAGGCTGTGATCTTCACGGGATGGATTCCAGCATGCCAGGAAAGACCATCTCGAGCACTCCCATTTGGAAGGACCATCCCCTTAGAGCCGGGCTGGCCAGAGGCCAGCCTCCCTGGACTTCCTGCTCCTCCACCCACAGAGCGACCCATCTCAGGACTCTCTAGACCACCCTGCTACATCCCTGACCCTGCTCCTGAGACAACAAACCCCCTGCCAAGATGTCAGGGCACACATGTCACTGACAGGAAACAGGTGAGATCCCACCATCCAAGAGGGCCACCACCCACAAAGCCCCACCACCATTCACGCAGCCCCAATCCCGCCAGGGCAGATGGAGCCACGAGCCCAGTGCCACTTGAAGTTCACAGCCCCGGGGCTGGGCCACCTGCTGCGCCTGCGGCCCCTCTCACCACCAGCTCACGGTTAACCTGAGAGAGGCAAACGCCATCGTGGGTCAACCAGGGCCTGCTCACCTCCTGGTTCAGAGGCATCGAGGCCCCTCAGCACTCAGGGGCAGGCCCCTTCCATGGCCCACTCTGCCTGCATCGCCGCGGGCCTTCAGCATACCCATCACGCCACGGTTCACAGCATCTGTGTTCTGAACTCTAGACATGCTTCTCCTCTTCCCGTTTTTTTTTTTTTTTTGGTCGTATTTATACAAATCACTCCTTTTAAACAATCTCATAATAGCAATGAGAATAAACACCCGAGATGATGAAGGAGAGAAAGGATGGGCATACATGGCTGGAGGATTCCATCGTTCCTCCTCCAGCGACTGTACAGAAAAGCCCCACCCACACTTCACCTTCACTGAATGCCATGATGCCTGAAACTGCCACTCAAAGTCATTCATCTTAGTTATGAAAGGATTTCCTAGGCCAGGCGCGGTAGCTCACACCTATAATCCCAGCACTTTGGGAGGCCAAGGTGGTTGAGGTTGAGGC
>NW_016107595.1:417235-421836 GCF_001604975.1 Cebus imitator
AAAAAAAAAAAAAACAACTATGAATCTAATTCAAATGATGAGGGTTCAGATGGCAAGAGCAACCTGACTTTTACTTGTGACATTGTACTGCATAAATTTTGTGAGCTGCCTCAAGCCTGGTGGACATAAAGATGCCAATAAAGGAATTCTAATGGGAAATGGGCTTGCTGCCTTTAAGTCAAGGGGCTACAGCAAGTTAACCTCAGAAGCCAGGGATCACAAAAAGTTAACAGGTGTCAGACAAGCTGAGCTGGGGCGGGACACAGAAACAAGGGACTTTCTGTGTCTCTTGGGTCCCAAGAAAAAATTACAGCACCGGGATGACAAGAATCCTAATAATATTTGCTGGGCAAATGAAAGGAACTCACTGCCTGATTTCTGGTGCCTCAGAGTATGTCAGCAGCAAGATTCTGATGCCAACTTGGCTATAAACCCAACACAGCAGAGCCCTGCCCGTGGAGCTGGCTCTCCCCAGGGAAGTCTGGGCTTTAAGGCCGGCTCAGCAGCCACAGGTCCCAGGGGAAGGAGATCAGACCCTGGTGGCTGGAAGTGGCTTCGCTCAAACCTGGTATGAGGGCAAAGCTGAGTGGCCCTTGGGGGCCCCAGACAGAGTGTTGCTGGCCTGGAGATGAGGAAGGTGGAGAAGGGCGAGCATGTGGACTGTAGGTCCCCAGAAATGCTCTTTTTCATGACTGTGATCCTACCAGTGCCATCCTGAGGGCAGGAGCTATACCCCCCACCCCACCCCAACAGGGGCCACTGGTAAAATCGGTCCAGTCAGAGGGTCTGGGGAGAACCACCAGGTCGCCAGGGAGGCAGGTTATGAAGCTGGGTGACCTGTGCTTGCCAGTGAGTTTGGCCCCACTAGCTTCCTTGCCAATAAAGCACCTCCCCACCCCAACCTGGCCTTCAATACTTAACTCTTGGCAAGAGCTCTGCAGACACAGGCTGGGCACAGTGGCTTACACCAGTAATCCCAGCACTTTGGGAGGCTGAAGCAGGTGGTTCACTTCAGCCAAGGAGTTCAAGACCAGCCTGGGCAACATGGGGAGACCTCATCTCTATTGAAAAAATGAGATAAATGAATATTTTTTTTTTTTTGAGATGGAGTTTCGCTCTTGTTGCCCAGGCTGGAATATAGTGGTGCAATCTCAGCTCACTGCAACCTCCATCTCCCGGATTCAAGTGATTCCCTGGCCTCAGCCTCCCTAGTAGCTGGGATTACAGGTGGCTGCCACCACGCCCAGCCAGTTTTTTTGTATTTTTAGTAAAGACAGGGTTCCACCATGTTAGCTAGGCTGGTCTCAAACTCCTGACTTCAGGTGATTCGCCCACCTCAGCCTCCCAAAGTGTTGGGATTACAGGTGAGAGCCACTGCGCCTGGCCAGATTTTTTAAAAAGCACTCCGCAGAAACAAGGTACTGTACTACACTATCTGGGAAAACAACAGCCCAGCAGGTGCTAAGTGCCCAACCTTGGCCCCCTTTCCGACCCCACCCCACTAGCCTCCTGGCTCGCGCTGCCCTGGCCTTTTTCTTGTTTCTAGAACACACCACGGGCTCCTGTGCCAGAAGGCAAGGCTCCTCCCCTGATAGTCTGTCATTCAGGTTTCGGCTGGGGTGTCACTTCACTGGTTGCCTTCCAGCTGGAGGAGCACACCCCATACACACCCTATACACTTCCAGACCCGGCTCTATCCTGCTTGCTCAGACTGTCCAACCTTCCTTAATTCACTGATTTGCCAATCACCTGTCACCCTCATGGAGGGCAGGAGCTTGTCACATGGTCACTGGGGACCCTGTGACAGTGCCCCCAGCATGTGCCAAGGTATGATGAGTGGGTTGGTGAAAATGCCTAGACTGGGCTTCCTGGAAGCTGGGCTTGCTAACAGCCAGACACGTGAAACTCCCCGAGTGGAGGCTAACGCCTGTGGGCCCTGCCTCTCCCGCTGGCTGCAGCAGTGGCAGGAGCTGTGTCAGGCCCTGTGACTGAACCCTCCCGGACCCCTCTGAGATTGCCTCTTTGAAACTCTGTGGCGCAATGCCATGTTTTATAAGCTCCTTGGAAACGAGCCTCCCAAGCAGAATACTTCACTTTACATTTTCATCCTTCCTGTCCACAGTCTGAAGCTGTGTGGTGATGCTGGCTGGCTCTTGTCACGACCACTCACTCACTGCTGTGCCTCTGAAACTGCAACGAGGCAGGGAATGATGCGTGATTCCAGATATAACTCTGCGTCACTTTCTCAGGTTTTAGACGATCTTAAAAATGCCTGCATTTGCCAAACTAAGAAGCATCTTTCTGGATACATAAGATGTGGCCATGGGGAGAAACGGAACCCCCACGTGTCTTCCTCACATGAGAGAGATGCCTCCCTCACTCACCAGATCACTCCACACGCTTACCATTTACTGAGCATTTTCATTTTCTTTCTTTCTTTTTTTTTGAGAAAGAGTTTTACTCTTGCCCAGGCTAGAGTGCAATGGTGCAAACTCAGCTCACTGCAACCTCTGTCTTCCAGGTTCAAGCAATTCTCTTGCCTCAGCCTCCCATGTAGCTGGGATTACAGGTACACACCATCACACCCGGCTAATTTTTGTATTTTTAGTACAGCTGGGGTTTTACCATGTTGGTCGGGCTGGTCTCGAACTCCTGACCTTAGGTCATTCACCTGCCTTAGCCTGCCAAAGTGCTGGGATTGCAGGCATAAGCCACCGCCCCCGGCCCTTACTAAGCATTTTCTAAGTCCCAGAGAGTGTTCTAGAAGCTGAGATTATCACTAAAAACTAATGCTGTTCTCATAAAGCTAACAAGAGCCAGGAGCATGGAGACAGACGACACACAGCTGGCCCTGGAAGAGGCCAGGCCGGGACCACCCAGAGGCCTGCAGCTGCAGCCGAGCAGTGAGGAGGAGATGGAGGTGGGAGCATGCGGGTGTGTACAGGGTGGTATTTATATGCAAGTGAATAAGAAAGTCCATTGTGAATCCCTGAAGCAAATTTTTTTTTCTTTTCTTTTTTTTTTCAGACAGAGTGTTGCTCTATCGCCAGGCTAGAGTGCAGTGATGTGATCTCGGCTCATTGCAACCTCCGCCTCCCAGGCTGAAATGATTCTCCTGCCTCATCCTCCTAAGTAGCTGGAATTACAGGCACGTGCCACCACGCCCAACTAAGTTTTTTTTGTATTTTTAGTAGAGACAGATTTCACCATGTTGGCCAGGATGGTCTTGATCTCCTGACCTCATGATCCACCTGCCTCGGCCTCCCAAAGTGCTGGGATTACAGGCAGGAGCCACTGCACCCGGCCACAACTGATTTTTAAAAACATTTGATCACAAGTTTGACCGTTTTGGGATTATATGTTAAGAACTCCCAAGAAACATCCTACTGTGGTCTGAGAGGGCTGTGTCTGCTGAGGGCTCCATACCTGTGTTTGCTTGAGGCTGTGCTTGGGGGACAGGCTCCCTGTGCTGTTGAGGCTGCTGACACTGCCATGGGATGGCGTGGAGCGGAGGCTGTCTTTTGGAGGGGGGCTGGCAGGCAGGACAGGGACGGCGCCAGGGAACACAGTCTTCTTTCTCTTGGAGGGTGGGATGAGGGACGGAGGCAGGGCGGAGGGCACGGGCTCCTTCTCGAGGGCTCGGTACACCAAGTGCATGGCCTGTGGGTGCAAACAACAATGGCACTTAAGGGGTGAGGCTGGGACCGGGGACCACCAGGAGAAGGCAGAGGACAGCCCTTTCGGGGGCTGTAGTGACAGGACACTCTGTGAGGACGCTCCCACGCTAACCAGAGTAAAAATAAATCGATCCTGATGAGTCACCTTTTATGTGTAACTTTCCAAGACGTGTTAAATGATGACACGAGACTGAAGTGCACATGCAAAGAATTCAATCAAGCCAGACTCCCTATGCATCCCTTCACCACTTAGGGAGGCCACCGGCTCCAGGCCTGGCAACCTCCCAGCACTGGATTTGGAAGTCTAAAGACACCAGAAGAGAGGCGTGTATGTACTTCAGGAGCAGGCCCCTCTACTTGGGAGGCTGAGGTGGGAGGATCACCGTAGCCCAGGAGATGGGGGCTGCAGTGAGCTGTGATCTGTGATCATGCCACTGCACTCCAGCCTGGTTGACAGAGTGAGACCCTGTCTCTACAAAATAAAACAAAACAAAAAACAGTGGAACTGAGGATGCATCCATGAGGCAGGCCACAGCCACAGAAATAGATTCCTTGCGGAAGGCTAACTCATAAAAGTGCAAGGAATGATGGTTTTGATAGCCGCCATTATCATAATTAATCTTGCCTGATTAAGGCAAGACTCGTCAGCCATGGTGGAACTCTCAGGGAAGAGTCTGAGAGTCATGGGTGTTGACAGTCTCAAGGCGAACCCCACAATAGACGAACTGAGCACAGAGGGAAAAAGAGCAACTGCCCGGAGGAACCCAACCTCCACCTTGACCCAGTGATGAACGTCAACATGGCAGTAAGAAGACATGTTAACGGCCGGGCGCAGTGGCTCACGCCTGTAATCCCAGCACTTTGGGAGGCCGAGGCGGGTGGATCACGAGGTCAAGAGATCGAGACCATCCTGGTCAACATGGT
>NW_016107595.1:421921-433640 GCF_001604975.1 Cebus imitator
CTGAACCCAGGAGGCGGAGGTTTCGGTGAGCCGAGATCGCGCCATTGCACTCCAGCCTGGGTAACATAAGTGAAACTCCGTCTCAAAAAAAAAAAAGAAGACATGTTAACACCATGTTCCCCCAGGTGGGAGGCCCACGTAGGGAGGGTGTGGCCTCCAGGGGATTCCTGTCCCACAAGAGTGCACCACCTGGGTCATCAAGAGGATCTGGCAGCCAGGCCCACGCCCAGGGACATGCCATAACTGCTGGCCTGTGCTCTTGAAAATGTTCACGTTGAAGCCAGGCACAGTGGCTCACACCTGTAATCCCAGCACTTTGGGAGGCCGAGGTGGGTGCATCACCTGAATTCAGGAGTTCAAGACCAGCCTGGCCAACATGACGAAACCTTGTCTCTACTAAAAATACAAAAAGAAAAATTAGCCAGGCATGGCAGTAGGCACCTTTAATCCCAGCTACTCGGGAGACTGAGGCAGGAGAATTGCTTGAATCCAGGAGGTAGAGGTTACAGTGAGCTGAAATCGCACCACTGCACTCCAGCCTGGATGACAGACGAGACTCCCTTTCAAAAACAAAACGACAACAAAAAAACAAAAGTCCACGTCAAGAAACACAAAGAGAGATGGAGGAACTGTTCTAGATTCCAGGAAACGAGAGACAAAGGACAAACGGATGTAACACACAGGGCTGGGTTCTCTTTAGACACAAGGGACATTTGTGGGACAACTGACAACATCTGAGTAATAGCCTTGGCTTGGATAATAATGGAGACAGTCATAGAGAATAGAAAGTATATACACTGCGTATCATATAGGGTATAATAAACATCTCATAAATGTGATGCTATCATATGAATTTCCCGATTTCGAAGTGGAAAATGGTTATGTGTAAGAAGTCCTTGTTTATAGGAAATACACACTAAAGTGTTTGTGGGTGAAGAGGCATCATGTCTGCAACTTAACTCTAAGATGGTTCAAAGGCAAACTTGGGGCAGCGGTGCGGAGGGAGAAATAGTTATGGAGGGAGGGAGGAAGAAGAGAGGAGAAAGAGAAAACAAATGTGTAAATCAACACTGGGAAATTCAAGGGAAAGGTTTTCAAAAGAATTCTCTGTGGGAGGCCAAGGAGGGAGGTTGCCTGAGTTTGAGGCTGCAGCAAGGGTGTTCATGACACTGCACTCCAGCTGGAGACACAAGACTCTGTCTCAAAAACAAAAAATAATTCTCTGTATTACAGGTCGAGTATCCCTTATCCAAACATGCTGGGGACCACAGGGTTTCAGATTCTGCAGTTTTCTGAATTTTCGAATGTGTCTATTACACTTACTGGTTCAGCTTACTAATTCAAAATTCTGAAATCTAAAATCCTCCAGTGAGCACTTCCTTTGAGCCTCATGTTGGTGCTCAAAAAGTTTCAGATCTTGAAGCTTCTGGTTTCAGACTTTCAGATTAAGGATACTCAACCTATACTGAAACTTTTCCACATAGGAAGAACTATGTCAAGATAAACAGTCAAAAAAATGAAAGAAGGAAGGCTGAGCACGGTGTCTCACACCTATAATCCCAGCACTTTGGAAGGCAGAGGTGGGCGGATCACTTGAGACCAGGAGTTCAAGACCAGCCTGGCCAACATGGCGAAATCCCATTTCTACCAAAAATACAAAAAAAACTTTAACTGGCTGTGGCGGAGTGCACCTGTAATTCCAGCTACTTGGGAGACTGAGGCGTGGGAATTGCTTGAACCCAGGAGGAAGAGGCTGCAGTGAACCGAGGTTGCACCACTGCACTCCAACCTGGGCAACAGAGCAACACTCTGTCTCAAATAAAAAGAAAGAAGAGGCTGAGCGCCACGGCTCACGCCTGTAATCCCAGCACTAGGGGAGGTTGCAGTGGGCACATCACCTAAGGTCAGGAGTTCCAGATCAGCCTGACCAATATGGCAAAACCCTGTCTCGACTAAAAATGCAAAATATAGCCGGATATGGTGGCGGGTGCCTGTAATCCCAGCTACTGAGGAGGCTGAGGGGGAAGAATAGCTTGAACCCAGGAGGTGGAGGTTGCAGAGAGCCGAGATCACACCGCTCTCTCTACTCCAGCATGGTTGGCAAGAGCGAGACTCCATCTCAAAAAAAAGAAAGAAGAAAAACAAAAACAAATCCAGCGACCCCCAAGCACTGTAAGTTTCCATCCTTGGCTGGGTGGGAAGGAAGCAGCAGGACCTACCACAGCGAACTCGTCTCGGTCCAAGTGCCCAT
This sequence comes from Cebus imitator, assembly GCF_001604975.1. Taxonomy (NCBI): domain Eukaryota; kingdom Metazoa; phylum Chordata; class Mammalia; order Primates; family Cebidae; genus Cebus; species Cebus imitator. The sequence goes on from NW_016107595.1 coordinate 424,173, forward strand.
CCTTGTCGATGTCACTGAGGTCCCAGACCTGCAGGGGAGAGACCAACATGGGTTACTGTGGGAGGCAAGGACTGGGTGAGAGTGAGACCACCTGCCAGACCTCAAGACTGTCAGCCATGCGCTCACTGGAGTCAAGAGACGGCAGTCAACGGGCGTTTCAGAACCAGTCCACAGGCTCTCGGAAAAGCCATCGCCTGTGAAATACTGTCAACCACCAGATCCATGTTCTTTTTTTTTTTTAAGATGGGGTTTCACCATGATGGCCAGGCTGGTCTTGAACTGCTGACCTCAGGCGATCCACCCACCTTGGCCTCCCAAAGTGCTAGGATTACAGGCGTGAGCCACCGCGCCCAGCCAAGATCCACGTTCTGACAATCGTCATGATTATAATCATGGCCAAGGCTATACTTTAAACATAGCCTGAGTGTCTTCATTGTCTTGCAGAAACATCTTAGAAAAGACAGCTTTGATTGAGTTCAGGTGTTGCCCTAAACACCCACGTTCCCTCCTGCAAACCCCACCCTCCCTTGCATTCTCAGCTGGGCAGGGCTGTGGGCTCATGTCTGAGCAGGTCTGTGGGTCTCGCCTCCTCTCCCCAGCAGTGGCTGGTGAGACAGGTGTCAGGCCCACTCAGTGCACTGAAGAGGAGGCAGGCGGGCGTGGGCTCTGGACCGTGCCTAGAACACGTGCAGATCTCAAGCACCATTGCACTGCCAGCTTTCTGGCCCATGCCAGCCTTTCTGGATGGGCACACCTGCCTGCCAGGCCAACACTGGGCAGGCCGCCAGTGCCTGGAACTAAACAGATGCCCCCGGCTCTATCCAAGACACTTCATGTGTCAGCATCACCCCTCCCAGCCAATCACCAGGGCTTCAGTCTGGGCAGGTTTCTCACACCTGGGTCCTCCTCTCCACCTATGCTGCTTCGTCCAAGCTCAGGCCTCACCATGCCGTGCAGGCAAGAGCCTCCAGCTGGCCTCCCTATCCCAGTCTTGTCCCTCTGGCTACCACAGGGACTGCTCCAGAACACGCGCCTGACCCTGCCCTACCGTGATCCTCAGCCTGGCAGATGGGGCCCTGTCACCTGGCTGCTGCTGAGCCCCTGAGAGCAGCAGGCCCTGCACCCCAGCCCAGCCTCTTCAGATCCCATGGTGACCTGCACATGCTTTGCCAGGGAGCCAGGACTCTAACAGGCCTTTCGGGCTCCACAGTCCTCCCTCGGCCCAAGGTTCCCACCTTGGCACTGCTGCCCTTAAGGCCGGATCACTTCGGGGCGTGGGTCGTGCCATGCACTGTAGGGTGTTGAGCAGCATTCCTGGCCTTAACCCACCAGACGCCAGCAGCACCCGACCCTGGTGTGACAACCAAAAACGTCCCTAGACATTGCCCCTGGGGGACCGAAGTACCCAGAGGGAGCCCTGACCCTAACTGGCATGCCAGGCTATCTGCAGCCTCTGTGCCTTCGCTCAAGCTGTCCACATGCCCAGACTTCTGCCAGAGTTGCCCTCACCCTGGAGGATGTGACCAGGGGTACCTCTTCTAGAAAATCTTCCCCACCTGCCCTGCTCCCCTTGCTCGGGAGGGTCAGGGACCTCCCCCTCTACCACTACCCTCACTGGGCCGAGCTATGATTATCAGGGATGCAGTGGGAGGGGGGTGGTGTCCAATGGACAGGCCAGGCTCTGGGGACAGCTGCTCCAGAATGCACATGGGACTCTGCCCACCCCTGCCTGCAACAGGACCTCATCCCTTCTCCATCCACCCTTCCACAACTGTGCGACCAGAGTGACTTCCCATCTACCCTGAAGATCCGCTTCCCCATGTGAAAAATGGGTGGTGGAGGGGTGTGGGACACGGTCCGTAATAGGATGGCTCCAAGTGCTGGATGTGCGTCTTCATGCAGAGCACTAGGGCCCCGCCTGCACATACTAAGCCCTCGGTAACTAAGTCTTAGCATCTCAGCCATTACTTATTGGACTTCCTTGACGGTATCTAATCATCCTCACCTTCCCACTGCCCAGCACAAGGCATGGTCCACTGCAGGCTCAGAAAAATGCCTACTGAATGACTGACCAGATGCATGATGTGTGGGTGCCTGGATGCACAGATGGATGATGGCACGGATGCACGTGTGCTCGGATGAATGCATAAATACGAACTCACGGGGGCACAGCAGCATAGATGTACGAGTACACAGACACATGCACAGATGCGTGGATAAATACACTGCAGGGGCGTGTGCACACACAGATGAATGGATAATAGACAGGGATGCAGAGGAACATGGGTGCATAGATGCATGGATACAAAGGTGGCTGGGCACAGTGGCTCAGCCTATCATCCATCCCAGCAATTTGGGAGGCCGAGGCGGGTAGATCACCTGAGGCCAGAAGTTTGAGACCAGCCTGCCAACATGGTAAAACCCCGTCTCTACTAAAAATACGAAAATTAGCTGGGTATGGTGGCATGCTCCTGTGGTCCCAGCTACTCGGGAGGCTGAGGCAGGAGAATTGTTTGAACCTGAGAGGTGGAGGTTGCCGTGAGCCGAGATGGCACCACTATGCTCCAGCCTGGGCAACAGCCAGACTCTGTCTCAAAAAAAAAAAAAAATAACAATGGGCCAGGCGCAGTGGCTCACGCCTGTAATCCCAGCACTTTGGGAGGCTGAGGCAGGCAGATCACAAGGTCAGGAGTTTAGGACCAGCCTGGCCAACATAGTAAAACCCCATCTCTACTAAAAATACAAAAATTAGCCAGGCATGGTGGCATGCACCTGTAATCCCAGCTATTTAGGAAGCTGAGGCAAGAAAATCACTTGAACCCGGCAGGCAGAGGTTGCAATGAGCTGAGATCGTGACATTGCACTCCAGCCTGGGCAACACAGCAAGGCTCCATCTCATTAAAAATAAAAAGAAATAAAAAGATAAAGACACACATTCCAACATTCAGCATAATGGAACAGGGGAAAGCCCAGGTTGGGGAGCTTAAGGCTGAGCTCTATTGGTCCCAAAGCCCCAGGCAGCAATTTCAATTTTGAGTCCACCTCCTCATCTGTGAAATGGAAGGACTCTGGCACCTTCCCCAGGGCGGGGTGAGCACTGTGATTTGCACCCTGGGAAGCCCTGAGCCAGCCGGGATGGACCCACAGGAGCCCTGATGAAGCCCCTGATGGCACAGGGAGAAAACAGGGCAAGAGCCTCGTAAGCACCATGGGGAAAGCCACCAACGGTGGCTCCCACGCACAGCAGGGACACCAAGTGCGGAAGAACCAAGCCCACGGCCCACTCACCCGGCCCAGGACATCAAGAGGCAGCTTTGAGTTCATGAGGACCGGCTTGACCTTGTCTCCGGAGAGCAAACCATTGATGGGTAAGAGGCTTTCAAAAATCCCATCAAATTTGGCCTTTTCCTCCACCTAGTTGAAAAGAAATAGCTCGAGTGAGTAGGAGAGCGAGCCTTGTCTGAGTGTCCAGACCGAGCTCTGACCCAAAGCCGAGTGAAAATGGTCATGGATCCACCATTGCCCTTGGCTAAAAGCACAAAATGACCTTAGAACAGTCTCGACCCGTTGGTTTCCAAAGTGAACGTACGCCCTGAAGGAAACAGCGTTATAGCAACCCTGGATCTGGGAGCCAAGGTCCTCGGGAGGGAGGTCCTGGCCCCGGGTCTCACCCTTCGTCCTAGCTGCTGCCTGAATGGGGCAGGGGTCCCCCACAGTGGGGCAGTGTCTTTGCAGGGAGACAAAGATCACTCACTTGCCTCTGAGGAGCCCACTTGTACCAGAAAGACAAAAGTGTGAGCAGATGTTAGCGCTTGAGCAAATGATGATCAAAACCAACTTTAAATAAATACAGGAAGCCATCTGTTTCTTTTGAGACAAGAGTCTTGCTGTGTTTCCCAGGCTAGAGTATAGTGGCACGATCTTAGCTCACTGCAACCTCCGACTCCCAGGTTCACGCAATTCTCGTGCCTTAGCCTCCTGAGTAGCTGGGATCACGGGCATGTGCCACCATGCCCGGCTAATTTTTGTATTTTTGTAGAGTCAGGGTTTTGCCATGATGGCCAGGTGGGTCTCAAACTCCTGGCCTCAAGTGATCTGCCTGCCTCGGCTGCCCAAAGTGCTGGGATTACAGGTGTGAGCCACCAAGCCTGGCCATATACATGAAACCCTCCGTTTCTAATGGTAAATTAGTACATAAATAAGAATAACTCTTCGTGAACAGAGGGAAGGTACAGCATTAGGATGCAGAGTCGCAGCTCCTGCTGTTCTGAAAGATACAGTGCAGGTAGGCCATGAGTGAGGCAGCAGCTTCCAGTCCGTTCCACCCTCCAAAGGAAACAAGGCCCATGGTGAGTGGGACCCAAAGAGAGCACAGCTCTCGCAACCTGCTCGGCCACACACTGGAACTACTGGGAGCACTGAGAAAACACCCTCAACCAGTGTTCATCAACAGATGAATGCATAAGCAAAACGAGGTAGATCCAGGCAGCAGAACATCCATCAACCACAAAAAGGAAGTGAGTTCTGACACATACTACAGTGTGGACAAACTCTGAGGACAGCATGCTAAGTAAAATAAGCCAGGCACACACAAAATACAAATGCTGTATGAGGCTGGCACAGTGGCTCATGCCTATAGTCCCAGCACTTTGGGAGGCCAAGGCAGGGGGACTGCTTGAGCACAGGAGTTTGAGACCAACCTGGGCAACATGGTGAGACCCCATCTCTAAACATAAAAAACAAAAGCAAAAACAAACTAGGCCAGGCACAGTGGTTCACGCCTGCAATCCCAGCATTTTGGGAGGCCAAAGTGGGCAGATCACCTGAGGTCAGAAGTTCAAGACCAGCCTGGGCAACATGGTGAACCCCTGGTCTCTACTAAAAATACAAAAATTAGCTGGGCGTGGTTGTATGTGCCTGTAGTACCAGCTACTCAGGAGGCTGAGGCAGGAGAATCACCTGAACCCGGGAGGCGGAGGTTACAGTGAGCCAAGATCGCGCCACTGCACTCCAGCCTGGGCGAGAGAGTAAGGCTCCATCTCAAAAACAAAAAACAAATCCTGCATGATACCATTTATAGGCGGTCCCCTCCTCCCTAGGCAAATCCACAGTGACAGAAAGCAGAATGATGGGTGCCAGGGGCTGAGGGAGTGGGAGGTTCAGGTATAGAGTTTCAGTTTGGGAGGACAGAAAGTTCTGGAGCTGGATGGCGGTGATGGCTGCACATTGTGAATGTACTTAACATTCCTGACCTGCACTGTTAAAAGTCGTTAAGATGGTAAATTTTATGTGATATGTCTTTCAACCACAACAAAAACTTATAATTTCTCTCTCTTTTTTTTTAACCAATCCACTCCAGATGCTGGAAAAAACTTTTAATTTTTAAAAAGAAAAACCAAGACAGCACCCTCAGTCACAGAGGTGAGGTCACCGGCAGCTAGTGCACAGCTGTCCGTGCTGAGAAGCTGAGCGCTGCAGGTCTGTCTCGGGCGCCTGGGATCCTCTCCCAGCCATCGGACTTGCTGACTCAGTGCCTTCAGAAGCCCAGGAATGTTCACAACAGAAACAAACACTTGGCACTTCGGGCTTGTTCTTTCTGACTGTGGCTGTGAATGGAATACAGAATCTCTCTTGACCACAGTCCACCCCAATTACAGCGCCTGGTCCCGCGCTCCCTGACTCCTCTCTGCAAGGTCCCCAGGCCCCTCAGTCCCAGCTCTTCCAGTGAGGCCTGGACATAACCCCTGCTGGAAAAGAGCCATCACATATTAAAGAATAAGATCTCTTGGCGCTATTTCCCATGACAAAGTAGCTCTTTTTCTTTTTTTTGTGAGAATGAGTCGCTCTTTCGCCCAGGCTGGAGTGCAGTGGCGTGATCTTGGCTCACTGCAATCCCCGCCTCCCTGGTTCAAGCAATTCCCCTGCCTCAGCATCCTGAGTAGCTGGGATTATAGGTGCATGCCACCATGCCCAGCTAATTTTTTGTATTTTCAGTAGAGATGAGGTTTTACCATGTTGGCCAGACTGGTCTCGAACTCCTGACCTCAGGCAATCCGCCTGCCTCGGCCTCCCAAAGTGCTGGGATTACAGGCATGAGCCACCCACGCCTGGCCAAAGGAGCTCTTTTTCAAAGTCTGCACAATGTGCTGGGTGACAGGGAGAAACCCTTCACCACCGTAATCGCCACTGGCAAAGTGTTCGATGACAGAGGTGGCTGTATGACTCCTTGGCCACATGACACGTCTTCATGTCCTCTCCCTGCACAGATGCCCCCACCCAGCCCAGAACCTCTCCAAGAAGGAAACCAACCAACGGTGTAAACACGGGATGAAAGTGCTCGGGGCAGGGGGGTAGGTCTGCCTTTATTTGATAGTAAGAGTGTTACTGATGTCAGGATTGGAGCCACAAGCACGTGAGGAAATGCGGCAGTCTGAAAGCGAAGGGAAGGTGAGGAGGCCTCATGTTATCTGCGGGAACCACCCTCACTCCTTTAGAAAGAAATCTGTACTTAGAAGCCAGCCCTCGCTTTTTATTTCATCTTTCTGGAAGCAGTAGCACATCTTTCCAGCCACAACATCCTCTGTTTTAAAAATAACACTTCCAGTGCTGAGGGAAGCTTTTCAGAAAGCAATCAGAACGTCAGGGAGGAAAGATCCGTAGCATGCAAAGTGGCTGGAAAAACGCGAGAAAGCAAGGAACACATTTGGGGGTCCACGTGCTTGCGAGCTCTCACGTTTCCTCTTCTATTCTGAATAAGCAACACAAGCAGCAAAAACCACAGAACGTGACCTAAAGATGCAAGATTTAAACTGCAGCCTTTTAAGAATCCAACTCCTGACACTTAGCTAGTTGTCCCGGTAGACAACTCCCCATTACAGTGAAAGGCCACAGCCTTTGTAAAATGTGTTCATCTGAAGAGGTGTTGCATCCAAGGGCTGCGGGCACTCAGACGGAGACAGAAGAGCTGACGCAATCATCCTATAAAATGTTCTCAACAACATCAAGCTAGAGCAATTCCAGAACAACTGCTGGAAGAATTCTATCTGAAGGACAGCCAAGGAGCTGTCCCCGTTCACTTACCCTCACAGCCCAGTGGGCCTCTGCAGAGGGCGGCGTGACCATCAGAGGGCTGCTGGTGTCGTGCTGAGAAGAGACAGAAACATTCCTTTGTGGCTGGCACAGAATTAAATCATAGGAGGGTGGGTTTGCTGAAAAGGATACACGTTTCAAAGTGCTTTCAAAAAAGTAAAGACTTCAAAAAGTTAAACACAGAATCACCACATGACCCAGCAATTCCACTCCTAGGTATTCACTCAGAAGAATTAAAAGCGAGTGTTCAAACAAAGCCTTGTACATGCATGCTTGCAGCAGCATTCCTCACGACAGTCAACAGGGTGGCAATAACCCACATGTCCACAGAGATGAATGGATAAAGTGTGGTCCATCCACACAATGAAGTACAGAAGCACTGATCCATGCTAAAACACAGATGAACCCTGAAAACACGATGCTGAGAGACAGGCCACACACGAAAGACCATGTTATAGAATTCCACTGATATACAATGTCCACAACAGGGAAATCTGTTGACAGAAATCAGATTAATGGCTGCCAGCGACTAGGAGCGGGGAGACAAGGGGTGATTACTGAATGTGGGTGGGGTAATCCCCTTGAGGGACCAGAAGAAGGTAATGACTACACAACACTGTAAATGTGCGAAATACCTCTGGATAGTTCACTTTAAAATGATTGATTTTCTATTATGTGGATTCCATCACAATAAAAAAGGCAAGCTAGAGAAAACATGGAGATACATGTGTGCATACACACATGCACATACACATGCACATGCATGTGGCATTAGAAGAATGTGAACTTGAAGGGCTTGGACACTCACGAATTTAGGCGGCGGCATACTCAAATTCAGATTGCTCAAGGTCACTTCATGGCCACTCTGTGCACAGGCCACCAGTCTCAGTGCAACATAGAAACCCTGCAAGACCAAAGAAAGGGAAGGAGTGAAGAGCATATCTCCAGTGAGGGTAGGGGGCGCTGTCTCTAACAGCAGGCTTCAGGAAAGAAGGCGTCCACTTTAACAATGAAGACTGTCCATGCCACCGGGCATGCTGGCTCACATCTTATAATCCCAGCACTTTGAGAGGCCGAGCCAGGTGGATCACCTGAGATCAGGAGTTCGAGACCAGCCTGGCCAACACGGTAAAACCCCGTCTCTACTAAAAATACAAAAATTAGCCGGGCGTGGTGCTGCATGCTTGTAATCCCAGCTACTCAGGAAACTGAGGCAAGAGAATCACTTGAACCCAGGAGGCGGAGGTTGTAATAAGCCGAGATTGCACCATTGCACTATAGCCTGGGTGGCAAGAGTGAGGCAAAAAAACAAAAACAAAAACAAAAGACTGTCTATGCAAAAACTCCCTGGAACATTAGGTTAAACTGTACTCACCTTGGGGACATCGCTTAAATGAATATACTAAAACGGACTTATCTGGCTGGACGTGGCTGCTCATGTCTGTAGTCATAGCACTTTGGGAAGTCAAGGCAGGTAGATCACCTGAGGTCAGGAGTTTGAGACCAGCCTGGCCAACATGGTGAAACCCGGTCTCTACTAAAAATACAAAAATCAGCCAGGTGTGGTGGCAGGTGCCTGAAATCCCAGCCATTTGGGAGGCTGAGGCAGGAGAATCACTTGAACTCACGGGGCAGAGGTTGCAGTGAGCCAAGATCACGCCACTTCACTCCAGCCTGGGTAAATGAGCGAAACTCCATCTCAAATAAATAAATTAATTAATTAACTAAAATGGACTTATTCCACTGCATCTGGAGCTCTGTAAAATTTCAGATGCATGTATTTTCCAAAAATTATGAGCTCCCAACATTTAGGAAAGGTTAGATTGTATAAAGCAGCAAAGTTAACACGGACAAATGATGGACCAAATATGTGTCGAATTTTTGTTTGTTTCAGAGATAGGGTCTCACGCTGTCACCCAGGGTGCAGTGACACAATCAGTTCACTACAGCCTCAAATTCCTGGGCTCAAGCGATCCACCTGCCCCAGCCTCCTGAGTAGCTGGGACCACAGGTGTGCACCACTGTGTCTAGCTAAGTTTTTATTTATTTATTTAGAAGTGGGATCTCACTATGTTGCCCCGGCTGGTCTCAAATTCCTGTCCTCTTGCCTTAGCTTCCTGAGTAGCTAGGATTACAGGTATGAGCCACTGCACCTGGCTATGTGTTGAATTTTTCAAAAAGCAGTCTGAAATACACACAGTTAGTGAGAAATCTGTCTCTGTGGTTCCCCACGATTCCCTGGGCCTTGCCGAACAAAGCATCCTCCACCCACCCCCAGCAGCCTGACATGGACTCCTCCCCCGACACCAGAAGAAGCTGAACCAGGCTGTCAGGGGCCTCCCCTCCTAACCCAGGACCCACCACACACAGGCTCAGTGG
>NW_016107595.1:433716-435301 GCF_001604975.1 Cebus imitator
AACCTCCGCCTCCCGGGTTCAGGCAATTCTCCTGCCCCAGCCTCCTGAGTCGCTGGGATTACAGGCACGCGCCACGATGCCCAGCTAATTTTTTGTATTTTTAGTAAAGACGGGGTTTCACCATGTTGACCAGGATGGTCTCGATCTCTTGACCTCGTGATCCACCCGCCTGGGCCTCCCAAAGTGCTGGGATTACAGGCTTGAGCCACCGCGCCCGGCCACTGTTTTTTTTTAATTGATTAACTGGCCTAAGAACATGGATAACTTTAAAGCTATAAATACTGTTAGCAGTTTTAAATGGGTCTTCAAATAGATAAGCACTAGGATCGGCCTTTCTCAGCCTGCTGTCCTCAGAAGCCCTTGCAGAATGCAGAGGATACAGGGATGTTGAGAAAAGGGGACCTTTCATCCCTGCAAGGTCTGAGAATAGAGAAAATTTAATAAATAAATAGTAAAGAAAAAAAATTCTTTCCAAAGATCTCTCAACTTCTATTTGAAAAAAAAGAAGAAAGAAAAGAAAATGGGATTAAGTAAGTTTAGGGGAACTGTATTAAATAATGTCAAATTTCTTTTCCATAGGAATTCTCAGAATCTTTAACACATGAGGCCAGGCGCGGTGGCTCACACCTGTAATCCCAGCACTTAGGAAGGCCAAGATGCAAGAACTGCTTGAGCACAGTTCAGACCAACCTGGCCAACACAGTGAGACCTTGTCTCTACATAAAATAATACATTAGCCAGGTATGGCAGTGCGTGCCTGTGGTCCTGGGTACACGGGAGGCTGAGGTAGAGGATCACTTGAGCCCAGATGGTCGGGGCTGCAGTAAGCTGTGATTGTACCAATGCACTCCAGCCTGGGAAACAGAGCAAGCCTCAAAAAATAAAAAAATAAAAAAACAATAAAAAACAAAACAAAAAACAACGCAGACAGGCACCATGAACCTCAAAGAAGGGGGGTACAAGTGAAGGGGCCTTACTAACAGACTGGATCATAAGCCATGGCACAGCACAAACAAGATCCCTTCTAACAAAACGGCCATCTACGGCCACTTAAAATCACTAATCAGTACAGGCTGCGTATCCCTCATCCCAAATGCTTGGGATCAGAAGAGTTTCCGATTTCAGATTTTTTTTTTTTTTTTTTCAGATGGAGTTTTCACTCTGGAGGCTGAGGCATGAGAATCTTGTAAATCCAGGGGGCAGAGGCTGCAGTGAGCTGAGATCATACCATTGCACTCCAGCCGGGGCAAGAGTGAAACTATCTAAAAAAACAAAACCAAAAAAACCTCTTATTAAGGCCTTTAGTCAAAGTTACACCAGTCAACTTTGTTACATTAATAACACCAGTTATTAATGCACAGTGGCTCATGCCCATAATCCCAGCATTTTGGGAGGCTGAGGCGGGCACATCACCCGAGGTCAGGAGTTCGAGACCAGCCTGGCCAATATGATGAAAACCCATCTCTATTAAAAATGCAAAAATTGGCCGGGCGCGGTGGCTCAAGCCTGTAATCCCAGCACTTTGGGAGGCCGAGGCGGGTGGATCACGAGGTCAAGAGATCAAGACCATCCTGGTCAACACGGT
>NW_016107595.1:435681-443143 GCF_001604975.1 Cebus imitator
AAAAAAAAAAAAAAAAAAAAAAAACCACCAATGTTACTTTCTAGCTCTGATCACTGTGCTGTGGTTATGTAAGATGCCATCACTGGGGAGAGCTGGCAAAAGATACACAGTAACCCTCTAAGCTATTTGTGCAACTTCCACAAGAGATTAAGACTATTTCAAATAAAAAGTCTGGACAACACTTTAATCACATGTAAGGCTACAAAACATTAAAAGATATGCTAGCCATGAAAGATGGCTCCGAGTGTTTTAAAGACCTTTATTTCAAAATGAAAACTTCCCGTCTGACAACTGTGTTCATGCCTAGTAATACTTGACAGTGGAGGAACGTGGAAGGAGGCGAGGAGGTTGCCCAGCCTGGGGGCTCTGCTGAGCCCCTCCACTTGCTCTGTGTACATGTATATATACCTGTTTGTCCAAGAACCCTTTACCTTCTGGGTCGGCCAAGTCCCATATCTGTGGAAACACAAAAACGCTCATAAGCATGACTGCTGATCACTGTCCACGCATTAACAAAAACTAGAGCCGCCACCACCGCACCACCAGCCCTGCAAACCAACGGTCTTATGGGGCAGGAGTGACTGTCCCCAGGTTGCCCTGCAGATGAAGAGGCCAATTCAGAGCAGGTGAATGATCTACCTGCCCAGGGGCGCATAGCCGCTTGGTGGCGGGGCCTGGAGAACATCCAGGTGCACTCAGCTCACAAGCCAAAGGTGTTTATGACAGCCTTCTTCTACCAACAAAAGTCTACAAGCTATCAAGACCCCAAAAGTCCTCAGGTCTCTTATCTGCTACCGAAGTACTAGTGGAGGCTACCACCTGGACATCTGGATCCACCAGCTGCAGCCTGAGAGGTCTGCAGTGACCAAGCCAACTCCCCAGGAGGCACGGCCCCAAGGAAGGGGGCCTGCACAGGCTGGCCCAGGGACCTGCTGGGGGGAGCTGTGAGGGCGGCCACAGAAGAGAAATCAATATTCATCTTCACATACCTTCCCAAGGGTAATGTCCGAGAGGCCAGACTTCTTTAGAAAAAGCGCAGCTTCACTCGCCCCCACCCTCCCTGTGTATGCCGGATCAACCTGAGATGGGAGAGCAAGAGGCGAGATCACTTTTCAGGAAATGCAGCAGCAGGTGAAGCGGCACCCGCCACGCTGACTGTCCACTGACAGTGAACAGAAAAGGACAAAAGGCCGCTCAGCTGGGCTTCTATTCTGTACTGTGCTTTCAGGTCAGGCACGCTCTAGTTCCATCTGAAAAGATAGCGGCTAAACTCACCTGCTTGTAATAAGATTCATACAACGAATTTCCAGTGGGAATCTGTAAACAAAACCATAGATACTGGTCAAAGGTGAACACACCCCCTTGGGGGAAAGAAAAGGGTTGCCCCCTCAATTTTGTCATGACCAAAATATATGATGATAGTAAGAGTCAAAATGCATGCACTTCAAACATCCTTCGAACACAGAATTCTGTTTATCTTCAGACACAGATGTTATTATGCTTACCCAATTTAGAAAAAGTAAACTTAACGTTCTTTAATAAATCCTAATTCTAGGCAAACAATACAGTCACTCAGGAAACAGCAGCAGCAGCCCAGTGTCAATTTCTATTCAATGAGCAAAGGGATTTCAGCTCTTGGAGAGCTCACAGGGAAAAGATACTCTATCCTGTGAGATTGTTCTCTGGCTCCAGAAACAGAAGAGGAGTTTCTAAGGCATCATCATGAATCACCAGCCATGCAAGCTTCTGACCAGTTTCCCTGCCCTCGGTCTGGTTCTCACCCACCCTATCCACCCTCCTCCAGCTACCTGAGTGCTCACAGATGTGCACTGACCAGCCCCCACCCAGAGAGTGCTGGCTAGTGATGGCTCCCACCATGGCAGGAAGGAAGTGCAGTGTCCTCACTTGGCGCTAAAGATATTCCACTTCCCAACCCCTTAGAGCCCCAAGACATTGCTGTTCAGAGGTCACTTCCTCATCTAGGGTCGCACAGCTAATCTGGGCCACCAGAGGACACACCTGCATCCAGCCTGGCAGGCGGCCCAGTCTAGACACTTCCTATCGTGTCCTGACCTCAGCAAGACATCACCCAGGGGAAAGGAGGGGCACCCAGGGGAGTGTGCCAACCCAGTGGGGAATTAGGCAGCCCCTGAAATGCTGGTTGTAAAAGTTTACGCCTGTTGATGTTTACTGAGGTAAAAAAGCAGCACACAAGCCTGCCGCTGATGTAATAAGCAATAAAAGTGAAGAATGCACACTGACGCCTAATTATACAGAACTGATGTAGAAAACAGCTGAAGAGAATATAACTGGGCAGGGAAAAGAGGACTGTCAGGAGGGCAGGATTACAGTGTTTATCCAACAAATTCTCAGACTGCTGCTGTATGGTTTCTCACAATGAATACAACCAGGGGGACGCAGGTTCCTTCCAGTTATGGTCTTTGGATTTGAACCAATATACTCCCACCAATTCCATATTGTTGTAATACAAAGGGTCATTTCAAGTTAAAAATAATGCCCTGTCCAGGCCTGGTGGCTCAAGCCTGTAATCCCAGCACTTTGGAAGGCCGAGGCAGGCGGATCGCCTGAGGTCAGGAGTTTGAGACCAGCCTGGCTAACATGACAGAGTGAGATCCTAGCTCTACAAGGCGTGGTGGTGAGCACCTGTAATCCCAGCTACTCAGGAGGCTGAGGCAGGAGAACTGCTCGAACCCGGGAGGCAAAGGTTGCAGTGAGCAGAGATCACGCCACTGCACTCCAGCCTGGGTGACAAGAGCGAGACTCCATCTCAAAAAGAAAAAGAAAAAAAATAAAATAATAATGCCAGGGTTACGGTCAGCTTCTCTGGGGGACACCACAACACCTATGAATGTATAAAGAAGTGAAAGTTATAATCCTAGCACTTCGGGAAGCTGAGGTGGGCGAACCATGAGGTCAGGAGTTCGAGACCAGTGTAGCCAACATAGTGAAACCCCTTCTCTACTAAAAATACTAAAAGTTGAAAGCAACTGGAGCAGTACGGAGTTCAACAGCAGGTTTCCAAGATGCCGCCCAAAGGAAAAAGTGGTTCTGGAAAAGCGGGGAAAGGGGGAGCAGCCTCTGGGAGTGACAGTGCTGACAAGAAGGCTCAAGGTCCCAAAGGTGGTGGCAATGCAGTAAACGTCAGACACATTCTATGTGAAAAACATGGCAAAATCATGGAAGCCATGGAAAAGTTAAAGTCTGGGATGAGATTCAATGAAGTGGCTGCACAATATAGTGAAGATAAAGCCAGGCAAGGGGGCAACTTGGGTTCGATGACCAGAGGGTCCATGGTAGGACCATTTCAAGAAGCAGCATTTGCCTTGCCTGTAAGTGGGATGGATAAGCCTGTGTTTACAGACCCACCAGTTAAGACAAAATTTGGATATCATATTATTATGGTTGAAGGAAGAAAATAAAATCATATGAAAGACTGAATAAGTTTTATACATTTTGTTTCTTTAAAAGGTATTGGGTATTCTTTTGAGCTGGAGTTGCAAGGAAATACAAAAATTTTTAAAAAGAAAAAAAAAAAAAATACTAAAAGTTAGCCAGGTGTGGTGGTGGGCGCCTGTAATCCCAGCTATTCGGGAGGCTAAGACAGGAGAACTGCCTGAATCCAGGAGCGTGGAGGTTGCAGTGAGCCGAGATTACACCACTGCACTCCAGCCCAGGCAACAGTGCGAGGCTCCGTCTCGAAAAAAAAAAAAGAAGTGAAAGTACAGAGAAAAATATCACGACAAAATGAAAATAGAAGGAAAATAGCATAAAGATCTGCAAGGGGAGAGGAGAAAGTCAAAACAAAAAGAGGAAAAGAAAGGGGGAAACGCTGAAAAGGCAGAAAAAACACTAGAATAACTTGAAAAAGCAAGAAGACCCAGAGATTTAGGAGCCATTATTTTAAAACAAAAACGCCACAAAAAAGACAGGAGGTAAATGTATAGCAATGGCAGCCTCCGACTGGTTGCCCTCCTCGTGCCTGGAGGCCTTGATACCGTCCCCAGGGGAGTGGTACCGGAAGGACCTGGAGTGGCCGTCACGCTTAGCTTCTTACAACCTCGTTAGATGACAGCGTCCAGCGATCACACCTGTGTTGCCTCTTGGGTTCAAACTCCAGCTTGTTTCCAACATATGTGTCCCCAGAGGAAGAAGACCCACAGAAAGAAGGCCAAGGCAGGCAGGCTGTTTGTCACCTGTCAGTAAAGGTGACAGTGGTCGGGTACAGACAGCAAACAGCACATCACCTGCCATGGGTTCACAGACTCCAGAGGCCCTCACTTTAGATGACAAAGGTGCCCTTCCTGCCAAAGATCAGAGAGGTTCAGATCTGACTGAAGTACATGTCCAGTCGAATTTTTGTTTTTTAAGACAAGGTCTTGCTCTGTCGCCCAGGTTGGAGTATAGTGGCACAATCTCAGCTCATTGCAACTTCTGCCTCCTGGATTCAAGTGATTCTCCGGCCTCAGCCTCCCCAGTAGCTGGGACTATAGGCATGCATCACCATGCCCAGCTAATTTTTGTATTTTTAGTAGAGGCGGGGTTTCACCATGTTGGCCAGACTGGTCTCGAACTCCTGACCTCAGGTAATACGCCTGCTTTGGCCTCCCAAAGTGCTTGGATTATGGGCATGAGGCATCTTATGAGAAGCAAGGGAAAAAGGTTTCTAAGCTACTGTGATTCCAGTGGGAAAAAAAGAGTTCAGTCTTTGAGGCATGCAGGGTTATTAAATATCTGCTCCAACTTCCCAGGAGCTACTGAGCAACAAGATCCACAACCAAGAGAAACAAGGCCTGGACTAATCCAGAAGAGTTGCTGAAGACAGCCCGGAGCTCCAGCTTCTGCCCATTCCTGCTAAGGGCCCATCCGTAAAGATGGCTGGAACACCTCATGACCACCGGATGTCACTCTCGAAAGACCTAAAGCTGAGGGCGTACTACGGTCCAACCACTGCTCATCACTACAGGAGTACACTTGGGTAACCTAGAGCAATGACAGTGACCAGAGGTTTCCATCTAATGCCACATATGTCAGGTACTGCAAAAGCCGAACGGGAAGAAAGAAGGGAAAACACCAGGCCCCAACTGCCACTTCCTTTTATGCCAGGCTTCTTCTTGGGAATGGTGGAGTCACACCTGCAGGCTGCCCCAATATGTCATTGAGACAGAGCTGAAGATGCATGTTGCTAATGACACGAATCCCCCAGCCCCGGGCAGTCAGTCACTAGCCCGTGTGCAGAGACCTCTTGGCCTCCAAAAGGAAGACTCACAGCTACTGGGAAAGAGCCCTCTGTGTGCTGATAGCAGCCGCTGGAGCTGCTCACCCATGTCTGCCTCCAAAGTGAGTGTGGGGCCAAGCCCAAGGCAAAGGCAGAAAGGAGAACCAGGCCTGCAGCCTAAGAGGCTGTAGGTGGCACCAGGATGGCTGCAGGATTGGAAGGAAGTGCGACGGAGCTGACCCAATGGTGTTCTCCCTCCCCAGCCCACTGTGCTAAAACGCCATCTTCGCCTCTGCATTGTCTGAATTATTGATGAGGTTCAATGCAGCTTTCGGCTCGGTCTTTCAGCTGCTATTCCTGTCTTAAAATGCTAAGAGACATCAGGCAAAGTTCCTGTGGCCTCCTGACTTATCCTTCAGCCCAGAAACAATTTACAAGTGGGATGACAGGGAGAGGGGCAAGTGGAAAAGGACAAGTTCACATCCTCCTGCTGTGAGGGTTTTAAACACCACAATTCACACAGTGCCTGTGATTGTAACCCGGACAGCAGCTGCGATGGAGAAACCCAGCAGAGCCACCCGGCGGAGAAACTGTCTCAGGACCGTGTTCTAAGGACTCCTGAGCAGAGTCCACACAACTCTGATCCCCGCACACAGCCAAGACCAGGACACCTCCTACGTCTTCACGCCTGGCCGCCTCCTTGCGTCAACTCTCACTCTGCCAGCCAAGTATGCACTCTTACGCACAACAAAGCAATGGTCATCAGCCTTGTTTCAAAATGACTTTTGGAAAGCAAACCATTTTCACAATCCATTAAAATGTTCAGAGAAGCACCTACAATCCCTTGCTTCATATCCAGTTCCTCTTACCCTCCCAACAATGCCCACGGGCAGGTAGTTACTAGTCCCAGTTGCCAGGTGGGAAAACTGAGTTTGCCCTGCCCAGGACCACAACAGCCAATGAGCAGTAGTCCACGAAGCAGCCAAGATGGGTGGTCCTGGAGTCAGACCCTCACCTATTGTGCACCCTGCAACGACAGCCCAGGTGTCACAGAGCTGGGCACCTGGCCACAGGACAGCCTCACGCATATGCTGGCCTGGGGAAATGCACATCCATGACGACGTGATGGTGTACTTCATTAAACAGGAGTGGTCAAAAGGCAACACTCAATTTGAGTATATAAATGGACTTGAAAGTCAGTGTTTTTGACGGACTGCCATTTCCCCGGGAAAGCTGAGGCCCCATAATGGCTGTGTTTTTCAACGTCACTGCCAAGTTTTGCAGGAAGTTAGGCACGTAACACTGAAACACATCTCCGTCTGAGTTCCTGCTTAGAAAAACACACGGATGCAAAAACGTAGCCCAGAATAGAGCTTGCTTGATAATCCTTGCCTTTCTGCCTTCCCCTTAGAGGCCCCCATGGGCCTTGCACAACCATCACCCCCCATGTGCCCGGGCCTCCTGGCTGCCCAGCCCACGTTCTGTGGGAGAGGTAACCTGGCTTAGTCATGTGGCAAGCACGTGGCAGAACTGGGACTTGACTCAATAGCATTCAAAAGGCATCAGGGAAACACTGGGACACGTCTAACCTTCCTGGACTGGACGCATAGCTCTCTGCAACTGCCCCTCAGAGGTTTCTACACCAGAGCTAAGGTAAATGTTACCAAGAGAAGGAGAATACTTGGCAAGTGAGAAAGAGAGCTTTTCCAAATCGAAAGGGAAAAGACATCTCAATTAAAAATGAGCGAAGAGAAGGCAATTCAGAAAGAAGAGATGCAGCAAAGTCAGAAAGAAACATTCCACCTCGCTAGTAATTTAAGTATTACAGGGCCAGGCGCAGTGGCTCACACCTGTAATCCCAGCACTTAGTGAGGCCAAGGCGGGCAGATCACCTGAGGTCAGGAGTTCGAAACCAGCCTGGCCAACATGGTAAAATCCTGTCTCTACTAAAAATACAAAAATTAGCTAGGCGTGGTGGTGCACGCCTGTAATCCCACTATTCAGGAGGCTGAGGCAGGAGAATCACTTGAACTCGGAAGGCAGAGGTCACAGTGAGCCCAAATCATGACACTGCACTCCAGCCTGGGCAATAGAGCGAGACTCTGTCTTTATTTTATTTTATTATTATTATTTTTTTGAGATGGAGTTTCGCTCTTGTTACCCAGGCTGGAGTGCAATGGCGCGATCTCGGCTCACCGCAACCTCCGCCTCCCGGGTTCAGGCAAT
>NW_016107595.1:444458-459605 GCF_001604975.1 Cebus imitator
AAAAAAAAAAAAAAAAAAGTAAAAGAACATGGGCAAAAGATCTGAAGCCAAAAAGACCTTTTAACAAAGAGGAAATATAGCAGATGACAAAAAAAAACATATGAAAATATGTTCAACATCATTAGCCAATAGGAAAATGCAAATTAAAACCACAGTGAGATGCTACTACACGCCTATCAGAGTGGCTAAAATAACAAATAGTGACAACATCAAATGCTGGTGAGGATGCAGAGAAACTGGGCCACTCACACGCTGCTGATAGGAAGGTAAAAAGGTACAGCGACTCTGGAAACAGATTGGCAGTTTAAAAACAAAAACAAAAACAAACCACTAAACACAAAACTACCATCTGACCCAGCAGCAGCTGTCCTGGGCATTTACCCGGGAGAAATGAAGAGTGATGTTTATACTATGTCCTGTATGCAGTGTTGGCCGCAGCTTTATCTGTCACTGCTCCAAACTGGTAACACCCCAGATGTCCTCCAATAACTGAGTGGTTCAACAACTCATGGGCCAAGCACACCATGGAATACTACTCAGCAATGAAAAGGAATGAACTGCTGATACACGCGTGCAATAACCCGGATGGATCTCCAGAGAATGATGCTGAGTGAAGAAGGCCAAGCCTCAAAGGTTACATACTGAATAATTCCATTAGATAACATCATTAAAATGATAAAATTGTAGAAATGAACACAGCGGCCGGGCACGGTGGCTCACGCCTGTAATCCCAGCACTCTGGGAGGACGAGGCGGATGGATCACCTGAGGTTGGGAGTTTCAGACCAGCCTGACCAACGTGGTGAAACCCCATCTCTACTAAAAATACAAAAAATTAGCCAGCACTGAGGCACATGCTTCTAATCCCAGTTACTTGGCAGGCTGAGGCAGGAGAATCACTTGAACCCAGGAGGAAGAAGTTGCAGTGAGCCAAGATCACGCCATTGCACTACAGCCTGGGCAACAAGAGCAAAACTCTGCCCTCAAAAAAATAAAAAATAAAAAGAAATAAACAGAGTGGTGCTTGCCAGGAATAAGCAAGAGATGGGCTGGGAAGCAAGTGGGTGTGGCTATAAAAGGGCAACAGGAGAGACATGTTCTGTATCTGGCTATCAACAACACCCTATCTCTATAAAACAATGGAAAAAAAAAACAGAACTCAGGAGGCTAAGGCAGGAGGATCGCCTAAGCCCAGGCGTTCAAGACTGCAGTGAGCTATGATTGTGTGCTACTGCACTCCAGCCTGGGCAACAGAGCTGTCTCTTGAAAAGAAAAAAAAGCTTTCAAACCTTGATTCTGTGCTCTCATGCCCTCCATGGTCCATGTCATTCACCCTGCTGCTTTGCTTCATGTCTGAACTCTCAGGGGTCGTTCTATTGCTTCTTGGTTCCCCTCCAGGGCAGGGACTGCAGGCCTTATTGCTGTGCACTGCCCCACTGTAGGCACTGAGCCCCAGGCATGTCCATCTTCTTCTTTTTTTTTTGAGTCAGAGTCTCGCTGCGTTGCCAGGCTGTAGTACAGTGGCACGATCTCAGCTCACTGCAACCTCCGCCTCCTGGGCTCAAGTGATTCTCCTGCCTAAGCTTTTCAAATAGCTGAGATTACAGGTACGCGCCAACACACCTGGCTAATTTTTGTATTTTTAGTAGAGACAAGGTTTCACCATGTTGGCCAGGCTGATCTCAAACGCCAGACCTCAGGTGATCCACCCACCTCGGCCTCCCACAGTGCTGGGATTACAGGTGTGAGCCACCACACCCAGCCAGGGCATGTCCAACTTCTACTGGTCTTGCAAGGTGGTCATTTGGGTCCCCAGAGAGAATCCATCACCCTTCCTTCAGATCCTGAACACAGTCACCATCATCATCAATATCCTGGATGCAATACTGTACCGCCATTATGCAAATGTGACTTTGGAGGAAACTGGATAAATGGTACAAAGATTCTCTCCTTTTCTTTTTTTTTTCTGAGACAGAGTCTTGCTCTGTTGCCCAGGCTGGAATTACAGGTGTGAACCACCGCACCCAGCCAGATTCTCTTACGACTGCAGGTGAGTCTACAATAATATCAAAATGAGAAGCTTTGTTTTCTCTTTAGAGACTTAGGAGACCTAACAACCAAATGCAAGGTGACATCTGCAGACGATCAGGGAAATGTGAATATGGTACTGGTATCAGATAACACCAAAGGCGCCATTGTTAGTTGTGTGAGGTGTGATAAGGCATTTGTGGTTATGTAAAGAAAAACTGTCTTAACTGTTAGAGGTGCATGTTGAAATATAATTTTTTTTTTTTTTTTTTTTGAGACGGAGTCTTACTCCATCACCCAGACTGGAGGGCAGTGGCGCAATCTCGGCTCACTGCAGCCACCACTCCCTGGTTCAAGCAATTCTCCTGCCTCAGCCCCCTGAGTAGCTAGTATTTACAGGTGCCTGCCACTGTGCCTGGCTAATTTTTGTATTTTTAGTAGAGACGGGGTTTCACCATGTTGGTCATGCTGGTCTTGAACTCCTGACCTTGTGATCTACCCGCCTCGGCCTCCCAAAGTGCTGGGATTACAGGTGTGAGCCACTGCACCCGGCTGAAATACAATTTCTAAGATTTATTAGCTGGGCTTGGTGGTGTACACCTGCAATCCCAGCTACTCTGGAGGCTGAGGCAGTGGAATCGCTCAAACCCGGGAAGCGGAGGTTGCAATGAGCTGAGTTCATGCCACTGCACTCCAGCTTGGCAACAGATGGAGATTCCGTTTCAAAAACAAAACAAGGCCAGGCATGGTGGCTCACACCTGTAATCCCAGTACTTTGGGAGGCGAAGGGTGGCGGATTACAAGGTCAGGAGTTCGAGAATAGCCTGACCAAAACGGTGAAACCCTGTCTCTACTAAAAATACAAAAATTAGCTGGGCGTGATGGTGCGTGTCTATAATCCCTGCTACTGAGGAGGCTGAGGCTGGAGAATTGCCTGAACCCGGGAGGCAGAGGTTGCAGTGAGGCAAGATCATACCATTACACTCCAGCCTGGGCAAAAGGAGTGAAACTCCATCCCAAAACAAAGTCAAAAACAGGAGCCAGGCGTAGTGGCAAATGCCTGTAGTCCCAGCTACTTGAGAAGCAGGAATTCCAGGCTGCAGTGAGCTGTGCTCACTGAGCCTGTGAATGGCTACTGCACTTCAGCCTGTAGAACACAGCAAAATGTCACCTGAAAAAAAAAAATCTAGGAACTAAAAATATATATGTAAGTGGGGGAAATGATCAAAGGATGGTGCAAAGAAATCTGCAAAATGTTGGTAACTGTTGCAAATGGGCGGTGGGTACATGGGAATTCGTTAAACCCTTCTCTCTACATTTATTTTATTATTTTATTTTTTTCATAGAGACAGAGACTTGCTCTGTCACCCAGGCTAGAGTACAGTGGTCCTATCATAGCTCACTGTAGCCTCGACCTCCTGGTCTCAAACGATCCTCCTCCCTCAGCCTTCCAGGTAGCTGGGACTATAAGTGCATGCCACCACATCCAGCTAATTATTTTTTTATTATTATTATTTTTTGCAGAGACGGGATCTCGCTTTGTTGCCCAGGCCAGTCTCTAAGTCCTGGGCTCAAAAGATCCTCCCACCTTGGCCTCCCATGGTGCTGGGATTACAGGCGTGAGCATGCCCAGCCATTGATTTTAATGTGTTTAAAGACCACCATTTGGTGTGCTTCTGCCTTGGCAAGCACCCTAATGGCACAAGTTGGGTAAGGTTTAAGAGTGACAAATTAACAGAGCTTGGTCACAGACAGGATCTTGCTTTTGTCAAACAATAAAAACGGGCATTCCTTTAAAACACACACAAGTGTGCCCTACTATGGCTACAAGGTCTGCCCC
Source organism: Cebus imitator (assembly GCF_001604975.1). NCBI lineage: Eukaryota > Metazoa > Chordata > Mammalia > Primates > Cebidae > Cebus > Cebus imitator. Next base: position 448,326 of record NW_016107595.1, read on the forward strand.
TGGGAGACCGGTAAGTTATGCAGGAGGGCAGGAAGGGCAAGAGGGTTCGCTGTTTTCCCTTCTTGAGGGCACAAACGCAGACTCAGAGCACTGGAAACAGCAGAGGACTGGTGAAGCCGCAGTAAACTGCTGAGCAGGTCAAACAGAATGTTTACACCTGGGGTACAATCTTCATCAGCTTGCTAAGTGAGAAGGGTGCGATCTAGCGGGTACAGTGTGACCCAGCTTATAAGCACACAGCGTCTTATCACCGAGACATCAGAACCTGGTGGGATAGGGCCACGCTCACCAGGATTTCTATGGGTCAGCTAGTTTGCTTCCTCATGGCTTCCTGTGTTGTCTGGTGTTCCTTGTCAGCACGAGCTGCTTTTATAAATTGGACAGAAATAGAAAGATGTGCAAGGAAAAGCAGGATCCAAAGGAATTTTCATAGATTCTCCCTGGGGACCCAAATGACTGCCTGTGAGACCAGCAGAAGACAGACATGCCTGGGGCTCAAGGCCTCTGTCCGCGCCAGACAGAACTCGGGGCCTGCAGCGGAGCATGGCACAGGGGTGAGGTCTGCAGTCCCTGCCATGGACAGGAACCAGGAACCAAGAGAACCGCCCAGGAGAGTTTAGACACACAGCAAAGTAGCAACGTGAATGACATGGACTGGGAAGGCGTCAGAGCACAGAATCAAGGATTGAAAGTTTTTTCTTTTTAAGAGACATCTCTGGGCCAGGCACGGTGGCTCACACCTGTAATCCCAGCACATTTGAGAGGACCAGGTGGGTGGATCGCCTAAGGTCAGGAGTTTGAGACCAGCCTGGCCAACATGGAGAAACCCTGTCTCTATTAAAAACACAAAATTAGCCAGGTGTGATGGCACACGCCTGTAATCCCAGCTACTGCAGGAGAATCGCTTGAACCAGGGAGACACAGATTGTAGTGAGCTGGGATCACACCACTGCACTCCAGCCTGGGCAACAAGAGCAAAACTCTATCTCAAGAAGAGGGACAGCTTTGTTGTCCAGGCTGGAGTGCAGTGGCATGATCATAGCTCACTGTAGCTGTCACCTCAAGTGATCCTCCTGCCTCAGCCTCCTGAGCAGTTGGGACCATAGGCACGTGCCACCATGTGTGGCTAAGTGTTTTTTCATTTTTTGTAGAGATGGGGGAGGGGGGTCTCATTATTTTGCCCAGGCTGACCTTGAACTCCTAGCCTCAAGCAATCCTCCTGCTTTGGCCTCCCAAAGTGCTGGGATTACAGACGTGAGCCACCGAGCACCATTCCAGAAACGGAACTGAGGGAGAAAAAAGGTCGCCTGCAGCAGGCTTCCTGCCCCAGTGCACTGCCCTGTGGAGGATGCAGGACTCCGCTGCACCCCAAAGGTCTCCAGGAGACACTGCCTGGCTCCATCTACACCTATGGGCTGTTTCCTCCCATCTTGCTTCTCTAAGAGAAACTGTCCCATGTGAGGTCAACAGCGCTGCCAGGCAAATGTGGATTTGAGTCCCTTCCCGCTACTGGAATGCTGTGCAACCCTGGGGCAGAGTAAGCAGCCTCTCTGTGCCTCAGCATATCCATCTGGAGATGAGGGTGAGCACTCCCATCCCCAGGGAGTTGTCAATTGCCAGCTGTTGTGATTCCTGGTATCCTCCTCATCACCCTCCTTCTACTGGCTCCAGGTAAAAACATATCCCCTCCCCAGAAATGTCCCTCCATCTCCCTTCTTCCTCCAGCTACTGACCTCCCTCTACTGTTCACATAAAACCTCCTGAAAGAGTCCAGCCTTGGATGCCCCAACTTTTTCTTCTTTGGACCTGGGGATTCATCCGTTCGCTCACTCAATCAACACATGCTGAATTCATGCCAAGAGGCAGCACTGAGGACACTCTGTCTGTGTAGGACAGAGTCCTGGGCTTCAGGTTGGGCGCGGTGGCTCACACCTGTAATCCCAGCCCTTTGGGAGGCCGAGGCGGGTGGATCACCTGAGGTCAGGAGTCTCAGATCAGCCTGGCTGACATGGTGAAACCCCGTCTCTACTAATAATACAAAAATTAGCCAGGTATGGTGGCAGGCACCTGCAATCCCAGCTACTCAGGAAGCTTAGGCAGGGAGAATCACTCAAACCTGGGAAGCGGAGGTTGCAGTGAGCTGAGATCTTGCCATTGCACTCCAGCCTGGGTGACAGAGGGAGACTCTGTCTCAAAAAAAAAAAAAAAAATTAGCTGAGTGTGGTGATGCGCACCTGTAATCGCAGCTACTTGGGAGGCTGAGGAAGGAGAATTGCTTGAATCCAGGAGACAGAAGTTGCAGTGAGCCAAGACTACACCACTGCACTCCCCCTGGGTGACGAGAGCAAAACTCCATCTCAAAAATAAAAATAGAGAGTCCTGGGCTTCAGAAAGGGCAGGGGGGTCAAAGTCAGCCCAGGACTATGGCACAGGGGACCGCACAATATGATAGCAGCAGTAGGCACAGTGAGGGGAACTCAGGGCCTGGAGCCGGGAGTCCAGGCTGGGCCATGTGGGCCCCAGGACAGAGAAGATAGGTGGGCTGTAGGTGATTCAACACAGTCCCCACCAGGTGGAAGGGCACACACATGGGATGCCAGGGTCTGTGCATGCTGTGCTGAGAAGACGATGTCATCCCCAGGGCAAGCAGAGCCCGGCAGGGGGGTGCCTGCAGGCCAGCAACCTAGGCATATATGCAGGTGAGACGTAAATGGTAGGAATCCACGGCAAGGAGGCGGGGACATGAACAGGGCTGGAAGGAAGTGATCAGAGAGACTGCCATTGTCCTCCAGCAGCAGAGGCCTGGGGACTGCAGCCACTCACAGTGCAAACACCCCGGAGAAGGGGGGCATGCCAGTTCCCTAAAAAGGAATGTGTTTCCTTGGGATGTCCCCAGGAGCACTAATTTCCAATTAGAGGTGGAAATCTAATTGCCATTCCAGCCACATCTATGGAGGCTTCCCCTGGGCGCTGGCCTTGGTGCAGGTGTGGAGGTGAACAACGGGACCCTTCTACCCCCAGCCTCATGGAGCCGTGACAAAGTACACAGACAGCTGCCAAGAGCTATAGAGAAGAGATAGGATGGAGGGTCAGTCCCCAGCCTGCAGCAGACACACACCCAGGGTATCAGGAGACCTGGGAGGCACCCCTTCCACAGCTGAGCCTGTCCAAGAAGACTCGGTCAAGCAAGGCTGTGGGGCACCCTCGCCAAAGCGGTGCCAGGAGATAGGCCTGCCATGTGGAGGGAAGGAGGAGACTCCACCAGAGGAAACACCAGGGGAGCTGGGTCCTAGAGTGATGGAAGGGCAGGTGTGTAGGAAAGGGCTCGAGGGTTCTGTGCAGCCATACAGAGGCCATGAGGGATGGAACTGGAGGGGGCCCAGGCAGGAGGGGAGCAGATTCCAGCCCTTCCTCCTGAAAATGCTGCTTAAGAGCAAAAGCAGATGGAGCTTCTGAGCAGCCCTCCCAGCTGCTGACCTGTGTCCCCTGAACATCGCCCCTCCTGGGCATCTCTGAACAGACCATTCTGTTCCATCTGTTTCCTTCCTCTGACCCATGAGCGATCTCCCTGGAGAGACAGGGAAGAGCAGTCACCTGAGACTGGTGGGAGGGAGCACCAAGGGGAGATCTATGACTCAGCAGTGTGGGAGCACCCACTGCCTCCTGAGATGCCCCCACTTCCCAGAGTCTCCCAACTTTCCAAAGCCTACTCCGGGCCTTCCCAACATTCCTTTCCTGCATCAGCCACTCCTGGGCTCCAATGTCCCTGCCATCTTCTGTGGCCTGACCTACCATCCCCTAGGCAAGCACACTGCCCGAGACTCAGTCAGGATGGGTCTGGCCTCCTGCCAGGGTGTTCCTGATGGTGTGGGGTGGCTCCCTACCGAGGACGCCGAGATCCCCTGCACAGTCCAAGTCAGCGCCACGCCACCTTCCTCCTCATCACTGTACATGGCAGCGTCAGCCTCCCGGTGCACTGTTCTTTTTCTGGCCCCTCTAAACATCAGGCATCCAGGCACCCCTCGAGGCTCCTGGACCCCACAGTGGCAGAAAGATGGCCACTACCACCATGGAGCATCACAGTCTGGTCGGGCAACAAAAGCCGGTCAGCTGGCACAGGTGTCAACACAGAAGAACAAACGCACGGCAGGGGTGACAAGGACAAGGACTGGATCTCTGTCCTGATGGGAGGGCCGGCTTCTGCTCAAGGCTCCTGGAACCCCCCACCCCCACCCTGCCTGCCCTGCACATGCCTCTGCAGAGCCTAGCCCAGCCTCCGCGCCGATGACCCTGCCTTCACCCGCTTCCCCACGGCACCATGCACACAGCCACTCCTCTGCTCAGAAAAGGCTCTTTGGGGTATGCAATGGAGGCTAAGGTCCAAGCCCTCAGCCCAGACCTTAAAGTGCTCCCTGGCCATCTCCTACCTGGCCAGGCTGATTTCACTACACACACACACACACACACATACACACACACACACACACACACTCTCTCTCTCTCTCTCTCAGTGCAGACACATACACACTTACAATCACACATGTTCACTCAGGCTCACCCACATACGCTCACTCTCACACATACCGCACTCAAGCCTCGCCTCCTTCCCCCGGCTGGCAGAGCTCTACTGAACATCCGGGCACCTTTCACTCCTTGTCCTGGCACAAGACGCAGTCATGCATCGTTTAACCACTGGGATGTGTTCTGAGAGTTGCATCGTCAGACGATGTCATCATCGCGAGGGCATCCTGGAGTGAACTTACACAAACCTGGATGGCAGCACCCACTCCACACCTGGGCTATGTGGTCTAGCCTGTTACTCCCAGGCTACAAACCTGGACAGCATGGCGTGGTACTGAAAACTGCAGGCAACTGTACCACAATGCTAAGTAGCTGTGTATCTAAACATACCTAAACACAGAAAAGGCAGAGGGAAAATATAGCAGTAGACTCTGACAGGACTGCTGTCATGTATGCAGTCCATGGTAGTCACACGGTAGATGACTGCATTCCCCACGCCTAGGGCCTCTGCCTACTGCAGGCCAACCACCTGCTCTAAGACGCTCCTAGGTTCCCCCAATTAAAACAAGTCTCTCCTGCCTCCATGCTCCCAGAGCTTCGACAAGGGACACTTCCTGAAGTCGATTTGATGGAAAAGCTGCTGTCATGACTGGCCTGTGTCACTACATTCTTAATGCCTGGAGAGTGGAGGGGTCACGCTGTGCCCTCCTGGAAGCAGGCCTTCGATAAATAAGGGCGTGGGTGAGATTCAAGTATTAAGGGAAGCAGGTGGTGGGCTGAGTGCAGGGAGGTGCAGTCGGCAGGGGGGAGCAGGCAGACACAGCTCCGCAGCTCAGCAGTGGTAAGAACAAGCCACCAAGCCTCCCTGGGCCTCAGTGTCCCCATCTGCAAAGTGGGAATAAAACAGCACCTGGCCTGAGGATGCTGGCAAGTCCTAAATGAGAATATGCAGATGAAATACGCTCTGCAACGGGAAGCCTTTTTTTTTTTTTTGAGATGGAGTTTTGCTCTTTTGCCCAGGCTGGGGCGCAGTGGCGTGATCTATGCTTACTGCAACCTCCGCCCACTGGGTTCAAGTCATTCTCCCGCCTCGGCCTTCAAGTAGCTGGGATTACAGGTATGCGCCACCACATCTGGCTAATTTTGTATTTTAGTGGAGACGGGGTTTCTCCATGTTGGTCAGGCTTGTCTTGAACTCCTGCCCTCAGGTGATCCACCCGCCTTGGCCTCCCAAAGTGCTGGGATTACAGGCAAGAGCCTACTGGGAAGCCACTATTACATCCCTTATCATGGTTACTATTGCATTATTCCTGAGACAGGGGAGCAGGCTGTATTTACAAAGAATGGCGGTGGGTGGGGAGGGAAGTCAGGCAAGGCTGTGAATCAGTATGTGAGTTGCAGGTGTAAAATCACAGTCCTTAGAGTCTGCCCTGCCAACTGATCTTTGCCAAGCAATAAAGTATTTCAACAAATGTCGGCTACACTATGGTACATATGGTAGCCATTTTCTCTCTCAACTCATCAGCCAAGCAGCTCCCAACATCTAGGATAGAACATTATTTCAGTTCAGGAACTGTGGTTCATGCCTGTAATCCAAACACTCTGGAGATTAAGGCAGGAGGATCCCTTAAGGTCAGGAATTTAAGAGCAGCCTGGGCAACACAGTGAGACCCTATCTCTACAAAGATTAAAAATTAGAAAATGAGCTGGGCGTGGTGATGTGCTGAGTAGCACCTGTAGTCCCAGCTACTAAGGAGGCTGAGGCAGGAAGATAGCTTGAACCCAGGAGTTTGAGGCTGCAGTGAGCCATGGTGGCACCACTGCACTCCAGCCTGGCTGACAGAGTGAGACCCTGTCTCTAAAAATTTAAAAAAAAAAAAAAAAAAAAAAAAACCAGCATTTCACCAATTATTTTAGTCTCAGTTGCCATTTTATTAAACAACATACAATTTTGCCAGATGTGGTGGCTCACATGTGTAATCCCAGCACTTTAGAAGGCCAAGACAGGTAGATCACCTGAGGTCAGGAGTTCAAGACCAGCCTGACCTACACGGAGAAACCCCATCAATACTAAAAATACAAAATTAGCCAGGTGTGGTGGCGCATGCCTATAATCCCAGCTCACTGGGAGGCTGAGACAGGAGAATCACTTGAACCTGGCAGGCAGAGGTTGCAATAAGCCGAGATCGCACCATTGCACTCCAGCCTGAGCAACAAGAGCAAAACTCCGTCTCAAAAGAAAAAACAAAACATACAATTTTACACACAGCAGGTAAGTACACACCTGTAAAAACCCACTTAGGTGGGTATGAATTAAAGGACATTTTCTAGTGGCTAAGAGTCAACAACAACAAATTAAATCAATAAAGTCAACTGACTGTGAATGCCAACTCAGAGGCTGGCCTAAAAGAAAATGCCAACTCCGCCAGGCGCAGTGGCTCACGCCTGTAGTCCCAGCACTTTGGGAAGCCGAGGTGGGCGGATCATGAGGTAAGGAGATCAAGACCATGCTGGCTAACACAGTGAAACCCCGTCTCTACTAAAAATACAAAAAAATTAGCCAGGCATGGTGGCGGGTGCCTGTAGTCCCAGCTACTCAGGAGGCTGAGACAGGAGAATTGCTTGAACCCGGGAGGCGGAGGTTGCTGTGAGCAGAGATCACGCCACTGCATTCCAGCCTGGGTGACAGAGCAAGACTCTGTCTCAAAAAAAAAAAAAAAAGAAAAAAAAGAAAAAGAAAAGCAAATGCCAACTCCATGGCCTGGTGTAAGCGAGCAAAGTAACAGCAACAATCTGCCCCCTGGTGATCGACAACCTCGCCCAGCCACTGGCAATTGTGGAGCCTGCTCCTCCACTCCAGAACCCTTGGCTCCACGGAGAAAGTCTCCAAAGCCAGCACAGGGGTGTGCTGTGGGCACAGAGCGTTCTAGTTCTTAGCAAAGAAAAGACTCAAAGGGAAGAACGTTTGCAAGAACATGCTCCTGGGTCAGTCGTGTCTGGGAACCCCCTCAACCACAAACAGTGCCAATTGTAGGCTGTGGGGGAGCTGAAGGGGCCAGTCCATTCCCATAACTACACAGTCCTGGTTAAACACTCTCGGGGTGAGGGCTTCATCAAGTTTTTTCCTGTTTCATCTTTTCCCTTTGAAGAGTCTGAAATGAGAAAGTTTTCTCTTCCACTGGCAAATATAAAATTGAAAAGCATATCCACGTCAGATTAAGAAAAGCCAGCTGGGCATGGTGGCTGACATCTGCAATCCCAGCACTTTGGGAGGCTGAGCAGGTGTTTGGCCCATCCCAGCACTTTGGGAGGCCGAGCAGGCCGATAGGGTTCCTCCATGTTGCCCAGGCCAGTTTCAAACTTTGAGCTCAGGAGTTTGAAACTGGCCTGGGCAACATGAAGAAACCCTATCTCTACAAAAAAATAGAAAAATTAGCAGGGAGTGGTGGCACACATCTGTGATCCCAACTACTCGGAAAACTTAGGCTAGAAAATCACTTGAACCCAAGAGGCAGAGGTTACAGTGAGCCAAGATCACGCCACTGCACTGCGGCCTAGATCACAGAGTGAGACCTTGTCAAAAAAAAAAAGAGAAGAGAAGCGAAGAGGAAAGAAAGGAAAGAGGAAAGAAAGGAAACCCAGTTTGCTACGGATCGGCATAATGACAGAGGCACACTTGTTGATGTCACTCGCACTGGAGGGAGGCCTTTTCCTCGCCCTCTGATGAGCGGAGGTGAGGAGGTAGTGGGGGCCCAGCCCTGGTGGGGCCCTGACTGCTGTCACCGGCCAGTGGGGCCTGAGCAGGCAGCTCTGGGCCCTGTGCCTGTTTCTTCACCCGCGAGACAAAACGTTCCCGTCTGTCGACCACCCTCAAAGGCAGCTGGAGAGACAGACTGCGCTCCTGGCTGCTGTTCCAAGTGCCCAGCCTCCAATCGACAGACAGTTATCACCGGCCTACTATGTGACAGGAGCCTGGATTTCAGGGGCCGGGGACCCAGCAGGAAGCAGGACAGACAGAGCTCCTCAACCCTCCCATAGCCCACGCTGTGGCATCCATAAGACAAAATTGTGGCTTTGGAGCCTGTGGTCTGACCCAGATGCCTGTTCTCCATGGTGGTCTTACCAGTTGTTTTACCTCTCTGCTTCTCAGTTCCCTTGTCTAGAAACAAGCACAGCGACAATGACACCATCGGTGGTCGGACAACACTCCCTTACTCCTGCATCACACCTGTGCCCCAAATCTTTCCCCAGAGCCCCGAGCCACCTGCCTGGGTCCACTCACTGGTAACAGCAGTCAGCGTACCTCCAGGGCTGGGGTCCCGTTGCCACCTGTTCTGGGAGACTAGGTTACCAGAATCAGGGAAGTGGGGGTCAGGGTGCAGTGGCTCACGCCTGTAATCCCAGCACTTTGGGATGCCAAGGCGGGCAGATCACTCAAGGCCAGGAGTTTAAAATTAGCCTGGCCAACATGGTGAAACGCTGTCTCTACTAAAAACACAAAAACTTAGCCAGGCGTGGTGGTGCGCACCTGTAATCCCAGCTACTTGGGAGGCTGAGGCAGCAAAATCACTTGAGCCCAGGAGGCGGAGGCTGCAGTGAGCCAAGTGCACCACTGCACTCCAGCCTGGGTGACAGAACGAGGCTCTGACTCAAATAAAATAAAGAATCAGGGAAGTGGGGCTCTGAGTGAGCGGAGAGGGGGCCAGGAAACTGTGAAGATGGTGCTGGGAAAGTGGGCCTGTGCAGAGGGTGAGGGCAGGATGCTGGTCCAAGCAGTGTGCGGCCAGTCTAAGAGGCTGCACCCAGCTGCTTCCTCCAGTCCTGCTGGAACAGAGGAGGGAAAAGACAAAAGGAGGTGCAGGTACCCTCTTCCTTCTGTCCTTTATTCCCAGCCCAGCGGAGGCGATTCGTCCCACTGCTGTGGGTGCCACCTGACTTCCACGAGTGTGTCACACTGTGTCCCAATTTTCTGTGTGCCTGGGTGCCCAGCTGCAGTTGAGCTGACCTGGAGGGTGGGGCTCAGTTTTATTTATCTCAGTCCCAAGACAGCACACAGTAGCTCAGCAGAGTCTAATGGTGCCCCAGCCCCAGAGCTGGTCTTTTCGACTGTACTTAAATGTGGGGCCTCACACGGCTTGGAGGGTTTACTGCAAAGTGATCGGTTTTTTTTTTTTTTTTCTTTGAGATGGAGTTTCGCTCTTGTTGCCCAGGCTGGAGTACAATGGCACAATCTCAGCTCACCGCAACCTCCATCTGCCAGATTCAAGCAATTCTCCTGCCTCAGCCTCCCGAGTAGCTGGGGCTACAGGCATGCGCCACCCCACCTGGCAAATTTTTTGTATTTTTAGTAGACATGGGGTTTCTCCATATCAGTCAGGCTGGTCTTGAACTCCCAACCCTCAGGTGACCCACCCGCCTCAGCCTCCCAAAGTGCTGGGATTACAGACATAAGCCCCCGCACCCAGCCCAGTGATGGATTTTGACTCAACTGACACAGCCATAGCCCACCAGGCTCTGCCCACTGGGCACTCCCGCCTCTGCTGTCCTGGCTCCCTGAAGATGGCCTCATCCTGCTGGCTGCAGACACTATGCCTGCTTCTTCCCCTGCTTCCTCTCCCTACCTAGACCCTCACCTGTCCAAAGAGCTACCCAACATACTCACTCCTTCCACGGCCAGCCCTTTCTACTCTTCCTGAAACCACCTCAGGCTAGGTTCCTCTTGATCACTTCATCCCCATATCACAGAGACCACCTCTGAGCTAGAACCCAGCTCCAAGCACTCCCTGTGCAAGCAGCCAGACCATCTAAAGGTGTCACTCCTCAAGAACCTGCCATAGCTCCCTACCGCCTCTCATAACGTAGACCCAGCCTACTCTTTCTTCAACAGTAGTTACTGTGCACCTGAGTGCCAGCTGTAGCCTAGGGAACAAGGATGAATAAAACAGGCACAGTGGAGCTCGTCTAGGTGGCTGGACAGACGATCCATCAAATAACCCCACAAACAGAAAATTACAAACGGCTAAATGGAAAAGATGTCCATCTCTGCCAGTGGTAACAGAGAAGCTGGGCCAGTTTGTCAGGAAAGGCTTCCCTTGAGGAAGTGATGCCCCCGCGGAGATATGAAGAGGTGCAGGGATTCACCAGAGGATGAGGGGTTTGGAAAGGGCATTCTATAGAGAGGGAACAGCAGATGCAAAGGCCCCGAGGCAAGATGAAGGATCGCCTGTGCAGATGACAGAAAGAGGGGCCAAGGGGCCACAGGGCAGAGGGAATGGGAAGCATAGGCCTGGGAGACTCAGGGGCAGTGTGCTGTCAGCAGCCAGGAGCAGCGCCTGATCCAGCCCGGCTTCTACTGGTGTGCACAAGAGAAGTGACTTTATGTTGGCCTGACCTACAGCAGTCAGTGAACAGATTCTGCTAACAGGTCTACGTTCCACACTGCAGGCAGCGCAGATGGAAATCTGAGACAAACATCTGATCATCTGTAACTTCTACTTCCACCTGACAGCTTGTACTATCAAGAGCTAGGACTCCTCTAAGGGGAAAAGCCCCAAGAAGTTTTAAGAATGCCGGGCGCGGTGGCTCACGCCTGTAATCCCAGCACTTTGGGAGGCCGAGGCGGGTGGATCACGAGGTCAAGGGATCGAGACCATCCTGGTCAACATGGTGAAACCCCGTCTCTACTAAAAATACAAAAAATTAGCTGGGCATGGTGGCACGTGCCTGTAATCCCAGCTACTCAGGAGGCTGAGGCAGGAG